>NW_004524609.1:487139-496606 GCF_000260255.1 Octodon degus | reverse complement strand
CACACACTCAGGCCTCCTCCCAGCCCCGCTCACACACTCAGGCCTCCTCCCAGACCCGCGCACAGCGCTCACACACTCAGGCCTCCTCCCAGACCCGCTCACACACTCAGGCCTCCTCTCAGACCCGCGCACAGGGCTCACACACTCAGGCCTCCTCCCAGCCCCGCGCTCAGGGCTCACACACTCAGGCCTCCTCCCAGCCCGCACACAGCGCTCACACACTCAGGCCTCCGCCCCAGGCCGCGCACAGCACTCACACACTCAGGCCTTCTCCCAGCCCCGCGCACAGCGCTCACACACTCAAGCCTCCTCCCAGACCCGCGCACAGTGCTCACACACTCAGGCCTCCTCCCAGCCCGCACATAGCGCTCACACACTTCCCGACACTCTCGCTGTCACTCATCCCTGAGCCACTCTCCTCTTCAGGAATTAACACCAACTGGGTTTGAGCCTGAGTGGAGGCCTTTGTTCTAGTTAGCCATCACCGTAGCCAGCCTTAGGACCCCTTGTCTCCCCATAACTACAAAAATGCCTTTATGTCTTTATTCTCGCCATGTGTTACACTGGAAGTGATAGACTGGGAATAATTTATTAGAATGCCAATAACTTTTCTGTAGGTTTACAAATGCAGACTTCTCTGAGCCGAGACAATGTCCAGAAAGCCTTCTGCAATGGATAAGAGGCCTCTATTGTGTGTGTGCCCAACAGTAAGTGCCTGCTGCCCCACCAGCTCCTCCTCATGCCCCCGCTTTGTGTTCACTCTTCACCCCTCACCACTGTGAACTCATCCTCCCTGTTGCCCCATTCTTATCAAAGATTGATTCTTTTTGGGAAGCCTTGAAGTGTTCCCAAAGGATGCCAGGGTGTTGGGAATTTGAGGATAGAACAAGGAAGAGAGCCACTGTCAGAGCCCAGAGAGTGCAGGGCGCCCACCTGGAGAAGCAGGGGTGGTTGTGGGCCGGTAACGCGGCTGCTCCAACCTTCCCGGTGTACCACGCAGGGCACAGCTCCCCAGCGCTGCTGGCTGCACCTCAGCACCACCGGGGAGCTTTAGGAGTACAAATGCCCGGCTTCCACGCAGAGCACAGAGGAGCTGGCCTGAGCCATGGCCTGAGCTTTGGGGGCCGAGGCTGACAGACAAGACTCCAGAGCAGAGGCTCTTAAGCTTAACATGTGCAAAACCACCACCGGGAGGGCTTGCTTACTGAGGCTAAAGTGCACAAAGCCCTGGGTCTGATCCCCGGCATCATTCAAGAAAAAGAAAAGGGGTGCCCTGATCCAAGATGGCGGACGAGGCCACTCGCCGAGTTGTGTCTGAGATCCCAGTGCTGAAGACAAACGCCGGACCCTGAGATCGGGAGTTCTGGGTGCAGCGACTAAAGGAGGAATATCAGTCTCTTATCCGGTATGTGGAGAATAACAAGAAGGCAGACAATGATTGGTTCCATCTGGAATCTAACAAGGAAGGGACCCGGTGGTTTGGGAAATGCTGGTACATCCATGACCTCCTCAAATAGGAGTTTGACATCGAGTTTGACATTCCAATGACATATCCTACTACTGCTCCAGAGATTGCAGTCCCTGAGCTGGATGGGAAGACAGCAAAGATGTACAGGGGTGGCAAAATATGCCTGACCGATCACTTCAAACCTCTGTGGGCCAGGAATGTGCCCAAGTTTGGACTAGCTCATCTTACGGCCCTGGGGCTGGGTCCCTGGCTGGCAGTGGAAATTCCTGATCTGATTCAGAAAGGTGTGATCCAGCACAAAGAGAAATGCAAGCAATGAAGGCTCCAAGGACTGAGACAGGATAGAGGGACCTCTAATAGGTCATGTTCCTGTTTTCTTGTGCATCACTCTTCTCTTTTATCTGATGGCTTCCCCCTACACCCGCCACCTCCGGTTGTTACCAAATAACTGCCTTGGGCATCACTGGGGGGGGGGAGACAGCAACACAGTAATGCCAGAGTTTCTGTACAGACAGAAGAAAGACTTGGGCTTTGGGAGACCAAGAGGGGATTTATATCCTCTCCCCAAATAGAACAATGGAAGCCTTGTTCCTGGAGACGTAGGGGGCAATTGAAAATGAGTACATACCCTTTTTGGTATCTGGAGATAATCCATCATTAAAACTTGTTTTTTTTGGGAAAAAAATAAAATTAAAAAAGAAAAAGAAAAGGAACACAGAGGTTACCAGTCCCCATCTGCAGTTTCTAACTCAGTAGGTCTGAGAACTGGCCAAAAGTTGCATTTCTAACAAATTTCCAAATGGTGCTGATTCTTCTGATTCCCTGGGAGTACACTCTGAGGACCACCGTTATAAGGTAAGTAGTCAACAAAACTACAGTGTTGGCGGGACATGGTGGCCCATGCCTGTAATCCCAACACTCAGGAGACTGAGGCAGGAAGATTGCCATGAGTTCAAAGCCAGTCTGAGCTACATAGTGAATTCAAGGCCAGCCATAGTGAGACCTTCTCAAAATATTCTGAAAAACTAGTCTTTGACCAAATCCAAGCTAAGTTTGTGAATAGTTTAACTGCAACCCAGCCCACTTATGTGCATAGTTCTCAGGCTGCCGTCCTCAGAGGAAAAGAGGTGAAAAGTCCAGGGACCATATGCCTCACATAGGCTGGGAGGCTCCCTAACTCTTCACCAAAATATTGCTGATTTCAATCGGGGACCTGCAGAGCCACAGAGAGCAGGAGTCCTGGTCTCTGGGGGGTGGCCAGGGCAGGCTGTCCTGATGACCTGAGGTGATACACAGCGAGGGACCCATCGACAGTGTTTAAACTGCTGTATTTTGTGGACTGTACAATTCATTTTCTGCCACACTCTGTCTGGCTCCAGAACATCCTCTCAAGCCTCAGTTTCTCCACCTGTGAAACATGAATAATATTGACCCTGTAGGTTACTGGAAGTAATAAATAGAATACTGCATAAACTGCCTTAAGAGATCATATCTCCTTCACCCTGTCCCCTCAGGTACCCACAGTTCAAGAAGAAAAATTTTTCTGTCCCCCAAGAACTTTTGGTCTGCTCTGGGAATGCAGGTCACAATCTGACATGGCAGAGAAAGTGGCTAAAACCTCATGATGTTTGCCTGGCTGAATCCAAAACTCACACCACTGCGCACACCTCTGCTGCCGCCGCAAGTGAACGCAGCTTCCTCTGCCTGTGAGCCGCAGGCACAGCTGTTGCCTTGCCGAGGGGTCCTCCTCAGCTCTGAGGGGCCCATCTCGGAGCTGCCTTAAATTAACCAGCTCCCTGGGGAGGAAATGCTCTGGCTGAGCGAGGGGTGGGGAAACCCTGCTCAAGTGGCTGCCCACAGCCGGGTGCTGCACAAGAGCACTCCACACCGAGGTCCTCCGTAATTAGACAGCTTCTGCTCTGCTCTGCGCCAGCTGCAGAAAGGGCTGCCACTCCCCCCTACTGATAGAGTGGGCCACTTAGTTCAAAAGCATCTCCAGGTCATCTGCTGAATGTGGAGCACTGCTAAAGAGCTGGGCAGGAAGGAGGAGGAGGGGAAACCCCAGAGGCAGATCCCAAAAAGCCACCAGCACAGCACCTTGCAGGCCCAGTTAGGAAGAAGTCAAGAGTAACAAGGGCTAAAGACTTGGGGACACGACGACCCTTCTGGGGCCTGGAAGTGTGGCTTTCCAAGTCAGGCATATTCTGTTGGCCCAAGCATTCATCACACCTTGACCTTGGACTTCATGAAGAGGATAAAGAATTGCAGCTTAAATGACTGAGCCCTCTGCAGCGCAGAATGAGACCGCAGTACGATTTTGGTTGTCTTCATTGGCCCATACTTACATAGATGCACCACGTGCCAGACACGGTTCTCGGGGTTACTTAACCACCAGCTGCTCTTGAGGTGGGTACAGTGGTGTCTGCGTTGCACAGAGAGGAGCCTATGGTCTGACAAGATTAAATAACTTACCTGAGGCGGACAGCGATCATTGGCAGGCCTCCTGGGGGAGTGAACAACAGCCAGCTACCTCAGGAAGAAACCTGTGGTCAGGGCTGGCTCAGAAGAGAGGCTGGCTTTCTCCACGGTGGGATTTGAATTCACCCGTTGGGGCCTCTGAGCCCCAAGCTCGTATCACTGCACAGGGCTTGCGGGTTGGCACTGCCTCCACCCTCAGTTGCTCTTTGCAAACTGTCTCACCCTCTGTCCTCCCATTGTTTCTTTTTTTAAAATTTATTTTTATTATTATTATTTTTATTTTTTTATTTTTTGGCAGAACCGGGGATTGAACTCAGGCCCTTGCGCTTGCCAGGGAAGCGCTTATTCCACTGAGCCATCTCCCCAGCCCTGTCCTCCCATTGTTTACAGTTCACCTGAGCAGGGCTTCTTTGGCAGCCACGGGCAGCGCAGGCTGCTGCTCTGGTAGTCTGCAGGTGCCCAGGCTGCTGGGTGCCGGGGCAGCCTCCTCCTCCTTGGTGTGCCAGCTCAGCTCTCAGGCCCAGTGCTCCGTGATTGGATGCCCCACAGGATGCCCTGAGCCTGTCCTCCCTCCTCTCTTGGGATGAGGTTGGCAGGGGACTTTTCTGCTTGCTTAGACAGCAAGAGTGACTTCCTGATTGGAACAGATGCGAATGTGTGAACCCTCCTGAGTAGGCTCGTTAATCATCCCCATCTTCACAGGCAGGAGGGTTCCTGCTTAACGTTGTTTCTCAGCCATGACTCCTTGGCTCCAGTCCTGGGGACGGGGCAGGAGGGGAAGGCAGGAGAGCTGCTACCCTGAAGGGCCCCCGAGCCCTTGGCGCTGCACGAGCTTCGGCCAGCCGGGAGCCAAGCAAATGGTCTGCACAAGGCACGCTGGCTGCGCGCACATGGAGGACCTAGAGGGGCAGGTTGGAGCCACCACCCCGAAGACTGTTGTCTGAGTCTAGCCCCATAATGAAACAGATGGAGGGGTGCTCTAGCCTCGATGGCAGGGGCAGCAGCAGATGCAGTGGGGCTGTGGCAGTGGCCAGTCTTTCCCACGAAGGGCAGGAGGCCCTCAGTGATGGACACTATCACAGAGCACCTGCTCTGTCTACATCTTTTCTAACCTGGCTGGAAGACAGATGTACATATGACCTAAGAGCTAGGGAGTTGGGGCAGGGCCTCTGGAGGAGCTGGAGGAAAGAGGTAAGGACAGGCAGAAGGCATGACACATCCTGACTAGGCTGAGAGGAAGAGGAACATATTCTGAGCATTTCCTCATTTGTTTGTTCATGAAATATTTCTTGATCTCAGTCCGGCACAGCTGCAGGCCCCAGGGACACAAAGATGAACCAGAAGTTAGCTTCTCCTGAGCAAGGCTGGGTGTCGGCTGAGGGAAGGAGGGCACCGAGGATGTGCCTGGTGGTCACCGTCGGGTTCCAAGCCTGCACTCGGGCAGCACGGTGCCAAGAGAGAGCACCTCCCTGAATTGTACAACTTGCTCACCCCCCTCCCTGCTCCAGAGAGGATCACAGTCTATGGTGTGCGAAGGCCTGAAGGTGGCACTCTGTGACCTCCTCAGCATGGCATGAAGGCCCTTAGGACGTAGCTTCACCCCTCACCTGAGGACCACTTCCTGCCCTTGCTCTTGTTATCTCCTCTCAGGCCAAATCACATATACCCTTCTGAATATGGGGCGCATCCTCACAGCTCTGCCCCTACTGGGAACTCCCCCGCCTCATCCTTTCATCTGCCAAGTGGTCTCCTGCCACCTCACCCCCAGTCATGGGGACCCCTGCTCTCTGTGCCCCCTTAAACTCTGGAATTAGAACTGGCAGCCTCACTGCCCAGCATGAGGTCAATTAAAGTGTCCTCAGCATGCCTTGGCAGTGCCCGATGCGGTGGGTGGGGTGAGGGGAGCAGGACCTCCTCAAGAATGTCACTTATCATCACTCTTCCTAGTGGGCATTTTGCTGTATGCAGGGCATGTCCTGTCATCCTATAAAGGGAACAACAGTTTTCACTACACAATCTAAAATCAGTCTTCCCCCAAATGTCATGGCGCTACATTCGGCTGGCCTGGGGCAGAGCCCTAGCTGTCTGACTTCCAGCTCTGCTGGTCACTTCCCCCAGGGGCTGGGGGTTTCCCTCCACGAGCTCCAGAGGCCCCTGGGTGTGCTGCTGTTAGTGCACGGTCCCATGCTCTGCTCTTTGCCTCCAGTCTGGCCCAGACCATCAGCTGGCTTCCAGAAGGCAAAGAACCCCCTACTCATCACTGGGGCTCCAGGGGTAGTGGCAGAGCTGATGGGATATGCTGGGCCTGAGGGAGCAATAGAGGATGTCACCTGAAGCATGAAATAAAAGAAGAGCAAGTCACATGCAGGCAGGTGCCGTGCAGGGTGCTCCGGCCTGGAGGCCACGCATGAGCCAGCCAGAGAGAGGGTGAAAGGGAAGACAGGCCCCAGAATTCTACCCTGCCTCAGAACAAGGCCAAGTAAGTGCCTCTGGGAGCGGAAGCAGCAGGAGGCCCTGTCACACTCATGAAACTGGCTGCAGAGCAGGCCCTGTCTGCTTGGATGAGAATCTCCTCACAGCTTGCTAGCAGATGCTTGTAGAAGACAGAAAACGCAGCCCTTGATGTGAGTTCCCTCAGAGAACTAAAAGCAGCCCATCGATCCCACGCACTCTGAACCAGACGAGTCTGCAGTCTGCAGCCCAAGGAGACAAAGGGTGGAGGGGCAAGCGCCAAGGGAAGTATCCTTGGAGCCCAGGGGACAAACCTCAGAGCACCCGGCCAGCCAGGTTTACGTCCCTGGGGGAAAGGCTCTTTGCACGAATCCCACTGCACCCTGATCCTGAGGAAGCCACGAGACAGGCATTCTGTTCCCGGTATCCTGATGGGCTTGGTGAGACCTGGGCAGGCTGGACAGGTGGGCACCATGGAAGGACGGTGTTTCCTCACCTAGGAAAAGCTCCTAACCTTGAGGAAGGAAATGGGGTGAGATAGCTGGCTTGAGGAGCCTGGGCAAGGAACCACTCAGAAAGCACAGTGTGTGCCCTAGGATGTGGGCTTACGGCAGCCACGCCGGCGGATGCCAGGATTCTGCCTACAACCACCACCACCCCAGGCCTAGGTAGAGGCTCCGCAAAACAGTCTCCTTCCAGCCTGCCAGCCTGTCCCTCTGCCTCCCCTGCCCTCTGCCATGGGCAGGCTGCCCAGGACTGTCAGGGAGACCACCCACTGTGGGCCCAGACACCTTGGGCCAGCCATGGTGGCGAGTGAGGGGACGACTACAAGCTGGGAGTGGGAGCATGACCCAGAGCATCAGGCGGAAACGACAGTGGCGGCCGCGGAGACTTCTGTCACAGCCAGGGCCCAGTGCGTCCCCTCCCAGAGCAGTCGTGGGGCACAGGACACAGGCTGGCAGGGACCCCAGGAGCTCAGTTCACAAGGCCCAGCTGGGCCAGGCTCTGCCGTTTCCCACTGGCTGGGGTCCCCCTACCCGTCTCTCCTGCTTCATGCTCACTAGACGCTCCCCTCTTGCACTGGGCGTGGTAGTGCACGCTTAGCATCTCAGCACTCAGGGTGGTGTGTCATGGGGGGCGAGGCCCAGGGAGCCACCCGCATGACGTGCTGCCCTCCCACAGCACCTGATTCACAAACAAGTGGACATGGTGGGACCACATTTCAGTGGCAACTCAGGGTCTGAGAGGAGGGTGAGGTCCCAGTGGCAGCTGGGTCAGGCAGGGGAGGTGACATTCGACTGGATCCTCAAAGCCTCGTCCCATCATCGCTCAGCCATCTGTCCTGTGAAGTCTTTCCTCAGGCCTCACCGGGCCTGCGTCTCCTCTACTTCGGTTGGCGCTATGCCTCTCATATTGTTAAACATACAACAGAACTCTATGGTAGGCACACAAGTGGACCTGGCACCCAGATGAAATAACAGCACAGTACTTAGAATAGCTGCTGCTTATTAGCACGGGGTGAGTGCCAGCAATGGTGCCAAACATTTTACACATTTAAGCCCTTCTAACCCTTGCAACACTCTTTCAAGACAGGTATTACTCTCACCCTGTCCCACCAACAAAGAGACAAAGTCTCAGAGGGGTTCAGTTTGCCCAAGTCGCACAGCTGCTCAAATGAGTTCTATTTCTCTCTGATGGCCACATCAGTGACCACTCTTTATGCCGCACCCCAAGTAGCCCAAAGTGCCGCTCCTCACACAGCCCTCGCCTCACGGTGCCCTCAACACCATATCTCCAGGTGAGTCCATAGAGCGGGGTGTCTACATTTTAAGCTGGGAAACCTACCTGTCAGGAGATGGGAGCTCCCGGGGCAGCCAGGGTTGGTGGGAGAAACCCGGATCTAGTGGTATCTCCCCTTCCTGCATGAGTCTGTTCTTCTGCTGACGTGTGAAACTGGACAACCTGTTTTCTGCTTCTTCAGCTTGGGTGTAATGGAATACAAAATGGTACTGAGGGAACAGGTCTTCGAGCAAGGAGGGCTTGGTGTGGTGGGGTCACTTCCTCCACTGTAGTCTCTGCAACAGTGTCCTGCTGGGATGGAATTTGGGGAGATCACAGTCTCTGCGCTCCTAGGAGGTCCCACCAGGAGGAAGATTCCACATTCCAAGTGCCAATTATCAGTCATGATGACTTGGGGTCTAGATGTGCTAAAACCTTTCTTTATAGTAGAGAGTTTAAAAATAAGGATGTTTAGGTTCACCCAATTAAACTGAAGAATACCTTAAGAGTTATACCCTAAGTTCTCATAGCATACGGGGTATGTTCATGAATAATGACCTGAAAAAAGCAATGCCATTGAATGGGGAGACTGGCTATCACCCCAGCTGACTGTCACAGCTACTGTGGGAACCTGAACAAATGCCCATGTGCAGTCCCACTCCCAGGATGTCCACTGCCATTGGCCTGGGTGGGACCCAAACGTGGATATTGTCTGAGGGCTTCTCGGGTGATTGTACTGGACAACCAGGTTGAAAACCACTGGACTCTGAGGTTCCTCCCAGACATGTGGTTCTCTTGTAGTCTGTCCTACCTGGCCTGTTTTAATAAACATGCTTTTATTAAAACACAACTGTGCCTAAGTTGTGATACCCATTTTGTCTGTGGTTACTCCAGTTCCTATAGAGTCCTTAAAACTTACAAGCCTGAAATACTTACTTTCTGGCCTTCAATAGCTACAACAGCAATGCTAGTTTTTGCTTCTAAGCAGGAACATGACAGCGTAGGGGTCTGCTTGCAACAAGAGCTGGAGCACCAAGCCAGAGAGAGCACTTGGTGACTTCCAAGTCCTCCCTGCCAGGACATTGTGAACTTACACAATCTCTTGTGAGTGTGTGGGTGGTAGATAGAGAGGTGAATGAATAGATGTTGGGATGGATGGATGGGTGGATGGATGGATAGATGGATGGGAGGGTGGATGGATGGGAGGGTGGATGGATGGGAGGATGGGAGGATGGGTGGATGGGAGGGTGGATGGATGGGAGGATGGGAGGGTGGGTGGATGGGAGGGTGG
>NW_004524609.1:483117-486861 GCF_000260255.1 Octodon degus | reverse complement strand
ATGGGTGGGTGGGTGGAGGGATAGATGGATGGGAGGGTGGGTGGATGGGAGGATGGAAGGATGGGTGGATGGGAGGGTGGGTGGATGGGTGGGTGGGTGGATAGGTGGGTGGGTGGATGGATGGGTGGGTGGGTGGAGGGATAAACAAACAAATTCCAACTAAATTCATTCAAATGGCACACCCAGAGCTATTGTAATTATTCCTCTGCTGCAGAGCAATCATAAGCACAGCAAAAAAGCCTACTCTGAAGGAAGTGTGGGTCACTCCTTTTGTGAACCCCTTGACAAACCAAGTGCTATCACACACACACACACACACACACACACACACACACACAGCAGCCCTTTCTGCAAAAGTGTGAAAACACAAGCCATTTTCTCGCAAGGCCTTTCCTCAGGGCCCAGCATCCACCAGCCACTGATCTCTTTAAACTGCACGACAGGGCTTTTCTTCACTATATGTACTTCCAGCACTCAGTCTGGGGACAATTGGGTTTAGAGGAGGCACTACACACAGGGGTCTGTCACGTTCCTCCTTGGGATCAGCGCTGACTGGTGACAGTGAGAAGCAGGCAGCAAGAAGGCAAAGGCTTCCTTGTGGCCACTGCCCCTTGTGAGTGTGGGGCACAGGAGGACGGACTCTTGGTGCCTGTCCTAGGCTGCTGCCGACCACTGGGGCTCCCTGCCTTTGGGCTGACGATCAGACGAGCAGCTTAGCACCAGCACCACTGGTGTTCCTGTGTGCATGTACATAACCACATGTGGCTGTATTTTTAAGTGAATGAATATGCATTCATTTAAAAACTCGCTATGAGGAAGTTTCAGGCTGCTCCCCATGTGACAATACTCCTTCCTGGGTATGTTTTTGTTCTGTTTGTGGTTTTTTGTGGTACTGGGGATTGAACCCCCAACAGCATGCTAGGCAAGCACTCTCCTACTGAGCTACATCTCCAGCCTGGTGCTGGTGTTTAAGAGTGACAATCTGTCTGGTTGTCCGCTTGCCTACTTTCTGGCCCAGCTGTGACTTTGGCCAGGTGACTTTACCCCTCTGAGCCTCAGTTGTAAGTTTCCTCAATTGTAAAGGATGGTAATTACACTGTGTGGTGGCTTGTGGCGTCTCCTGACTGTCACACTGTAAAGGACAGAGCTGTCTGGCCAGATCACGCTTCAAGGAGGTACGTGCTCTAAGGAGCCATGCACATGCCACTGTTTGAAACGATGCCCCTAAAGCAATCGGCCCTGCAGGCCAGCACACCTGCAGACCACCGTGCTGGGGAAGGGTGGCAGCTTTAGTGCCCTCACAGCTAGGGTGGCCATGCCTGCCTCAGAAACAGGGCTGAACACAGAGGAAGCAAGCAGCCCCCAGGAAAATGGAGCCCTGCCCTCTTTCCCTGCCCCTTTCTCTTTCTCACAGGAGAACGCTTCCTGCTCCCTTCTCCCCCCACCCCTTCCCTGCTTTGCTCACTCATACATTCATGGGGCACCTGCTCAGGCCAGGCCCGGTGTCAGGTGAGCGTCGGGGCCGTCAGGACAAGCACACACAATCTAACATGAGAACAGCTCAGCTCCATGCCTGCATGCAGCCAGAGAGTGCCAGGTTGCACATGGGAGAGCCGAGGGGCTCTGGGGAGACTTTCTGGCATCTTGAGTCGTTACAGCAGCCAGAAGGAGCAGGGCTGGGAACTCACTTCAGGCCAGCCCAGGCCAGACTCCCACGTCCTTGCAGAGACACCACACAGCTGGCAGCTTCGGGTGAAAGCAGATTTGTGCCTCACAGTCCCAACTCAGGGTCAGGACAGCAGGCTGCGGACACTGACAGTTAGTGATCCACTTGTTTCCTAGAGGTGACTATTACGTCATTGCCATGGTTTGAACCTTATCTGTCTCCCCAAAGGCCAGATCACAGGTTTTGGGGAAGAGATCGGACCATGAAGACGCCCGCTCAGCAAGGGACTGACCTGCTGGTGAGGTCCCAGCCGCAGGGCCCTCGGGGAGCGGGCCGGTCTAGGAGCCGAGGAAAATCACTTGCTGTGACTCTAGGCTCCCTGGGTGCCCCGGTGAGCAGCTCTCCCCTGCCCTCTCTTCCTCCGTATTTCTGCTTCCTCCAGCAGAGGCCTAGAGAGCAGAGCCACCTGGCCAGGGGCAGAAACCTCTGAAGTCATGAGCCAGCATGAACCTTTCCTCCTTTAAGTCACTTATGCCAGGTACTTCGTCACAGCAAACACAGCTGACTGACACATATGGCTGTGCTCAGCCAGCTTCTAACCCCAGTCCACGTCATTTCCCAGGGGCTCACGGCACACCCCGATGCTGCAGCTTGTAGCAGAGCAAGGCGCTCTCCCCATGGAGCCTCTGAGAAGCCCACACTCCTGCAGGAGAGCCCAGCCCACTAGGCTCAGAGTGGCACCCCCAGTTGCCACCACAGAATCTTATGTCCACTCCCAGATCCATTGTAAATACAATACGTGAAGAATTTACTTCCAAGGACCTCATGTGAAGGAAATCTGAGTAAGTTGGTCTACCGTGGTCCCCCATAGTGGGGCCCTGGCAGCCTCGTAGGAAGGAAGCGGGAAATATCTCTGTGGCTGAGCCAGTCATCTCTTTGCTCCTTAATCTGGAGTCTTTTCTCTTGCTTTATTTCTTCTTTCAAACAGCATTATTGAAACATAATTCATGTACAACAAACATACTCATGTAAACCCCATAAAGATGGCTTTCAGTACTGCCCTGGAGCTCTCCACCCACCTCCGTGCCACACTCGCGGCAGCACCTCCCACTGTGGGCTGCCGAAACGTGGACTGTGGTGTGCAACCGAGCCTTGTGGTCATTTGCTCCCCAGAATTACTGTGGCCCAAGAATATCTCATTTGTTTCTTAGCACAGTCCTATGAGATTGATAGAATAGATAACAGGCAAAACCCAAAGACAGGGAAGAAATCAGCATATTTTCCAAATGCTAGGTTTGAACATTTTGCATAATTATTACCTAATTTGAGTCCCACAACAACCCATGAGACTGCTGTAGCACTAGGAGGAATTCCTTGGCTGCAGGTAGCAACACACCAAGGGTAATATCTCGTGGAATAAAAGGTCTTTGTTTCCAGATAAGTCTGGAAAGATAGCCAATACTGAGGATGAGTCAGCAGCTCGCAAAATTGAGGACCAGCCTCTAGTTCTCTTCTTCACTGTCCATCGTGTATTCTCTCTTAGGCATGTCACTTCATGGCTACGTGACAGCTGCCACAGCTCTCGTCGTCACACTCTCACCCAGTCTTGTTCAGGGGAGGAGGACGAGAGTGGGACTTTCTGGCATACAAAAAGGAAAATCCCTCTCCAGAACTCTTACCTTGTTGCCCATTGGCAAAATGGGATTGCATGGCCAGGTTTAAACCACCAACAAAATTGGTAGGACCGAGCTTGGAGTTGCAAGGGGCCAGGGGCTTGGCGCTCTGGGGTGTGCTCCCCTCACCCAAAGTACAGCGGGAGGAAGACTGGCTTGGCACTGGAAGTGACCCGGGGTGGGGGGTGCTGGAGTGAATGACTAAGCTGAAAAATGAACTGTGGACAAAAGCACAAAGACCCTAAAAGGAGTGAATGGTTAAAGTGGGGGCAAATCACACAAGTAATTAAAATGCGGGGTACAAGGATAGATATATAGTTGCATTCTCTTAATGAATAGAATGATTTGCTCTAATGGTGTTTGTAAATAGGATCTCAAGTCCGCATCTTGTACAGCAATTAACCA
>NW_004524609.1:475967-483017 GCF_000260255.1 Octodon degus | reverse complement strand
GATTTGTTCTAATGGTGTTTGTAAATAGGATCACAAATCTGCATCCTGTACAGCAATTAACCACTAAGAAGAATATATGCAGTGTATTATTTGTTGAAACTGTACTTCCGATTTGATTTGAAACTGTCTCATTGCTATCTGTTTATCAATAAAATTTTGAAAAAAAAATGCGGGGTACAAGGCACGCAGGCTCTGCCATGAGTGAGTGGTTCACCCACCAGAGGGGCAGAAGCACACAGACTGGGCAAGAACCCCGTGGTGAAACCCCGAGGGGTTTAGATTGGTAGTGTGTTGTACCTGGCCAAGGAAAACTGACCGGCCTTAAGGCGGCACTGGGCCTAACTGCTCTTCCCCTGCTTTTTGCTCTTGCACTGATTTCTAAATAAAAGCCAGAGAGCGCTCGCCTGGGTGGCTTCTCCTCCCAGTCTCCCAATGCAGGGTGGCCTCGCACTGACTGAGGGAAGTGTCGTCTCTGGGTCACCTTCACGTTCCACGGGCCCTGTCAGTCACATGCTGCGGCCGACACCACCCCCAAGTATCGCTACTCCCACTTTACAGATGGCAAAGCTGTGGGCGTTTTAGAACATTGCCCAAGGCCATCCAAGCCCAAGTTCCCGTGGGCAGAGCAAGGGCTTATGGCCGCGGCTGCTGCTAAGTCCCTTCCTCTCTGTCGCCAGGATCTTTCAGGCAAACTTCTAAACCAAGTGCCAGAGCAGAGCTCCAGCTGGGATCTCCAGGGAAGTACTGTCCTGGGACAGCCCACCAGGGCTCCCACTCTGTACAGAAAATGCCGTCACCAGCACCCACCCCGTTCTTCCTTTTGGACGCTTCTGTCGCCTCTGGAGTGGCCACGGCACTACCCTTCATGGCGCATCAGTACAGCGCTCCAGCCCGGTGATGTGTTCCCGCCCCAAAATACCAGTATGGGCTTCAGGGCTGTGAAATGACTTAGAGTCCTGCCTGCCTCTCAACATAAATCCAGAGGCCCGGATGCCGCATTTCCCAAAATAAGGGTCTCTGTGTCTGAGCTAAGTAGAGCCTGCCCTACCCCCACCCACCACCCCGCCCCACCCCGCCCTGCTGACTGCCTGCGGCTCCTCCCACCGTCCTCCCACCGTCCCAGGCCGGAAGGAGCACCCAGCGACACTCCCTTGTCCCAGTGAGCTGGATGTGCATCAGGGTTGCTCCTCCCGCTTGCTGGGGCCTGCACCAACCTCAGGCCCACGAGGGCAGCTTCACGCCCGCGAGAGGCCCTTCTCCCCTCCATGACCACCGTCTTCCAGGCCTGGGGTTCGCTAGGGGGGCTCTGCACGGGAGTAGCCCGGGTGCCACTACCTGCGGGTGGCTTCTTCTGCTGAACACGCACTCGTGCAGATGCACCCCACTGGTCCTGGCACCTCCTTTGCTGCCAGGCCCCTTCACCTGACTGGAAACGCCACCCCCAGGCTGGTCAGCTGCAGGAGCCAGCCAGCCCACCTCTCCGGAGAAACACAGGTCCCTGAGCACGAGTGTCTGAAGCTCAGGGGAAGATTCAGGGCCGAAAAGATACAGAGGTCTAAGAATGACGAGATGTAGAGGATCAAACCAGTGGAGGAGAAATCTTCAGGATCATTTAGCCCAATGATTCTCAAACTAATTTAAAGCAACAGAATGTGTCTCCCACAATGTGTCTTCCCAAATGCACTGTCTGCACAGAACCCACTAAGCAGAGGTAGTAGCCTCAGAGAATAACTTGCCCCCCCCCCCGAATTTCAGGGCTCTGTGCAGCACAACTTGAAAACTGTTGCTATTATGAGTCTAGTGTTCATCCACGGAGAAATGGAGCCTGAGACAAGGGAAAGGATTTGCTGGGCAAAGGAGCAGCCAAGCTGAAACGGAGAGGCTGAGAACTTCGAGTAAGCCAGAGGCCAGGGGAGGCGCTTGCGGGAGCGGCCAGGGAGAGGACCTAGCACACAGCTGGACGACAACCTAGGACAGAGCTGGACAGACAGCGTGAGGGCCGGGAAAGGCCTCTGCCTGGGAGAAACACCGGCTTTGGTGTTTCCGGTTTTTGTCTCTCACAATGGGGCTCGGGGTGGTCTTTTCGGGGCAATCCTCCTCCACACTCAACTCCTGTCAGCATTTCACATGCTGAGTAAGTATGAGTCCCTCACTGAGAAGAGCTCCAACGGAAAGTAGACCAAAGCTGACCCAAGGCTAAGCCAGGGCCTTAGCTCCTGTGGCACTGTCGCCGGCAGGGCCCTGCCTCGCTTGCAGAGGCACAACAGGAGATGGGCACTCATTCTCTGGCCAGAGTGAGAGCAGGCCAGACAGGCTGAGGCCAGGAACTGAGGGAGGGAAGAAACCCCTGCCCTCCTCAGTCTCCCCAGCTGACGTGCTGAGTGGCTGCTGTGGCTTTGTGCAGATGTAAGAGGAAAAGAAAGCAGGAATCACCCAAAGCAAGACAAGAAATGACACCCTGCCGCTTCGCAGCCTCGGGCCATGATCACGCAGTGAGGGTTTCCTTTGGATTGGTGGGCCACACCTCTAATTCCAACACTGCAGCAGGCTGAGGCAGGAGAATCATGGATTGGATCCACGCCTGGCCAGCGCGGAGACTTACACACGACTTGGACCCAAGGTGCTCTCCCAAGCCCCAGGTGGGGCTTCTGGGCAGTAACGGGCTCATGGGAGCTCTGCTCTGCAGCGCATTACTGCACGGATGACTTCATGGCCTAGTGTGCCGTGTGGGGAGGGCACAGCTGGAGGGGCACAGTTAGGGGGGTGACTTGAAGGGCCTTCCAATCCTCATCCCCTCTCTCCACTTGCTGGCTGCCATAGAGTGAACCACCTTCTTCAGCCACATTGCGCTGCCATCCCATTTTCACCTGTGAGCCAGCCAACCACAGACTGGATACAAGAAGACCTAAAATAAAACTCCTTTCCTTTACATTGTGTGTGCCAGGTATGTTGTCCCAGAGACAGGAAAATGACTGATACAGTGGCTTAGCAAGACCCTGACAATCAGTCAGTCAGTCAGGAAGTTGCTTGGCATGAAGGCCCTGGGCTCAGCCCTCAGTCTGAAAGGGGTGTGGGGAGTGCTGCCTTAACGCTCTGGTTCTTCATGGTCCCGTGGGTGGTCCTGTGAGCACCAGCAGCTGCGCTTGGGGAGCTGTTAGAAATGTAAACACCAGGGGTCCACCTGCTGAAACTAAATCCCTGGGGTAGAAGCCCCCAGGAAATTCCAGGGCTCCCTCCGGTGCGAGTCGTCTCTTGGCACCTGCTCCCTGTGCTGCTGCAGTGGCGCTGGACTAAGCAGACCAAGGTATGAAGGCACCACTGGGGTCAGGTCGACAACAACTGCCCAAGAAGGGCTGCTGTTAATAAAGAAGAAACTTACTTTGAAAATAACAAATATTAGCCAGGATATGGACAAATAGGAGCCTTTATCCATTTTGGGGGGGGGGATATAAAATAACATTGCCATTATGGAAAATAGCTTACAGCTTCCTCAAAACTGAACACAAAATTACTATTTGATCCAGCAATTCCTGTCCTAGGCACGGACTTAAAGGAAATAAAGCTAGGCATTCAAACAGACACTTGTCCAGCAGTACTCGGCGCTGCATCGTTCACAGTCGTCAACAGTGGAAATCACCCATGTCCAGCAGACGAATGGAGAGATGAAGTACACACACACGGTGGGGTGTTACTCAGTCACACAAAGCAGTGACGTCCTGACACATGCTGCAAGGCACACGAGATACCAGGCTAACTGAAATAAACCAGGTACAAGGGTACAAGTGATATACGTGTGTCTCCACTCGTATGAGGTACTGAAAACAGGCAAATGTGTAGATTAGCAGTCTCCAGGGCTGGAGGGTGCTGGGATTGAGGAGGTACAGCATTGCTCAATGTATATCATTTCTGTTGGAGTAAAAAAAGTAACTTAAAATGGTTAAAATAGTAATTTTTATGTTGTGTACATTTTAACAGTCATACCTGAGTCCTCTCCCCTTCTGATGGTAAAGGCAGGGTCCATTTCCAAGAGGCTGCAAAATGACATCAGGAGGTCGAAGGAGGGGCTGCCCTTCCAGAACCCCAGGAAGGCTGTGGCTCTAGGGATAGCAGCAGGTTTGGCGGTCATGGCAGCCCGCATAGTCAGCCAGAGAAGGAAGGACGCGAACACTTAGGGCACTGTCAGGTCTGCACTTAGCCTCAGGCATGGGTGCAAGGTCGGGGGCCCAAAGGGCTGCAACTTGAGGACGGTGGGGACCAGGCAGTACAGCAGGTGATTGACTCTCTAAACTTCGGTTCTCTGAGGTTGGCCACGGGATGAGTAAGGTGCTGTGGACACCGGTCCAGGTCACTATCATATGCCTCCCTGACTGCACCCCCGCCCCAGGGACTGAGCCTTCCGCCCCAGCTGCCTGACTGAGGGGATCCCAGGGGCTCAGAGGGAAGCAGCTGTGAAGATTTCCCACATAGCTAATCAGCTGAGCCATCCTTTCCCTCCCTCCCCAGGAGGATCTAGACAGGGGGTTCTGCTCTGAGTCTTGAACCCACTATAGACTCAGGTAAAAGCTCAGGCTCCTTCTTTCAGAAAAAAAAATCCTAAGCCAGCCACATGAAGACTTTCTACACCACAAAAATTTTGCATACACTATCAGTGAATTTTGAGGTCCATTAATGAGGCCCTTAAAAGGCATTAGGTGCCAAGTTAGAGAAAGGCCCAGGAAGTCTAGGAAGCCACTATCATAGACCTCTGAGTTCTGAGGGCCTGGGGTGGAAGCAGGTTGGTGTGTCCTAGTCACTCTCCCTGTTGCTGAGATGCAGGACCCAAGACCCATAAATTAACAGACAAGAGGTTGTTTCTCGCTCAAGTTCCAGCCTGAGGCGGAACAGCATTGGGGGGAGCCTGGTGGAGGACGGATGCACTCCTCAGGGTGGATAGGAAACAGAGAGCGAAGGGAGGAGTCAGGAGTATGAGGGAGAGCCAGCTTTTCCAGGCACACCACCAGGACCCGGCCCCTTCTGACAAACCCACCCTCTCCCAGCCAGCTGTAGGCCCACAAATGGATTTCCTTCCAAAAGCCCCACACTGAGCGCATGAAGCCTTGGGGTGCATCTAGATCTAAGCCACAGCACTCGGTACCTGTAGGGGTTCCAGACCCACCTTCCCAACCCTCCTCTCCCCACCCTGCTGTCTCCCCACATGGCCCCTTCCAGCTGAGTCTCTCCCCGCACACGTACTTTGCGCTGTTGCTGAGGTCTGCTAGCATGAGGTCTTCATTTGCTTCATTAGGCAGCCTTTTAAAATGCATTTTCATGTTTGTGTTTGGTACAGTGTCTCAAGGTGAGAAAGTGAAGTAACGTCACTGAAGCAAGTGACATTAAGGAGCCTGGCTGCTGCATTCCTCCGCATACTCCTGCCCCGGCCTTACCAGGCCCCCGCTCAGTGCACACCCTGGGCGAATGCTATAAACTGTGCAAAGCGAGGTTCTCCTAATTATTCCCACTACACCTGTAAGTGGGAAGCCTGGCCCTGTGTAGAGGGACCAGGCAAGGACTGGGAGATGTCCGCATCCCCTCCCCTGCCCACTGAGACTGTGAGGACCTTGACCACAGAAATAAAAAGCCCTTTACTTCTTCAGGGTTATTTGCTCAGTTTTACAGATGAGGGCTCCGGCAAGGTCACCTGCAACTCCAGGCCAGGCCTCCTTTGGGCAATGAGGAGGGCTCAGCCTTGTCCCTTTCTGCTAGCTAAAAATTCTTTAAAACAATGAGATGCTTGGAACTTGCACAAGGGACCTAAAATCGGTCTGGTCTGGAGTTTTCCAGACACTGTAGCTCAGTCAGATCAAAATGGGCCAGACAGTGCTGGGGACAACTGTGGGGACAGAGCTGGCACCTGGGCTGCAGACCAAGTGTCTGGGCATACAGCTGCAGACTCTGCAGGATGACATTTGACTCCAGCCCCATGAGAAGGTCTGACAGAGGAACAGAGGAAACCGCTGGCCTTGTCTTCCCACTCAGCCTGCGAGGTCTCTGTATTCCACAGAACACTTCCTTTCAGAAGCCAGACAGACAGCAGCTTGAGCTTCTCTCGGAGCACAGTGGCCTGCCAGCCACAGAGAAGCCACCTGCATTCTCAGGTCACCTGTGGTCCTAGTCTCCTTCCTGGACTTCTGCACCACACAGTCCGGCAACGCCTCGATGCCACCTCTGTAGCCCGCAGGCTCTTAGAGTTGGGACCAGATGCTCTTGGGGTGCAAGTCACTCCTGAGACCAAGTCAGGTAAGGAAGGACCCACCCCAAGACCTGGTCCATGATGGGCATTTGGCAAACTGTTGCCAAGACTTGGAAAGCATTCATGAAGACAGCTCAGCAGTTGGAAGATTAAGACTGCTGGGGGAAGACGTGGGAGGCTCTTGGCTCCCAAAGGGCCCTGGGGCTGTCCTGGCTGGAGGAAGACTAGTCCCCAATAAGTAAGTTTATGCTTGGGATCCTCTATTTGCAAGTGCCCTTTGCTAGGCTGTGTAAGAATTTTATATCCATAATTCTGTATTTTTCTTTTTACAGAAGGGGCTCAAAATAGATCATTTAGGCTTCATGAAGCCTCCACCCAATCATCCTAATACTCCAGTTTTGCAAACTCTGAGACCCTAAACTTGATGATAAGAGTTCCAGTTTCAATAAGATCGGGTATATCCCTCCGTCAGGCAGATTCATCAACTCCCAGAAACTCTTCTTAGAGACCTCTCAGGTACAAGCCACAACTCCATAAAGTCAAGAAATCTAAGGCCAGCTAGATAGCTCAGCAGATTAAAGCGCCTGCTCAGGCAGACACCAGGGCTCCATCCCTGGCCCCCAGGGCATACTGAGATGGCAATTGAGACTGGCCCTGGTGGTGCAAGCCTGTAATCCTAGTGTTTGGGAAGCTTAAAAACCATAGGATTGGGGCTGGGGAGATGGCTCAGTATAATAAGCACTTCCCTGGCAAGTGCAAGGGCCTGAGTTCAATCCCTGGTTCCACCAAAAAAAAAAAAAAAAAAAAAAAAAAAAAAAAAA
>NW_004524609.1:452607-475801 GCF_000260255.1 Octodon degus | reverse complement strand
GATTAAAGTGCCTGCAAGTAGGCACAAGGGCTGGGGTTTTGATCCCTGGGCCTGCCATGCTGGCCCCACCCCTGGGGCGCGCTGAGAGGGCAGTTGAAACTGGGCGTGGTGGCACACACCTGTAATCCCAGCTCTTGGGAGGCTGTAAACAGGCAGATCACTAGGAATCCAATCTAGTAGTGAGACTCTGAACACCCTGTAGAACTTTCTCTAAAATAAAAACAAAAACAAAAAAAGAAATCTCTCCTACGTCTGCCTGTGTCTCTCCTTATTTTAACGGAAGTTTGTTTTTTCTTTCTCAGACTTTGTGGACCTGGTGACCGCAGGGTGTTGGTGTGTCACTCCAAAACCCTGCAGATGTAGTACAGAGACAGCGCTGCACATGGACCACACGGTATTCTGCCCGAGCACACAGTTCCAACCAATGGGATGTGGGTGGAGTTGGTGTAAAGCACTGCCACTATCAGCCACTAGAGCACCTTGCGCTGAGTGCCAAACACCTGTAATCCTAGCCCCTGAGGCAGCTGAGGCAGGCATTCCAAGTTCAGGGCTACCCTGGGCTACGTAGCAAGGCTCCATCTCAAACAAAGAAAAAATAGACCAACACGTTTATCAGCTGTCTCTCCTCTTCTGCAGAATCCTGGGAAGTATGTGTTTCAGATCTGTAGATACGTACAGCTGTAATAACAGCGTATTGTACATTTCAAAGTGTCGAAAGAAAGGAATTTTTAAATGTTACCATAAAAAATGATACATGCTTGAGGAGATAGATGTTTAACTTGATATAAATGCTGCACAACATACTGAAACATCGCAGAGTACCTCATAAATATGTGAGATTTTATTGTTTTTGTATATCAACTGTAAAAAGGTAAATTAAAAAACATTATCCCAGGAGTAACCTGCTTGGGTCCCCCTTCTGTCCCTCTCTCAGGCAGGAGCTTTCTTTCCCCAATAAATACATTCTTCGCTTAAAGAAATTATCCCAAAATTGACAGATTGAGTATACACATTTATTGTAATTCTTTCTCATGCCCACTAAAATGTGATTTAAGGAATAATCCAATAAGAACAAAAAGAATGAGACCAAAAACCCAGCAGAAGACAAGAGCTGTCAACAGATTTTTGGAAGCTGGAATGCAGGCAAAGGTGTCATGGGCACTGAGGCATCCGAAGGCCATGTGCCCACACCAGGGGACGCCACGCGACGCAGCCAATTCAAGCTGCGAAACCTTGGCAAGGCACAGAGACTGCAGGCGCTGGGGGCTGCGAGGGACAGGGAGGGGCTGTGGAGTGGAAACCCGGAGGCTGACGGGAAGCTGGTGTAAGAGGCAGCTGGGCACCCCAAGCTTCCACCCCACTCAGTACGGCCGGTGACTACCTCCCCCAGACCACTGGGGGTTATTTTATGAAGAAATTGAGAGTCAGAGCCCACACGAACAGGAAATGCCACAGGGAAACAAGAGGATGGACTAACAACCTGTTTATAGATAATTGTATCCCAGCCTTCACCGCTATAAATCTCCAAGATACCAGCAGCTAGAATGGCACTACCCCCACTTGTCTCAGGTTGAAGGATTCAAAAGAATTTTTTTTTTAGTGGTAGGTTTTTAGAACTTTTTAACTGACACATAATAATTGTGCCTATTTATACAATGTGTAGTAGTAAATCAGGGCAATTAGCATACTCATCACTATAGCACTTATCATTTCTTTGTTTTGAGAACCATTGCAGCCCCATCTTCTAGCTGCTTGGAAATGCACAATAAATTCTGAGTAACTATCGTCACCCTACTGTGCATAGAACATCTGAATTTAGCTCTTATCTATTTTGCACTCAGTAGCCTCTAGAGAAATTGAGTGGGCCCTAGACAAGGTTCCTCGTCAAGGTGTGTGGGGAACCACCACGCCCCACAATGCCCAGGAGCTGGGGGTCTTCTAGCAAGCTCCTCAGTGGACAAGAGATGCCTGTGCAGAGTGCCCAAGGGCTTTTTGATGTCACTCTTAAGGGTTTGTGGACTGCAAAGGATAGCCCCAAACTTGAGGGGTGTCTCCAAACAAAAGATAGAACTAAAACCAACAGACTAACAAGAACAGAGGGATTTGGAGGAAAGAAAATGGCAAAGAATTGATCTTTAATAGCACAAAAAAGTACGGAAAGTAAAACTAGAACAGAAGACTATACAAAAAAACAGTAATTCAAATTGGACTGTGGTGACAGCTATACCTCTCTATAAAGTTTCTAATGAAATAAGAGAAAAATATTTCCCAGGACTGACCAAGCTGCATTTGCAGAATCTAAAAGCCCCCTGAAGGCCCGGAGCACAGTGATAGTGTGCTCGGCACGCTCCAGGCCTTGGGTTTGACCCCCAGCAGCAGAAGGACCGGCACAATGAGGCAAGAGAGGCCCACGCTAACCTCATGATGATGTATGGGAAGCTAAAGAAAGATCTTAAAAGTTTCCAGAAGAGGAAAAAACAAGTTTAAAAAGAAAAAGATCATTACTAACAAAGGCATCAGCTTCCCTGGCAGTTTCTTGATGTAGAAGTCAGAAACAGAGAAATGTGCTCAGAATTGCTCTCTTACCATGGCAAAACAGCAAAAAGCAAATGAAATCAAGAATAAATCTTAAACAGCAAGTCTTTGATAAGATCAACATTTGACTGGGCTGGGGAGACAGCTCAGCAGTCTAAGTGCCTGGCTGGCAAGTACAAGGTCCCAAGTTGGATCCCCAGTACCACCCCAGAACCCCAGATGTGCTGGCCCTGAAACAGCCTGGTGGCACACTCCTGTAATCCCAGCAATGGGGAGGCTGAGACAGGAGGATCACTATAAGTCTGAGCTGTGTAGTGAGACCATGTTAAATTAAAAAAAAAAAAAGATCAACCCTTGATCTGTGGGCAGGACCTAGTCTCCAGGTTCTTCCCCTCTCTTCCCCTCTCCCTCCTCTTCATGCAGTTCTCCTACCTCCTTTTTCTCTCTCCAGCCACTTTCCCTGCTGTCTCCTTCTTAACTGCCCATCAAATAGAACACAAAGAATTTTTTCGAATTAATTCCTTCATTTGTTAAATTAGTTTATATTTTCTGTTCTCCATTTTAAAAGCAAACAAGTGGAACATTTTATGTTTCTACATTACAAAATAGAAATTAAACTGCTCTGGTTGTTCACTCTGTGGCTTCTGAGGCGTGTCCTCTGAATTTCGCTTGGGAAGCCCCATCTCAGTTCCCTCCAGCAGGGACAGTTAGGTTTGTGGGTCACTTCAGCTGGGAACAGGAGGCCCAGCTGGCTCTGAGCTCAGATTCATCAGGCGTATTTACACTTAGAGACTGTTCCAAATTGGTCCATCCTCTTATTAGGCAAAAAAGTCTACATCTTTGGCCCTCGACAAGAGAAAGCCCCTCTCATTCTAGATCCTTCTATCCAGCTGGGCTTCTAAAGGCTCACTCTTCGAGGACAGCTATCACTCCATGCTTCAAGCAGGGGCCGCTTACTGTCATGACTTGAGCAGAGGTGGACGGTGCTCTCAGGGACCACCCTCTTGGGCGCACGTTGAATGCCAGCCATGTGTTCAGTCTCACAGAGAAAATGGAGACCCAGATGCTTGTCTCAAGGACTCACTGTCACTGTTGGGAGGGGGAGGCAAGTAATAACCTGCCGCTTGAAGTGACAACTGTGGTAATGCAAGCACACCGACGCTCTGGAGCTATGGGGCTCAGGGGCTCCCTCGAGGCCTGAACACTGCCAAACTGTCCTGAGGCAGTGGCTGGACGCTGATTCCTGCAGGGTCCGTGGGGCACTGTCGATGGAGGAACCTGAGATCAGAAAAGGAGCTCAGCGGACGACTAGCAGTGGGAGGGCTGCGAGGCAGCTAAGAACATCTCAGGGTGGCCCTGCTAGGTGGGCCAGGGCCCGGGTGGACACCGCTCTTGGAGCTTCCCCAGGCCCAGCCATAGCTGCTGCTGACAGGTCTCCACCGGCAAGATCTGGAGTGAGCGATGGCCCCGCCCTGAGCAGGATGGGGCCGCCTGGCTCAGGTGCTTTGGGACACGACAGCCACACAGTCAAGCAGCGACTCCGTCCACGGCCAGCTGGAATTTCACTGCTGCGGCCTGCTACCCCCGCGGGGAAGCTGCTCCTTCTCCCGGAGCCCTCCAGTCTTCCATGGAGGCTGGGGATGGGGCAGCCCTGGGTCTGGGCCTGGGCCAGCTCCACCTCCAGGCCTGGGCTTCTCCACATTGGCCTACAGTTGGAACAGTGAAGATAGCAGCACAACCCAGTGACAAGGCATTTACTCCAGCTCTGGGTCCCCAACACTCTCCTCCTGCTGAGTCCCACATGTGGCAGGCACAGAATTCATGTTTGTTGAATGAATCACATGCCGAAAAAGGGAGAGAGGGAAACAAGTGACAGACAGGGACATCGAGCGACTGATTTTAAGATGGAAGAACTGGGAATGCAGCCTGCAGGTACCCAAGACCCAGGCCATGCCTCACTGGCCATGTGGACGGCACCTGGGAGTGCTGATCAATGCCAGGTGCCGCTGCAGGGGCCGTGCTGCTCCACTGGCCAGCACAGGGGCCTGAGGCGCAACGAGGCCAAGCAGCCTGCCCTGGTGTCCAAGTGTGTGCATGCTGGATGTGACCCAGGCGGCCTGGCCCAGACCTGAACATCGAACTGTGCTGTGTGACAGACGTGGCGACTGCAGTAGGGAGGGTGGGACAGTCTCCACGGGACAGAAACAGCACTGCTCTGGGATGGCATCACTGAGCAGGGCAGCTGACGGTCCCAGGTCCTCGTGCTCTGCTCCACACACATGCTGGTCCCCTGGCCTTGGTGTCAGTTTCCTGTAGACTGGTTCTGCCTTCAATGGCCCTGTTGTTTCCTGACTAGAAACTCTCAATACAGAGAGGTTTCCATTGTCAATGGTGAGTCAAAGAAGCCCAGCTCCTAAAGCCTGTGACACCATCTATTTTTCTTGATGGAAAAGTGGATCAGATGATGGTCAGCTAATTGCCCAGGACTCAGATTTCCTACTGGCATGAGCACCTCTTGGGGTTCATCTGAATAAGGGTAGTTTCCCACAGCAGGTGTGCAGGTCCTGATGAGAACTTTCTCCCCAGAACCCATCACCTCTTCCCCTACACATCCATCCCTCACTGGCTGGCCTTGTCTCCTCCCTGGCTGGAGACCCCCCCCCCCCGCCATTGTGTCTGCTCCACATTTACCACGGGCTCCATCCCAAGCCTATGTGTGCCTCAACTCACAGAACCTGCCTTCCTTGGCCGAGGAGGCGCGCGCCTCTTTCTTCTTCCTCAGGCAGGAGAGAGTCCTTCAGGAGCTTGTTCCAGTAAATGGGATCCAGGGAAGTCATACAAGGCCAAAATATTCCCAGGAATGGAAGGGACTATAGCTACAAGCCTTGCTGTGGTGGTTCCCGGGGCCCAGAGGGACGGCCTGGTCTAGGCAGTTGGGCCCAAGCTTCCGGCAGATGAGTATGGCTAGGCATGAGACACTTGAGCAGAAGAGAAAGGCAGGACCCTGGAAGGGCAGAAAAGGAAGACTAGAGGATCACTTGTGGGCAAGTGACAGGCTCCAGAAGAAACCAAATGTGGCAGTTTGAACCCCTCTCTGTGGGCTGGGGAGATGGCTCAGTAGAATAGCGCTTGCCTGGCAAACACAAGGGCCTGAGTTCGATCCCCAGTTCTACCAGAAAAAAAAAAAAGAAAAGAAAGAAACCCTCTGTGGAAGAACAGGCTGGACCTACCTATGTGCCAATGTGCTCAGATTTAGTTGCAGCCACCCCACCTGCCACTGGTAATATTTCCAGGGCACAGTGTCACCTGCAGGAACGCTCCACATCAGCGGGCCCTAAAAGCCAGTGATCAGACTGGACAGCAACACTGATGCGGTCCTCTGAGGCAGAGAGCAGCAGCAGACGCCACCCAACGGCCTCCTGATGTGATCCTGGGAGGCACTTCCATACCCATTTTAAAGGAGGAGAAACCAAGCCTCAGAAAGCTGACTGGCAGTAGAGCCAGGTCAGATCTCAGCTCAGGCCCTTTGCCAAAAATCCCTGTGCTCCATAGCTGTCTCCTAATGCAGAGAAAGAGGAGGGTAAAAGGGGAAGATGGAGCCGAAGTCTGCAGGTTGGAGGGGCCCGAGAGCCAGAGTCTGTGCCCTGGTTCTGTCACCACCTCTGCCTGCTAAACGTGCTCACTCCTGCCAGGGAAGGCAACCCCCAGAAGAACAGCCTTTCCAGGCTGTCAGCAATTAAAGCACAGAAAGCTGAGCCACTTACAGAGGCTTGGCAAGGAGGTGATGGATTTCTGTAAATGTCTCAGTAGCTGGCAAGATAATTGAGGATGTTATTTTTTCCACTGTAGAGGCTACCTCAGATACAAGCCCTCATCGTCCAGAACTTGGAGGGCAAGGCTGTCTCCCAGATGAGGAGATACTCAAGTTGTATAAATTCGCCAATTTTTTGAAATTTGAAACCTGCAGTTTCCTGGGCTGTGTTCTGTTCCAGGCCATCCAAATTCCTGCGCTCCTGTTTAGGTGCTGTGGATATGAACTGTAGCCACCTGTCAGCTGACACTGGCGGTTCACAGCTATCCAATTAGCCACTCAAAAGTGGCTTGCAGTGAAGGCACCCCAGGGGTCCCCTCTGCCACTTAACTTTCATATCCCGAGAGTTGTTCCCTGAGTACAAGTTGTATGGTATCATGCCCGATCCCAGTATTATCCTGGTTGAGGCCTAGTTGGAAGGTAGACCTCCCCACCAGCCAGCCCTTCTCCTGACCCCCCGGAGGGAGCCCACAGAGCTAGATTTTTCTGCCTTGAACAACTTTCTTCTTTACTGCAGCTTTTTCTCTCCCTAACTTGCCACCTTCACATATTGATGCTCCCCAGTTATCCAACAGCATTCAGTAATTGTCTACTGGGTGTGCACTGGCAGGATGTGTGCTTTAGTTTGTAAAAATAAATATATGCGCCTTTCGGGTTCTGGTTTCTTAGGGGTTCTTTACAGAGACACAGAGATGAACAAGTAGTACATATGGAACAGTCTTTGTGCACAAAACATATGACCGGCTGTGTGCACATCTGAGAACAGACGCCTCGTGGAGAATTTCTCGGGTTCGTTCCTAAGACAAAGCCGTGCTAGTGCTGATGGCGGGGACTCTCCTCTAAGTCCGCCGGCCAGGGAGCGTGAGCGGAGTGCTTCAATTTTGAAGGCGCACAGCCACTCTCACTCCAGAATGTGACGACGGCCCTGATGATTATTTGCAATTAAAGGCCCGTGGAGAGCAGCTGCACCCGCAGGGCTGTGCCCTGGCGCGCCCGTTCCTGCCTGCAGAGGCGCCGAGGTGCCTTTGGTCCTCTCCTGAGGTTCTCAGGACTAATGCCGAAGGGAGAGAGACTGAGCAATGCCACTGCATACACGGACTTTGCCACAGACTACTGCTCATTCATCGTTCCAAAGAGAGTCATTTAGGGGCCAGGGATGTAGCTCAGAGGCACAGAGCCTGCCTGGCAAGTGCAAGGTCCTGAGTTCAATTCCTTGTACCAAAAAAAAGTGAAAGAAATTCAAAGAGAGTCATTTAGAAATTATTGCCTTCTTGGTCTATGCATCCTAAAAACCATTTACTGTACCCTGAAATTACCTCTGCCCAGTGAGGAAGGCATAAGCATGTCACCCCCGGGTCACGGCACGGCCTCTCTCCTATGGTCTCCCGCCTTCATGCTAAACAACCTGTGCATCTTTCCTCTTGATTAGTCTATTGTGGGTTCGTTCTAGCAAAATTTCAGCAGGCCAGAGTTCCTCACCCCTACAATTTCATTAACTAACTCACCAAATATTAGTTGAGCACCTCCCATGCTTGGCTTGGGAAAGGTTTTTGCAAAAACCCAGTCTCCTATCTCAAAGAGTTGACAGCCCAGTAGGGAGGCTATATCAGATTTTTTAAAATGCAAATCACAGACTGGAACAGAGCAAGATCCAGGAGCGATGGGGTAATCTGGCTCTCGGGAAGTCACCAGAAGGGTATCCTGCTAGGAGTAGAGCTGCTTATGCCTCACCTGCCCTTGCCAGCCACAGTGCTCAGCGTAGAGGCCATGGAGGAGGAGTCACTCCTCTGCGCCCCGCTCTGACCCTCCCTGGAGAAAAGGGAGCAAGGGCTTGGCTGCCATCCAGCTGGGCATCCCTCCCTCCACATCCGGGCCTGCCTCGCCCCTTCCCAGCTCGCAGCCCACCCGTCCACCCTGTGTGGCTATGCTTTGGCCGCTCCCTTTCCTCACGCAGACACTCGCTACCCAAGTGAAGGCCCTGCATCAGCCAGCAGCCTTGGGAGCCACATTCCCAAGGGTCTCTGGAGCCCCGAGCCTCTGAGGACTCAGTTTGTCTTGATCTCAGAGGTGGAACCCACTTACCAACAAGGAAGTAAAGTGGCTCTGTAAAGAAATACCCGTGGCTGATGCCCTGAGCGCTCACAGCTAAGCTCAGAGCTTAAGGGGGCGTGAAGGAGAAGAAGGAAAGGACAAATGCCAAGAATGGAGAGTTAGCTTCAAGCTCTGCTTGCTGTGAGTTGCCCGTGTAAGATATAACCACAATGCCTAAAACACCACAAGCATCCAACAATGCTGAGTGGTCCCAATGCTATTACTATTGAATCCCAGAATGCTAGGGGCTTATAACAAAACACAAATGTAATGAAGGCAGTCTTTAAAAGCTGATTTTTTTTCAGGGCTAAACTAAGAGGGACAGACCCATTGTTCAGATGGCATGATGCTAACAAAAGACTACAGTCTCTTTTTTCCTAACGTTTTCCCATTTTATTTATTAAAGGGTAAGAACCACAATTGTAGGGAAATTGGGAGCCATCACGTCTATGCAGCCCTCAGGAGAGCCCTTCTGCTTTGCCTGTGCCCAGTTCTGCTCACTCCATCCAAATATAACCAAGAACTTCACGTGCGACCGCAGAGTCCCTAGTGGTAAAGAGCAGACATCAGGAAGCCGAGGGGTGGGGAAAATAGGAATGAGCAAATCCTGCCCATTTTGGTGGGGATGGGGGAGTTCTGAAAATTACAGATGGATAAATTTGACATTTTTTACTTGTTTTTTCTATTATTTTTATTTTTTTGCTGTACCAGGGATTGAACTCAGGACCTTGCACTGCTAGGCAGGTGCTGCAGCCACTGAGCTATATCCCCGGCTCCCAGATTGGTAGATTTGTTTTTTTTTTTTTGTTTTGTTTTTTAAATTTATATTTTTAGGGAAGGGTCTACAGGGTGTTCAGGGTGTCACTACCAGACCAGACTCGTAGTAGTGGTCCGCCTGGTTACAGCCTCCCAAGAGCTGGGATTACAGGTGTGCGCACCACCACGCTCAGTCTCAGTTCCCGTCTCAGCACACCCCAGGGGTGGGGCGGCACCAGCAGGCCTGGGGATTGAACCCCTGGTCCCTGTGCCTGCTTGCAAGTGCTTTAATCTGCTGAGCTATTTGGCCCAGATCGGTATATTTGATGTTGCTGTGTAGTAAGACAAATTTTGAGCTCTTATAAAAGATAACAGGTTTTATTAATGGTTCACTGAAGGCAATTAGCCAAATAACCTCTTTTCCATGGTGACAGGTTGGCACCTGGAGACAATGTTATGCATACTGTAAATATATAACTTTGACAAAGCACCTAACAATGGGCAGTGAAGGAAATAAGGGACAGATTTCAAGTATGATTAGCCAAATTGTAGACAGCTAAACATCACATGTAAACAATAGAAGTGTCCCCCATAAGGCACATTCCAGCTGCTAGGTAACTATTTGCTGGTGAGTCAAGCTGGAGAAAGATTTCTGAGGGCATGCCCCAGTCTCATTCAGTATTTCTTATCATTGATTTAGATGATTTATGAGTCCTTGTGTCAACGTGCAGAAAGCAAAACTTGGAGAACTGATACATTCCATAAGAATGCCCAAGAGTATTCTTATGAAATGAAGCCAAAAGTTTGGAATCGTGGGCTTAAATGAAATAAAGAGACAAAGCAAAAGATCTATTAGTTCCCCAAAAGTGAGGGGCAAGGGTGTGGCATATTGCTGGTGTAGCACATCTACTGCATCAGAAGGTACGAGTGCTGTTGCCCACAGTACAGAGAGGCACTGAGTTAGGGCGACATCAGAAGGGCAACCGGTGTTGTCTGTGGAGTGCTTGTATTCAGAGGACCCCTACAGAGCAGAAAATCGAATTGGACTTCAATCAAATGGAACCACACACCTGGTTAAGATGGAACTAAGGGCCCGCTCTAGGCTGTCCTTGTGCAGGAACCCCCTCCTCAAGTGAGTGGACTGTAATGTGAAAAGCCTAGAATAACAGTAATTAAATAGTGGCTACGGGGAGGGGCTGTGCAGTACACCGCGCGTAGCAGGAGAACCTGGCTGAACCTTGGTTTGGGAGAGCCATTATAAAAGGCATCAGGGACAACTGCAGAAATTTGAGTTTGGGCTGGAAATCTGATGACATTAAGCAATAATTTCAGATGTCTTTATATGTGAAAATAATTTTGTGTTTCTATTTGCAGAGGTCCCTGCACTTAGGAGATCTTTCTTAGACATGAAGGGTCACATTTCCACGTAATTTTCAAATAAATTAGCAAAAGATCTCCACACACAGAAAGGCACTAGGGCTCAGAGAGGTAGCTATTTTCATAATGGGCACACAGCTGCCTGCAGTGGCGGGCACGGATTTGGAACCCAGTCTTGCCTGCAGGGCCCCGACTTCTAACGCAGCACTGGGCTGGCACCTGCTGATTGTCGCGCGGCCTCACTCCCATTTTCAGAACAACGCTGATGGATGAAAGGCAATGGAGAGCGGGGTCTGGGAGTCTTACCCGCGAGAAGCAAGGGAGGGAGAGTCATGACTGTCGAAGAACCTCCATGGCCAAAGAGGCTTCAGCTCTGTAAGGAAGAGAAAACCAGGATGAAGCCCACGTTCTAAGCGTTCTGAGCTCCTGGGGTGGTTTGCTTTGAGAGGAACTGAACTCCCGACACCGCCTAGGATTTCTCCACCGAGAGCGAACTACTGAAGGCGCTTAGTGAACTGCAGCCACGCAGCCCTCAGCTCCCTCCCTGCTAGGCCAGCACGGCCGCGGGGCGGCGGGCGGGCTAAGATGGTTTTTACCTTTGCTCCCTTCCCTGCTCTGCCACCGGGTGCCGGCGGGAGAGGGGAGGGGACGAAGCCAGGAGCAGATCGCCAGGCCCAGGGCGATGTCTGTCAGGCCGGGTAACTCAGGGCCGCAGAGGGCGGCGGGGTGAGGACACGCCCTGGTAAGGCTGTGGCAACCTGCTCGACAGATGGCAGCCGGGACTGCTGCTGCAACCGCCGCCGCCTCACCCTCATCAGCACCGCCAACTCTGTCCTTTGCCAGCGTTTGCCTTTTCTACGACCATCCCTGGCTGCATCGCGGCTTGCTGAGCCGCTCCAGCGGGGCCTCGGCGAGGCTGCCAGGATGGAGCAGCAGCACCACCTAGTGGCACCAGGCAGCAGTAGGCGCGCACTGGCCAGCTCTGTATAGTAAGGCGCTCACTCGGGCCAGCTGTCGGCCAGGCGCACGCGTCCCCAACGTCCTCGTACCCTAGGAAGGACTTCTCATGCTACACATCAGAGTAAAAGAAGAGGGTGAAGATGAAAAATAGAGAAGCTGGGCATAGTGGCACACACCTGTGATCCCAGCACTAGGTAGGCTGAGGCAGGAGGATCGCCACAAGTTGCTGCACAGTAAGCTCAAGGCCAGCCTGAACTACATAGCGAGACCAGACCCTACCTCCCCCTAAAAATAAAACTGCAGGAGAAAAGGTCTCAGCATTATGTTTCTTAGGAGACTACAGAGTGGTGAAAAAAGAGATTAAAAGGCATCCCCAGTTCCAGCTACTTAAGAGGCTGAGGCAGGAGGATCACAAATTCAAAGCCAGTCGAGAAAATTTATCAAGACCCATCTCTAAATAAATAGCTGGGGCTGGGGCTCAGTGATATACGGCTCATCTAGCATGTGTGCTCCGAATTTAATAATTACAAAAAAGCCTGGCCACCAAATCTATAGTCAGTCTGTGGCTAACGGCTGTCTAGAACCGGGCTGCAAGGTCACTGAGGAAGTAGGGACGATGGAGAGTGACTGCCAGCCAGTGCCAGGTATCTCCAGAAGATGCTCACTGTGACTAGTGCTCACGCAGCTGTGAGGGTACCGAGCTCCGTGTGAAGTAAGTGAGCTGCAGGGTATGCGAGTTATGTCTCACTAAAGCTACTACCCTTAAGCAAGTGTGGGGACAAGGATCAACCCCCAGAGTGCTGTGCTGGCCCCGCCCCCACACTAAGCCACAACTGAGACTAGGCATGGTGGTATGGAGGTCCGCCTGTAATCTCAGTGCCTGGGAGACTGAAAACAGGAGGATCACTATGAGTCTGGTCTGTAGTGAGCCCCTGAAGACCCTGTACTAGAGACATTAAAAAGAAGAAGAAAAAAGAATAAGGCTCTTCAGAGCACGTCATCAGGTTTTCTCCGTACTGCTGGGCACCGAGGCACTTGTGCACGACCCCAGGTCACTCAGTGATGGCGAACCTTTCAGAACTCTCAGTGGCCTGAACAGTCCACTGTGGCACCTGGGCAATAGGGTTGCCACCACTACTTTAGGTGAGGTACAGAACACCCTCCTGGAAACTCACCTTCTGGGGGAGGGGGAGGGAATAAAAAAAGAATCAAGATGTGGCATATACAGGTTCCAGCTCCCAACGATAAATACCATCACTAATGTGTACTAAAATTTTTAAAAATATCCCTCTTGTCCTATACCCCAAGTCCTGTTAATAGCATTATTGATGACAGCTCAAATTATATGTTCAATAATATACAGAACTGATTCAGAGCCCCACATGTCCAAATTACCCCACATTTTGGGTATTCACCAAAAGATGTACCTCAGGAAAGCCAGAGAACTCTCATTTCAAGGAAAGGAAATCAAGGATCAGAGGTCGAGAAGTCCAGTGAGTGCACACACAGAGCTCCAGGGACCTGCTGCCAGCTTCGGGGTTCTTCGACTCTTTTGATAAGAGTGACCATAAGCCACAGCCACTTCTGCACCAACCATGCCCACCTTTGCGGGGCTCAGCACCAAAGCCAAGAGGCCCATTGTATCTGGGGCCCTGGAAGTCCCGCCCAGGCAAAGTCGAAGAAGCCACGATGTGGCCATCGATGCAGGGCAGCGCCACCAGGTCAAGGTGGGAGAAGCCAACCAAGGGACGGCCCAAGAGCAGCTCAGGAGGGGAGGACCATTTCTCTGCCAGCAAGTTGTGGCCCACACTCTGAGAAGCCGGGTGAAGGAGGCCTGTGGGAGACCCTGAGGGACTGAAACTGGGCTACCTGGGCATCCACTTCCTTCACTTTCCACAGGGACTTCGGGCTGAGAAGAAACTTATCCCCAGAGATGATGAAGGCAATATCCTCCCCAGTAAAGTAACATTCCTGGATGCACAGGAGGTCATGGAGGAGCTGCTGGATGAGGGGTTAATGCAAGCCCTTACTATCTCCAACTTCAACCACTTCTAGGTCAAAAAGCTCTTGAATAAACCGGGGCTGAAATATGAACCAGTGACCAATCAGGCAGTGTCACCCATGCCTCGCCAGGAGACACTGATCCGGTACTGCTGCTCCAAGGCCATCACTATCACTGTCCACAGCCCCTGGGCTCTCCAGACAGACCTCGGGCCAGGCCAGAGGACCCTCCACTAGTGGAGGATTCCAAGATTAAGGAGATTGCTGCAAAGCACAAAAAGCCTGCAGCCCAGGTCCATATCCAGAGGAATGTGGCAGTGGCCCTTAGTCTGTGACACCAACTCGCATTACTGAGAATTTTCAGGGCTTTGAATTCAAGTTAAGTGACGAGGAAATGACAGCCATGCTCAGCTCCCATGGCAGGTGGAGGTCCTGTCACCTTTGAAGAGCATCCTTTTGATGCTGAATATTGCAGCTGAAGGACACTGTCTTCTTGCTGCATGGAACTCGCTCCCTGGGAGACCCATTTCAGCCAGGCCTTTGTGGAAGCAGCCACTTAAAGAACTGAGCTAGGGATGGGCCTCCTCAGCCAGGCCTTTGTAAACCCACATTGTGCCTGAGCTCGCTGCAGGCCAACTTTGGGCAAGGCTGCACCGAGACAGACTCCTTCTAACCAGGAGCAGATGTGATTGCCAAGTGTGACTCACTTATCTGATTTGTCCAGATGTTTGTTAAATGCCAGGAACTCTGCTAACATGGAAGATGCAAAAATAAAAATAATAACAAGTAACATTTTTAGAAAAGGGTAACCACAAGCCTTTCTTTACACCTGCTGTCACTGCAGTTAGCAGCAATGCCCCTTCTCCTCTCCAGGCAGCGAAGTCCCCAGCTAGGAGCAGCCTTTCCCTGGTGCTGTCTACTCACCACTCTGTAGTTCAGGACTGGCACCATACATGGGCCTGCAGCACCTCAGGACCCTAAGGTACCAGCCACAGCTGCTTCCCAGGGCCCTCACCTGTGCAGACGAGGACGCCAGGACACAAGTGTGACCTGAGCTCACCTCCTCCACCCGAAAGGAAGCGAACCAGTGGGCCGTGGCCACCACTGGACACAGGGCTTCTTTTGGTGGTGATGGAAACTGTCTAAATGAATGGTGACAGCTGTACACTCTAAATAAAATCAAACCCAAAGAATCGAACAAAAATAGAGAAAAAAAGGAAGAACAAAGGAAAACGGTATGTCCCAGCACCGTGCTGTTAATGCAAGCCTCCCAGCTGGCCTTGCAGCACTGAACACCGTAAGAGAACACAGAGCTCTCTCACACCACGTGAGTACAAAGAGCAGAAGAGATGAGGTAATCCTCTTGCCCGCCCTCCTCCTACTAACGGTGCTGGTTGGTCCGCAGCCAGCGCTGCTGTTCACATTGGGACACCAAGGTCTCCCGGGAAGAGAGCATCAGAGAATGTGCCACCTCATCCTCACAGCTCCACAAGGCAGTGAGTGGTATTCCCATTTAACAGTTAAGCAAACTGAGTTTCAGCACTATGAAGGCCAAGTGGAAGTGACATGAGGCTGGCAGCTAAAAGCAACACATCCAGGATATAGGCATAGCTCTGGGAACCAGGCTTTTTGCTCAGAACTCCTGAACTGAGGGCCGGGAAGATAGCTCAGTAGAATAAGCACTTGCCTGGCAAGTTCAGGGTCCTGAGTTCAATCCCTGGTTCCACCAAAAAAAAAAAAAAAAAATTGAACTGAAACACCCATCTTACACGCACACTGCCTCCCCAGCTCCGAAGTAGCGTGAGAGCTACCATGCACGTGGACTCAAAGTGCCCAGAAGTGAGCTAGGCCACACCTCTGGGCATTCCCAGTACCCAGGTCCTGGGCTGGGGGCTGGGGTTGCAAGAGAAAGTATAAGATGAAGAGAGAACGATATTCTAAAATAAGTCTAGATATCCAGAAGCCCACAACCCCAGCACTCAGGAGGCTGAGACAGGAAGATTGCTGTGAGTTCATGGCCATCTTGGGCTACATAATGAAACTCTCAAAACAAAAAAGACACCCAGAAGTACTGTACGTGGCTGCCTTTTCTTCCATCCAAGGCAAGTCCTTTATTGTCCAACCAGTTGACAAGTGTTTAAAGAGGCCTAGCACACAGCAGTACACCATACTCAGCATAAATACAAAATTGGTAAGACATGGCCCCTGCCGATTTGAGGAACACAATCTAAAAATTTCTCAAAGAATTACTCCATGGTAACAAATCAAATCTGGACTTAGCTGCCACTGCTGCAAAGAGCATTCTTTAAAGTTAGTACTTTGAAGAAAAACATTATTGAACAGGATATCATGTGTGCATCTTGTGCTATGAATAACTACTACAAAGACAACAATATACAATGCATTAATTGTTGTAACTCTCCTACCAGCCTATTTTGAAATTGTCTCACTGCAATTTTTTTCTCAATAAAATTAATAAAAAAATAAAATAAAATAAAATGAATTAAAAAGAAAGAAAAACATTATACCTCACATTTATCATCACATGAAATTGTTTTCCTAGTATAACTTCATTGTTATCAATAAACAGGATTTACTTGTATTAAAAATTTATCTTACATAGATGTTTGAAATGCAGAGAGATAGTGAGGTTAAGCTTAATAGCCTAAGTCATTTGATAATAACAATAAGCTTGTCTTCTGGATGGTTCACAACCTAAGTTTGCAGACCAAAATTAGAGAAAAAGGAGGGCTACAAGGAAAGCCAACATTTTGGCCCTAGTCTTCTAAGGTCAGTTAAGACTCAGGACATATGAGAACTTGTACTGTAACGTCATGTACCTCGGTAGTGTCCCAAATTTTCTGATCAAGAAGATTATGGGGTCAAAGAGGAAAGTGATCGATGATGCAAAGTGTGCCTAAGGAGAGTCACATGGAGAGAAGACACTCTCTCAGGCTTTCACAGAGAGCACATTGGCCAAGCAATAGCCGTGACTCATCCACATGGCTGCACTGATAAAGGTTCTACAGTCTGAGGTACAGGACCCCAGGATAAATCCCGAGGGCATTTCACTGACCTTCTCAGACCAAAAAGCTACAACTCTTGTTGCACAGGTCCTGCTTTACCTTGGTCTTAACCATCCAGTAGAAAAGTATGAAGACAAAATATAGGAAGTAAAGCCATGCTGTTATGTTGAGCTGTAGGGGACTCAGGTCAATAATTTCTGACATTGCCAGTTAAACAGAAGACCAATGCTATTATGGGCTACTGGACTCTTTTAGAATATTTTGCTGAGTTTACACACCTATAATATTCAAATAACGGAACTTAGAAAAAAGGGGTATACAGATGAATGTCCATTTTGTATCTGTGTATTCAAAGTGGTTAGGATAGATATATAGTTACATTCTCTTAATGAATAGAATGATTTGTTCTGATGGTGTTTGTAAATAGGATCTCAAGTCTGCATCTTGTACAGCAATTAACCACTAAGAAGAATATATGCAGTGTGTTAGTTATTGAAACTGTCTCATTGCTATCTGTTTATCAATAAAATTATGAAAAAAAGGATATCTTCCTTTCAATGAACATGTTTAGCCCCTTTGTCAAAAAAAATTTTTTTTATCTTACATCTTCCCGTTCCTTTGGTTGGAATCAAGACCTTCTGAAAGGAACTTTCAAAGGTCAAATAGTAGGAGTGTTTAGTTACCAACGTAGTCAATAACTGTCTGTGCAGAAGAGCTTGGACTGAGGAAGCCCAGCTCCTCTCCAGGCCATTTTTACTATTCTTTAGAGGGCAACACTGAGCACGTTTCCAGACAGTTTCTAAAACACTGTTGCCTCTCACAGAAAGAGCCAGCGCTCTGGAGGGTGGCCTAGACAAGGGACACCATCTGGAGCACCATGCTAGGGGCCGCCAGAACGTCGTCCCCCAAGTAACTTCGTGACTCTCTCATGAAATCTCCAAGCTTACAGGTGTGTAGGTCGCGGGTCAGAAGCCAACCGAAAGCTCAAGGTGAATTAAGACAGCCACTCATGATGAAAGAAACGTCACCCAAGGGGGAGCCTCCTGCTTCACACAGAGAAGCTTCCGCTGGACGAGGGAGGTAGGACTGTGACCTCAGAGCTTGAAACCCGAGAGTGCCGCCAGGACACAAGCATGGCCTTACCTCGCTTCAGGCCCCCGATCCTCTCTCCTCTGTGGACCACAGGGCTCCAGGAATGAGCCTTGGTTTCGACCTGAATGACTACTTCACACAGCCTCCGTGTGGAGGAAAATATTCTAGTGTTACAGTCCTGAAATTCCAGTAAAAAAGATCACTGATTTCTGTAAGTAAAGCATGTTCAACCAGGAGTCTGGGCTAAAATAGCGCTTAAGGGAACACCCAGTCTGAACCTCTTTACACTTGCAGCAAGCAAGTGCCTTTTTTTCTTGAGGACCATCTGCTTGAAAGCACCAAAAAGTGAGCTGCTAGCTTTGACGGTAATGAAAAAGGATAATTCCTTCCTTCCTTTTTACAGAAAGATATCAAAGTCCAACAGGTCTCCCGGCGTGCAGAGACCAGACCTACGACTGCGACAACTGATCCTGCCCACATTCCCGTTCTCCCTTATACTCTTAAGACCTTTTGGCTATGACACGCCAGAGAGCCCTCCACCAACCCGAAAATGATCACCAAAGCTACTGAAATACAAGGTAGTGTTTATGACGTAAGACTGGTTTTCTTCCAGCTTGTACAAGGCCCAGTGTGAGAAAGCTGCCTGCCTCCAGCACACAGCCTCACGGCTCCTCATTCCCACGCATGCACACAGGAGAGGCCAGCTGGTTCGCCATACTGCGTGGGGAGGAGCTGCTTCCAGTCACTTCTGGTTTTTCAGGTGGTTGGAGAGCAAGTCTAGGCCTTCGTAAAGCCCATCTTCACTGCTAGCTCAAGTAGCTTGAACATACCAGTTTCTCGGACCAAGTGAATGTAAGCCAAGCTTGTCCCTTATTTCTGCTGCACTCGCAGCACTGGGAAGGTCCTTGGAAAAGAACCAACAGAAGCGAGTTTATCATGCTGTGTTCACACAATGAGATGTGCTCTTCCTCCTAAAACATGCCCTAATCTAGTCTCCTCTACATCAGTTGTTCAGTCTAGCAATCTTAAAATCATCCTTATTTTTTCTGTCAAGCCCCACTGCCAATCTGTCAGGAATCCCAACAGTCCTACCATGAAAATGCCTGCAGACCACTTATCACCACCTCCACTACTACCACTCTGATCCAATCCCAGTAATTTCTGACCTGGATTACTAGAAGAACTTTCTTTCTTTCTTTCTTTCTTTCTTTCTTTCTTTCTTTCTTTCTTTCTTTCTTTCTTTTTGGTGGAACCAGGAGCTGAACTCTGACCCTTGCGCTTGCCAGGCAAGCACTTATTCTACTGAGCTATCTGTAGCTCGGCCTGAAAGAATCTCCAGACTGGTCTCCATGCTTCTAGTCTTTCTCCCCAAACCTCTTCTCAACCCAGTAGTTACTGAAAGTCAGATCAGATGAGTCTACCAAAACCTCATCTCAGCTCTGCTGTCGAGCTAAGAACCAGAGCTCCTACAATGGCACCAGGCCTGGGGGCCAAGCTCCACGCTGCTCCCAAGTGGCCTGCGCCATCTTCTAAATGTAGTACTTACTCTATATGACCATATTTTAAAACTTATTTATTTACTATACTTGATGCTCCCTAACAAGAACGTAAGCTTTCACAAGAGCAGGAAATCTTTATCTTGTTCTGCAATGCGTGCCAAGTGCTGGGACAGGGGTACAAGCCTATGGCATGTCGCTGATTTGTTTTCCTTCTAAGGATGTTAATGTATAAGTTAGTTGTTTTTCTAAAGTAAAGCCTCAGTATTCAGGTTCAATTGCAGTGCTGTCACTGTGCAATGAATCTGTGGATTTTGAGCTACAGGGGGGCGCTGGTCTCTAAATGGCTCGCCATGACCATCACCGGCCTAGAGTCATGTCTGCCACACGGAAAGCTCAAGGAACTTTCATGTACTAGCACTGAAGAGCTGCGAAGATACAGATGCTCTGACGTGGAAAGAAATCAAGGACATGCTGAGTGAAAAAGCAGGTTACCAAGTAGAACGGCTGCTGCGGTCTCTGGAATGTAAAAGAAAACCGTATGATTGCTTATGTAGCTACAGAAAATTGTGTCTATAAAGAGGTACAGAAATTTCACAATATTTTACTCTACAGGGTAGGACTGGGATATTTTACTTTATATTGTGAGTTACTCTTTAAATATATCCTGCACAGGTTCTGTTTTTATAATTAACAAGTTTGTTATTTTCCGTTTTAAAGCCTGTTATAGTGAAAATTCACTGACATTCAACCTGAACAGCAGGGTACTGGCTGCATGGATTATGACCCACCCACCACAGGAAATCTTGTTTACAGAGTGGGATGACAGGAAATGTAGTCCGATCAGTTTTAAGTGACCCAACAGGCCACAGTGTTATTAAAACAGTATAATCTCAATTACATAACAAATGCATTCATGGAGCAAAGGTGGAAGGAAGCACACCACCACGGAACAGCAGTCACCGGTCCCTCCGGCTGGCGCAGTCCCGTGTGCCTCCACCTCCGGCCCACGTGCACTTCAGGGCCGACCCATGCAGCCATGCCTCCTCTCCTCTGCTCTTCCCTTGCTGCTGAGTATTTCTGTACCAGCTCTGCTGTCCCCACAGCCTTGGCCCGCTAGGATCCAGTTTCATTTCCTCCCTGGCCCCTTCCCATTCCATTCCTAGACCCACTTGGGTTCCCTCCTTCTTTTTTATGTCCCCTCATCAGAGTCACAGCTACCCTGCCCCTTGCTCAGTTCTACCTTTTTCTACTACACTTAGCACCGGACACATTACATAGTATTTACTGTCTCCACCCCCACTAGGATATAAGCTCTAAGAACACAGGAATTTTATTTTATTATTACATAAACAATACCAAAAATAAAGCCTGGAAGTTAGTAGATGTTCAATTTTTTTTTTTTTTTTTTTGAGACAGGTTCTCACCATGTAGTTCAGGCTACCTCTGAACTCACTATGTAGCCCAATTTGACCTTGAACTCACAGTGATCCTTCCTGCCCCAGCCTCCAGAGTACTGGGATTAAAGGCCTGGGTCATCATGCACAACTTAATATTTATTTAATGGAAAAAATGTTTATTGAATGAGTGAATCAATAGAAGACACTGGTGGGAGAGGTGACAGAGGGGAGAGAAAAGGAGGCAGACACCTAGTTTATACACCCATATATTTGGGGCATCCAGCGGTAACTTTCAGTTCCGGGGCTCAAGAAGCTGACAACATACCTGTTTATTTATAAACACCAATAAGGCTGCATCTCTGAGCTCATCTTCTGCTGCCATCCCCTTAGCTCTTCCCAGGCTTCAGGGACCTGCTCTCTATCATTGCTGTTGACTACAAAAACCAGACCTGGAGAGGAATCACAGGTGTGCTAGCACTGGAACTCACAAAGAGCAGCTGTTTATGTACCAGGGCAGCTTCCCCTGCTTGTGTGTGCAGTTGTACTGAAAGCACATGAGATGAAAGGGCAGATAATCTCATGAATAAGAAAGCTGACTGCTATTTTTTAGAACTATCACAGCCATTCACCAGCTTAACAATAATAAGAACACATAGAGAAACAGGTTCATTTCTTTTTTTCTTTCTTTCTTTCTTTCTTTTTTTCTTTCTTTCTTTTTTTAATATAGGGTCTTGTTATGCAGTTTGGACTCATAGTGATCCTCCTGTCTCAGCCTCCCTAGCACTGGGATTACAGGTGTGCACCACCATGCCCCATTCCAGGGCTGACATGGCATGTGGTACCAGGGATCGAACTTGGGTCCTTGGGTTTGCCAGGCAGGCACTTAGACCACTGAGTTATCTTCCCAGCTCCCAATTCATTTCTTAATCCCTTACTTTTCACACCAAAAAACATAAGGATTTTTAAAATATGGTTTAGTACAATAAGGACACTCTAGGGCTGGTCCTCCTACAGTTAAGCTGGAGACAGAGGCTCAGATGCAACTATCTGTTCGGAGATAGTGACCCCAGGGACCAGGAGTGAAGGCTGGAGGAAGCATAACTGGAAAAGAGAGACAACTGACAGAACACTGAGAGATCGGGTTAGCCACCCCACAGGACCAGTGCTGGGTGCAGTTGTCGGAAGCCACGTGAAAAGCCTCTCAGGCTGGGGAGATACTTCGGTGGTCTAAGCACCTGCCTGGAAAGTGCAAGGACCCAGGTTCCATTCCTGGTACCACATCTGTGCCCACCCTGGAGCCCCCAGCATACTGAGCCAGCCCCAAAACCAGGCGTGGTGACGCACACCTGTAATCCCAGCACTAGGGAAGCTGAGACAGGAAGATCCCTCTGAGTCCGAGCTGCACAGTGAGACCCTGTACCAAATAAATTAAACAAATAAATAAATAATTTTTAAAAACTAAAAAAAGGCCTCTCCGAACTGCATGCCCAGGGGACACAAAGGGGAAATGTTCGTTTGCACCTGTCCCCTAAAGGTCAGAAGGAATCCCACAGGTGTCGGGCCAGCCATACTCCTAGTCACTTCAGGTGACCGTCAAGAGAAGCCCCCCACCATCTTATAACAAAGAATTTGGTTGGTCTTTCCCTGAGCTTTTCATTGTGGTAGGCCCACAGCCGATGGCGTACGCTAACAAGATCACCTCTGGGAAAGGAGGCGGGGGCGGGCTCGACGCGCATGGGCAGCGATTCACTCAGTCATGCGCAGGCAATGGAGTCCTAATAAAAACTGCATAGCAACTCAAGAGAGCTACTCAGCTTGGTAGTACTTAGCACACTACCACACACTGATGTGCCAGAAAGGGAGCATGCTGGGGTATGTCAGTCTCGGGTTTGGCACCTCTCAGCCCCAGGTACCTTCTGACGAGTTCAGCTGCATACCCTTACCAAGACAAAGCCCTGACTTTAGGTAGAGCACTCTCCTGGGTTCTGGGAGTTATTCTAGCAAGCAAGCAAATCTGCAGCAGTGCTGAGAACGGCCAAGCAGGGAGCCAGCTAGCTGGAAGGGAGGGCAGGATGAACACCCAAATGTGCCAGGGACCCTCACAGAGGACTGCGTCCCTAAAACCAGGCAGCAGTATCATCCTCACTCTCGGCAGCATCTGAAAAATCCCCAGAGAGACGCCTGGGACAGGCTAAAGAAAGATGCCACATCTCACCTGAGTGAGAGCGACACCTACCCCAACACTGTCACTGCCAGGCGGGGGGAAGAAGAAATGGCCAAAGCGTCTTCAGAAGAGCCGGACGGGACACGTCTAGCACACTATCTGCGCCCAGGAGGCAGAGGCCTCTGAGACGAAATGCCGCGGCCCTGTCCAGAAGAGAAACGCGGGCTGGCCCTGTGCCCCTGCTCCTGCCTCCAGACCCACCCAGCAGCCGCCTGGACCAGCGCTCCAGGCAGCCTGTGCCACAGCCTCGGCATGCTTGGGGCCTGCACAGGCGTCTGTCACAGCACATCAGATTAAAAATGAAAAACATGTAAAACATCCAAAACTCCCCCAAAGGCTTGATGGGCCACTAGCAGGTCTGGACCCTGATCATAGCAAACCAAGTTATCCAGAAACTCGAGCAGATTCTTAGGCTCTAATGTAAC
>NW_004524609.1:447581-452072 GCF_000260255.1 Octodon degus | reverse complement strand
AAATGCCTTAATAGAGAACAGAAAGCATTCATTAAGTTCCATCATAGCCAACATACTGATGAAGAAAATTTAAATTAAGAGAGCCTGATCTCTAGTAAGTTGGCCAAGAAACCCCACTAGGGTAGCACCCAAGACTACTCTTGGCTGGGACACTACTCTTGCCGGGGACAGCAAATTTGTCTTCAGACAGGACCCATTTGCCATTTCATGAAGAGCCCAAACTGCCTATTCCAAGGCAGAAAACAGCTCATTCTCCGCCATTAAAGCAGCAGTCACTGAAATTCAGTAAAATGGAGAATGTTATGAATAGAAAATTGAAGACAGAAAAGCACTTCACATTCCTTTGAACATAAAAGCTTTGAATAGGGGTTAAAAAAAAAAAAAAAAAAAAAGAATCCTGCCAGTGAATGATGCAGTAAAGCCTCATCTTGAGCTTCCGAGGGCCTGCGGCCTCCTGGGCACCGGACAAAACGCTCTACCACCTCCTTCCAGCCCAGGGAGGCAGGCGGTGGGTGTCACCTCACTTAAGACAGGAAAGGGAGATGGCAAAGAGGATCTAATTTGTCCAAGATTTCATAGCAGAGCTGTGGCTCAAGCCCATGTATACTAGTTTTATTGCAGATGAGAAACTGCAAGGGCTTGGCTGAGCTGGTCAGTGCTAGTCCAAGATAAATGGACACTCTGAGCATCAAAATATTGCCTGCAATGTACAGAAATACAAAATATTAAAAATCTAATCTTTATCATGGAAGTCTCCAGGGTATCAAGCAAATTCTCTGAAAATCAATAAAGAATAACACATTTTTTCCTGCCTTCATGGTACAAACTATATTTCAGAGAAAAAAATTTGATGAAGGAAGTCTTTGTTTAGAAAGATGTTAGCTTGGGGCCGGGGGAGATACGGGGGCTGGGGAGATAGCTCAATAGAATAAGTGCTTGCCTAGCAAGCACAAGGGCCTGAGTTCAAGTCCCACTTCCAGAAAGAAAGAAACAAACAAACTAACTAACTAACTAACTAAATATAGAAGGAATAACAAGACTTAAAGAAATCTCCATTTTATAACTCTAACTAAAATATAGGCAAGTCCTCAGTGGATGATAAAACCATTAAGTGAAAGGATTTAAAGGAATTTTATTTTGTGGAAACTAAAATAGCATTTGAGCCCATGGGGTTCAAGGCAGGGGAGAACGGGGAGCTATTGTTTAATAGGTACAGAATCTCAACAATGTAAGTAAGAAAGAGACATGCAGATGGGTGTTACAACATAGCTATGAGTGTGCGACGTTCTAAGTGAACGTAATGCTACTGAACTCTATGCTTAAAAATAGTTAAGATGGTAAATTTCCTGTATATGTATTTTATCACAATAAAAACAAAAACAATTACCCAGCAATTTCATTCATAGGTGTAGACCTAAAAGAACTGAGAACAAGGACTGAAATAAATAGCTGCCCATAAATGCTGACAGCAATATTATTTATAACAGCCCAAAGGTAGGATCAACCCAAGCGTCCTTCAATATACAAACAAAATGTCCTATCTCCGAGTAATGCACCATTACTCAGTTATAAAAGAAATGAAATTCTCATACACACTGCAGTATGGATGACTGTACAAATGTTATGCTAAGTAAAAGAAGCCGGATATCTAGGCAGAAAAGGACAATTATTAGGGTTCCACTTACACAAAATAAGCAAGTTCACAGACAAAAGCTAGAAAAGGCCATTAGGCAATGGTGGTAGGAAGGGTGGCAGTTACTACTTAATTAGCATGCACTTTCTGTTGGCGGTGACAAAAAGTTCTGGAAATGGATAGAGGGGATGGTCAGAAAGCACTGTAAGTGCACACGATGCCACCCTTGGGAGAGACTAACCTGATACATTCTATGCTATGTGTATTATATCACAAGTTTTTAAAAACTGAGTGTGGTGGTGCACACCTGTAATCCATCAGGATCACTGTGAGGTCAAGGCCAGCCCAGGCTACACAATGTGACCCTGTCTCAAAATAGCAACAACAACAACACACAAACACATTTTTATTTTAATTTTTGTATGTATTTAGTACAGGGTCTACAGCATCTCGCTATGTAGATCGTGATTCTTCTGCTTTTAGCCTCCCAAAATGCTGGGATTACCAGCACATGCCACCACACCCAGTCTCAATCGCCATCTCAGTGCACCCTGGGGGTACGGGGCCAGCACGGCATGCCGGGTATCAAATCCCGGCCGCTGCACTCTGCCTATGCAGGGACTTCAGTCCACTGAGCTATCTGGCCAGCCCACACACTTTTTTTTAGAAAAGAAAAATGAATCTAAGTATGATAACCACATTTTAGGATGTGATATAACATAATATTATGAAGTATTCTTGCTTCACAAAGAACTGAAATCAAGCCTCTATCACACGCTACCCATGTGGTGGAAATCCACAGAGAGATCTACACACATTAGAGGGCATTAGATCAAAGGAATCACCATATCCAGAATGTAGGATAAACATTTAACCCAAAGCTACGGCACAGAAAAAGAGAAGGGAACTGTTACAAAGTCGGAGACCAAAGTAATAGAACAACAAAGCACATCATACAGGTCTCGGGAGACAGCTCAGTGGCATAAGCGCCTGCTGGCAAGCGCCACATCCTGAGTTCGATCCCTGGTACTGCATGCCATTCGGGCCCTGGAACCACATTACACGTGTGTGGTACACACCTGTAATCCCAGCACTAGGGAGGCTGAGACAGGAGGATCACTGCAAGTCTGAGCTGCGCAGCAAGACCCTGTATCAAAACAAAACAAAAACATGTGTGCTCTGATCCTGATTTCTGTGAATAAATGAACACAGAAAAGCCGCATACGACATAAATGAGAAACTCAAGTAAGAACTGGGTAGGAGATAGAACAAAATTGCTAACTTTAGAGCTGGTATTAGTGCAAGGAGATTATGCTTGCAAAACACCCAAAGGTCGTATTACAAATGAACACTGGAAGACGCATATGCAAAAGGCATCACCGCTGGGATGGCGCCGTGCTGACAACCGCAGGCAGGCGGGTACACGAGGCTCACTGCGTTACTCTTTCTTTCTTCACGTTTGTTTTAAAATTTCTACTAGCAAAAGCTCTTAAAACGGCACCATAGGCCTGGGGAGATAGCCCGGCAGTCCAAGCGCCTGCCTGGGAAGCCAAGGACCCAGGTTCAGGACCCTGTACAAATAAATATTTTTTTAAAACTGCACTGTATTGAAGAAAGACATTCTAAAATTAATAGACTGAGAAGATAACTGTAGAGAATCAAGGTCCAAAGGTTACAGCTAAAACAACGACATACGATAAAACGGACGGCTGACGTGGGTGTGGGGCCTGGAATGGTGATGCACGTGGGGCTTCACACCCCCCGTGGAACACGGCAGCAGCAGGAGCAGCAGCCTCCAACGTGAACATGCGCGAGTGAAGCCTCGAATGAGTAACAGGTAGAAGCCACACGGTGAAGACCGCACCGCAGAATCGGTGCAAAAGCAAGGCGAGCAGCTACGAGCAACGTAATAAGGATGAAGTCTAACTTATCTACAATGCAGCCAAGGAAAATCTCAAGTAGACTGAGGAGTGAGCACAATAAAACTCTAAGCTTTAAGAAGCCTCTGATAAAAAAAAAAAATAAGGTAATGTTCTGGGATATTCCTGCATCATGCACGCACAAACCAGCAGAGCAGCAGTAAAGAAAAGAGGCCACACAATGCCAGGCTTGGGACTTGGAGCTCGACCGTCCTTGCTGGTCTCGTTTTCCCCAGAGCATGATCTCCAGACAGCCTCAGCAGGTGTAAGAGTCAACTGAATTCAAATTCTTCAAAAACTGGTGCTTCATCTAAGGTACACATTATTCTCCATAACCAAAAGACGAATTCACCAAGATGCAGTAGCTATCTTCTAGTCATTGTGCATTCAGAGGAGTCAGAGCCCAGCCCTTTTCTAGGAGGAGAGAGATCGGGTTTCAAAAAGAGGCTGGGAAGGGAAGCAGGCAGAGGAAGAGGAAGCAGGTGAGTGACCGACAGCCCAAGCAGCCGAGCGCCCGCCACGCACGCACGCCCCCAAGACGTCCTGAGCACCCCAACTCCAGTCTTTGCCTTCAGTGTTCGTCACCACAAAGGTCTGATTTTGTCCTGGCCACCAACATCCCAGACTGTGGAGCTGATGTTTTTGTATTCTACTGTCTCCACATTGAAACCTAAATTGGGAAGACAAAAAACTTTCAATAGGAGTTTGTTTTGCTGTTCAATTAAAAATAATTTCACAAAAAAAGGGGATACATGAAGAACCATTTTGTATCTGTGTATACAAAATAGTTAGGATAGATATACAGCTACTTTCTCTTAATTCAATGAGAAGAAAGATTTGTACTAACAGTGTTTGGACAGGACATCCTGTCTGCTTCTTGTACTATGAATAAACGCTAAGAAGATAACAATATGCAAGGTATTAATTATTGAAACTGTC
>NW_004524609.1:445946-447481 GCF_000260255.1 Octodon degus | reverse complement strand
TTAGAAAAAATCATTTCAACTAGCATTTACATAGTGCTTTTAATTTATAAAGCAGCTTGTCAGAGATCTGTAGTTCATGAAGAGAATGTGCTGGCTTATTCTGCCATTCCTCGTGCCTGGCATTCTCACCACCTCTCTGCTCGAATGTCTGACAACTTAACTCCCCTTTGTCTCAGCGCAAGACCTTCCAGTATACTTCAGAGAGAAGCGAAGCCATCCTCGGAACAGACTTCCACTTCCCACCACATAATGCAAAAGCAGCTACATCTTTATCCGGTTTTCTCCCTTCTCACTGGAGCAATGTGTGGGGATAACCAGCTACTGCCAGTTTCCTTCACGTGTGTGCTGGATCCAACATAGCTTGGCTGTAGAACCTTTTCTTGTTGCTATCCTCCCCTCCATCCAAACATCTCTAACCTTTTCTCAGGATGCCCAAGTCTACTACAGATTTTTAAAAAATCTCCTCCCCTCCCCTTCATTTGCTAACATCTTTTTTATTAGTACATTCTCGCAGTACATGTTTATATTCCCACGTGGAGCTGAAACATGCACACAATACATCTTAATTTCTTTTTTCAACCCCCTCTCCCCTTTCCCTCCTCCATTCCTCCCTTGATCTTTCTCCCATTTGAGGGTTGGTTTATCTCCGTATCTTTATTTTGCTATTCATATATCACATTCCTCATACAAGAGAAATCTGCACTATTTCAGCTTGTTGTCTGATTATTTCACTTACTATTGTGGTCTCACAGTACACCCGTTTTCCTACAAATGACATAGTTATCCTTTTTTACATCAGGGTGGTATTCCACCACGTGCAAATACATTTTCTTTGTCCACTGACCCGTGGATGGACGTACCAGTTGCTTCCAAGACTTAGCGACTGAGAACTGCAGGTATAAACATGGGTGCACAAGCATCACTGTGAGAGCTGTGTGGAACAGCCTCAGGAAGGTGACCTAGAGGGCAACTACCTGGGTCAAATGGGATTTCCAGGGTTAGTTTTTTGAGGAATATTTATAATGATTTCCATAGAGCTTGTGTTATGGCTTGTGTCGAGAGGTTCCCCCAAAGTCTTGTGTGTTCATAGGGTTTTTTCAGAGGTAACTGAATCTATAATGTGTGATTTGTAGTGAGATGCTGGGATTAGGGGTGGGTGACTGGATACAATATAAGGACAGGAGGAGTTTGTCTTGTTCTCATTGCTTTTGCCATCTTCCACAGCCACGATGCTGCTGCCCTCTGCTATGTGCCAGCCTGCCTTGGAGTCAGCTGATTATGAACTGAAACCTCTACAAACTGTGAGCTAAATAAACTTTCCCTTTTTAATTCAGGGTGTAGGGTATTTTGCATCAGCAACAAGAAAAGTAACTACAACAGCTTGTCTGAATTTACATATCCACCAACAACGGAGGATTCCTTCTTCCCCACAGCCTTGCTCAGCCCACCAGGGGGCGGGGCTGGCTGGCATGTGGTGCTGGGGGATTGAACCGCGGTCCCTGTGCTTTGCTAAGCTTGTTCTAAGTAGGTGCTTT
>NW_004524609.1:445317-445820 GCF_000260255.1 Octodon degus | reverse complement strand
GTAACTGTCACGGTCATTATGCATGTCCACAACACACTAGAACTTTGTGTGATATCCTATCCTCAAACTGTTAGAAGTGTTGGTCATTTATTTGCTATTTCAGTATTTATCTTATGTTTTACTCTTAGTACTTCTTTGCTATCATGAAAACTTTTTCTTAGTTCAATTGTTTTGAAACATTTACTTTTTAATTAACTAGTATTTAATTTTCTGAATATTGCTTAATCTCAATTTTTGTTCTAAGATTTATACTATAACTTTGACTTACATTTTATTTAAAAGACATCATATGATATCTTCTCCTAGTAGAAACTTTAAAAAGTATATTTCCAGGGGCCGAGGAAATGGCTCAGTGGAATAAGCGCTTCCCTGGTGTCTTAGTTACTCTTCTCTCATTGCTGGGACAAATACCCAACACTCAAAATGAAGGCAGGAAAGGTTTATTTAGCTCACAGTTACTGGAGGTTTCAGTCCATACTCAGCTGGGTCCAACACAGAGCAGC
>NW_004524609.1:442426-445037 GCF_000260255.1 Octodon degus | reverse complement strand
AAAAAAAAAAAAAAAAAAAAAAACTTACCACACTATCAATATTCAGTTCAAGCAACAAATATTTACTAGACACCTAACATGTGGCAGGTATTTTGCTTGATCCTGGGGACAGTGAGCAAGCCAAACCTGAGTCTGCCTTTATTTATATTGTTGGGAAAAAGACTGACACTGAACAAGAAATCAGAAATATGTTTGAACTTTCTTCAAAGTTCAGGTTACTACACAAACCTAGACTTAGGTGAAACTGGTCCAAAGGGTCAGGAAAGACATCAGGCTGAGACCCAAAGAATGAGCTGGTGTTTACTAGTTAAAGAGAAAAGGATCAGAAGGCAGAAAAGTCCTCTAGAGAGAAAATGACATAGGAGGGGCCAGGGAGATGGCTCAGTAGAATAAGCACTTGCCTGGCAAGTGCAAGGGCCTGAGTTCAATCCCCAGTTCTGCCAAAAGAAAAAGAAAAAAAAGACTTGGGAGGCACACCAAACATACTGTCAGGAGTAAACTTATAATTTTATAAACATATTCATCCAAATCTTAATACACACTTAAAAAAATTCTGTTTGTTTTTTGGAGTGTATGAAATTATAAAGCTATGTATTCTTTCTACAACTGGAAAAAGCCAAGGGATCCCGCTATTTCTATTTGGTACTGACACATTTTTCAAATGTATGCGTGAACATTCTCACCTATTTCCACCTTAACGCTGCAAGTTTTGAAACCACTGCCCAGAGTGGAAGTTAACTGCTTAGGTCCTGTGCCCACGCAGCACGCAGACCAGTACTAACATCTCCATATCATGCTGTAGAGTATATCCTCCCGCTTGAGCTTGGTTCCCCAGCAGACTAGAAAACAAAGATGAAGTTCTGTCAAAAGTGCCTTTGCAAATCACTTTAAAAGCTGACAGCATCCATGCACAGTGCTGCCAGACTGAGTTTCTTCAGCTGGGCACCATCTTAAGTAACTGGCTTGAACCACTGTGAGGAGAGCTCACACTCCATCTTGGAACAGTAGGAGCACGTTTGGTAGAGAGAGATGCTTTCGCTGGAGGATGCCAGCTGCAACGGAGGCTGAGTGGAGGCGGCAGCAGATGCCCAGCTGTCACCTGGGACTGGTGGGACACACACTCACTGAGGGGAACAGAGCCCAGAACTCTCACCACTGTTTAATTGTTACTATCATTTGCCTTTTTGTCAAGTAGACAGAGCTACCTTGTCTTAGCCTAAATGTGTTCCTATCATTCCCCTGTAAGCCTACAAGGTACTAGAGATTCTGAGGAGAAATTAGGAAAATATATATAACCTGGTTTTTGCTCTTGTAAAAAACAAGTTTCAAAAAAAAATTACAATATTGAGGGATACCAATATTAAGTTCTGCACAGCTTAGCAAATAATAAAGAGTGCATCTTGTCTTCAAAGGAAAACTCAGCGAAGTCTTTTGATGTCCTCCCAGAAAATTCCATTTTCCACTGCAGCATTCAGGAGGGCTGAGGAAGGACAGCTTCAGTGTCACACAATAGTGGTGACCTTTAGTCATCTTAAGCACAGAAGCAAGGACACAACATATGCATCTCGACCTCATTCTAAACTCTCTGGAATTTAGAATTCACGAAGCAAAGCACCTGTTTATTTTATGCAATATCAAGTGAAGTCTTTAAGTCAGGCTAAGTAACAATATTTCTAAGAAACTATAGTTTCTTTGGCTATCAGACAAAAACAATAGTACCCCAAAAAAGAACCTAATAAATTTCAGAGTTGAAGAAATCCTGCCCTAGAAATTACAAGGAGAAATTACCAGGCAAAAAGTTGAGAACATACCATGACAGCAAGCATTTGAAGAAGGGGGACTATAACCTTACTCTCAACTAGTCTTTAAAACTTTTTATTGAAGTATAACTTACATACAGATAAAAACATGATAACAGTAAAGTTTAATGAATTTTTGTCAAACACAGCTTAATAGCAAGGTCAGGAAAACATGATTATCAGACTCAATTCTTTGTGGCCTCTCCCAGTCATTACTCCCTAAAAGGTAATTACTATATTGTCTTCTAACAGTGTAATGTTCAACATTTTATGTCTCAGAAGAATGCCTAATCATATAAAAAAGCAATAAAGTCAACTGGCTTTGAAGAAATGTAATCTTTTATACAGCACACAGCGGGGTCAGCAGACCTCCGATGCATTTCCTACCCCAGTGGCCTCAATGGAAGTCCCCATATTCCAGACGGCCCTCCCAGACACACAAGAGTTCCCTGCAGTATGAGCATCATGGTCCGTGTATTACCATCATGGTCCATGTATGAGCATCACTGTCCATGTATGAGCATCACGGTCCCTGTATGAGCATCACGGCCCGTGAATGAGCATCATGGTCCATGAATGAGCATCATGGTCCGTGTATGAGCATCATGGTCCATGAGTGAGCATCAGGGTCCAGGAATGAGCATCATGGTCCATGAATGAGCATCAGGGTCCAGGAATGAGCATCATGGTCCATGAATGAGCATCAGGGTCCGTGAATGAGCATCATGGTCCATGTATGAGCATCATGGCCCGTGAATGAGCATCATGGTCCAGGAATGAGCATCATGGTCCGTGTATGAGCATCATGGTCC
>NW_004524609.1:433118-442326 GCF_000260255.1 Octodon degus | reverse complement strand
GAGCGTATGATTTTTGTACTGCAGTTGTTGATTTGCCTGTGTTGAATCATCCCTGTCTCGCTGGGATGAACCTACTTAATCATGATATGATCTTTTTGATGATTTGTTGCATTGTCAGTATCTGGTTGAGGATTTTTGCATCTATATTCATTAAAGAGATTGGTCTGTGGTTCTCCTTTCTGCTTGGCTCAGTGTCTGGTTCTTTTGTTTGTTTTTGAGACACTATGAGTCTATGCAGATCAGGCTGGCCTGGAACTCTGTGTCCCCACAGTGGCCTTGAATGCGACCATAGTGATCCTCCCGCCCCAGCCGCTCCCGTGCGGGGACTGCAGGTGTACGCGATCACACGTGGCTGGATCCTTGTCTAGTTTTCACATCAGGTTCATGACAGCTTCAAGGAGTGACTCTGGAAACAACCCTCCCTTCCCTTTCAATTTTATTAAAGGAGTGCTGGTGTCAGGTCTTTGTTGAAGTTTTTGTAGATTTTGGTGGTGAACCCATCTAGGTCCAGGATTTTCCTGCCAGGGATATAAATCAGCAGCACAAGTGCTTGTGTGGCAAGCGCAAGGTGCTAAGTTCGATTGCCCGTGTTGGGGGAAAGAAAAGAGCAGGGTTTTTCTTAGTTGGTATTACTGCTTCAATCTAATTCCTGCTTTTGGACTATTCAAGGTTTTTTAATATTTTTGGTTCAGTTTAGATAAATCATATGTACTGAGGAATCTATCCATTTCTTCTAAATTACTCGGTTGGTGAACAAGTATGGGATGTAGCTGTAAATAATCTTTTTGATATTATCAGTACCTGTTGTGACTTCACTTATTACATTTCCAGCTGCACTGACTTAGGCTTTTTCTCTCCTTTTTTTTTTTTTTTTTTTTTTTTTTTGTAAGATTGGCTAATGCCTTGTCTATTTTATTTACTCTTTTGAAGAACGAACTCTTTGATTCATGGCTTCTTTGTATCTGCATATATTGAATCATCCCTGTCTCCCTGGGATGAACCTACTTAGTCATGATATCATCTTTTTGATGATTTGTTGTATTGTCTGTACAACAAATTTCATTGATTTCTGCTCTCATCCTTATAAATACCATGTTTTCAAAAAAATAAGACTGGGGTCGGAGAGATAGCTCAGCAGTCTGAAGTGCCTTCTTAGGCGAGCATGCAGGGACCGCAGCTCAGTCCCCAGCACCACGTGCCGTGCCAGCCCCTCCCCCAGGGTAGGCTAAGCCAGCCACAAAAGCAGAAATAAGACTTAACTGGAAAATAAGCCCTAAAAACAAAGAAAAAAAAAAGAAAGCGAAGGAAAGAAGCCCTAGCATGACTTTTCACCACGCTCCCACTGTAAGTCCTGCCCTTCAAATAAGCCCCGCTAAGACTGTCAGTCAGGTGGACACATTTAGTACATCTGCTGCAACGCCTGGTGGACATACTGAATTACAAAATATTAATATATAACTAAACACAAATAAGCAGTATTGACATTCTTAAAATAAATGGTGATATAAATTACAATTAGGTATTTATAAATACCCAGGCGGGTGTCTCTGGGCAGAAGATAAATACCTACATAAAGAGATGAACTCGAGACTTACTGCCAAAGTCCAACCAGGGTACAGACACAATGCACGAAGAAGCGAGTGTACTTGAAAATGCTAAACCTAATATGAATCTTCAGAATTCAGTATTTTGTGTGTTGTAATATTTAATCCACTCATGTGAGATTCAGAAATATTTTCTCAATTTTGGTGCCTGTAGCCCTTTGTCACTTTAGAGTGAACCATCATTTTTTTTTTTTTTAATGTATTTGGTACAGGGTCTCACTACGCAGCTCAGACTCAAAGCCCTGGACCATTACTCTTAACTGTTATCATTTTTGTTAAGTCTTAACACTTGACTTTTGGGGGATATTTTGGGTTTTTTGAGAAAAGGTCTCACTATGTAGTTCATGCTGGCCTTGAACTCACTATGTAGTCCAGGTTACTTTCAAACTCATGGTGATCCTCCTGCCTCCGGCTCTGGTGTTCTGGGATTACAGGCAAATTAACACTTGATTTTATGGACACCTTGTGAAGCCTGCCTTCAAGAGGTTGTAATTTGGGTGAAGAACTCATGGGACAAAATCACTGACAGCTGTGAGGCCAGTGCGCCACAAGCGGGCTACCTGGACAAGAAGAGCTCATTTCCAGAAGCTGCATTGCTGGACACAGAATCAAGAGCCAACGGTTCCACAGGAAATGGAACTACAAGAAATTCAGGCCTAAATCTGGGGTTTGGAGAGTTACTGTGACCCAGAAGAGGAGGACATGACTGTACATGATGTAAGTTTTGTACATGAATAAAGATTTGACAAAAAAATTTAAGATATTCCCTGAAAATAAGCCCCATTGTGTCTTCTGGAACAAAAATTGATACAAGACCCTATCATATTTTTAGAGAAGTGTGGTATGCTCTGTAGCCTAGACTTCTGTCTTGACTTCCAAGGTTCATAATCCAATGTCTTCACTTAGATGCCTCCACAATCTGAGAAGATAACCTTTCCAAAAGAGAGCTTCAGTTCCCCATCCCTCCTACCTGCTCTGTACCAGTTACCCCTCATTAACCTCCCGCTGCAGACTGAAGACCTGGGAGGCAGCCTCAGACCCCCAACTCGTTCAGAAGGTTCCCTTACCAAACCTTATCAGCTCAGTCTCCTTGATACCTAACACTCACCCTCACTCAAAGGACTGTCATTTCTAGCTTCCATTACTGAAACAGCCTCTCCGTGGCTACTCTTCCCTGCTCCAGCCACTGACCATTTTCCTTCCTCGCCCTGTCTACTGTTACTGTCTAAAGAGATTTGCACTAAGCTAGATCCTTAGCCCATTCTTTGTTTTTTATTTTGAGAGAGTCTAACGAAGTCAGTAAGTTGTTCAGGCTAGGCTCAACTTCACAGTCCTCCCACCTCAGCCTCCGGTCTTAACACTAGCATTACAAGCCTGTCCTTCGAGCTTGGTTATTTTCTAATCAGAGTGACTTGTTAAAAACACATAATGTGGGGGCTGGGGAGGTACTCAGCGGCATGAGCACCTGCTTAGTAAGCACAAGGTCCTGAGTTCAATCCCTGATACCAAAAAAAATGCCTCCCCCCAAAAAACCATAATGTGGTCATGATGTATATCATCTCTACACATTTATATTTGGTTGAAATATTTTAAATTTTAAAAATCTTATACAGTAAGTCCCTGACTTACAAGTGAGTTCTGTTATGGGAGAACATTTGTAAAACAGATTCATTCATATCTGACAAAGTGGGTCTTACACAGTGCACCTGTGAAAGCTCACAACTGGAAGGTTCTTAAAGCAGAGACTTCTGGGAACCACCCCAAAACCTGGCTGCTAGGGCTCTCCACACCTGGACCTAACAGCTTCCAAACCTCAGTCCCAGCCATGCTTTACTTTAATGACAGAAACCCAGTACACTGCAACAGGCAAAGTGACCCAGAAGTAGACACATACACAGTAAAAACTGACATATGGTAAGACGCTGCAATTCAGCATGCAAAGGTTATTCCACAAATGGCACTGGGTAACTGTCTACTCTTATAATGTTCAGTACATAATCATTAGTCACAATGTAGCTACTTAAATTTTTTTTTTTTTTTTTTTTTTGTGGAACCAGGGATTGAACTCAGGCCCTTGTGCTTGCCAGGAAAGAACTTATTCCACTGAGCCATCTCCCTGGCCCCTGTAGCTACTTAAATTTAAAGCTAAATACTGTACAATAGTACATTTCCAGCTGGGGATGGTGGTGTATATCTGTAATCCCAACATTTGGGAGGCTGAGGCAGGAGGATCAGCATGAGTTTGAGGCCAACCTGGGCTTCACTGTGAGTTCAAGATTAGTCTGAACTACATAGCAAAAACCTATCTCAAAAAACCAAAACAAACAAAGCCCCTTAGTTGTATTTGCCAAGTACAGTTCCAAGTGGTGATAGGTAACTGTGATGTCAGCGTCAGTGGATTAGCTGGATGACTGAAGTGTAGGCCAAAACCTGAGGAGGTAAGAGCTGCCCTGGGTGCGAGTGGCACCGAGCAACAGGCTTAGAGCCTGAATGGAACAAGAAGGGGAACAGAGAAGGAAGCTTGCTTCTGTGTCTTCAGAGAGGCGCTCCAGGCTTCCCCTCTGCCTCGGACGGCTGTCCCCTGGCCTCTGGCACATGCCTGGGCCCTCGTTTGCAGACACTTTGGCCTCCCAACACAGATCTGCACAGGACTCTGCAGTGAGCCGAGGGCTCTCAGCCTCTGACTGGATCTTTTGGATCTCCACCACATAGACAGCCTATTACACCTGTCTCTCTTTTCTTCTTTTTTTTTTTTAATATATATTTAAAATCTTTTTTAGTTTTTTTTGTTTTTTAATTTTTTAAATAATTTTATTGAGAAACAAATAGCAATGAGACAGTTTCAAAACTGATTAATAGGAAAGTTTCAATAATTAATACAAGGGCCGACAGTATAGCTCAGCAGACTAAGCACTTGCTTAAGGAAGCGCACGGGCGAGGGTTTGATCTCTGGCACCGGCTGCCACACCAGCCCTGCTCTCGGGTGCGCTGAGCTGGCGATGGAATCCGGGCATGGTGGCACGCACCTGTAATCCCAGCCCTAGGAGGCAGAAACCAGGAGGATCACTACACGCTACGTAGTGAGACCCTGCACAAAAAAAAAAAAAAAAAAAAAACCTCAATAATTAACACATTGCATATTGTTATCTCCTTAGTGGTTATTCATAGTACAAGAAGCAGACAGGATATCCTGTCCAAACACTATTAGTACAAATCTTTCTTCTCATTGAATTGAGAGAAAGTAGCTATATATCTATCCTAACTATTTTGTATATACAGATACAAAATACTGATTCATTTGTATCCCCTTTTTTTGTTCAGTCTTGTCAGAGAACGGTATTCCATTGTCATTTAAATATTGTAGGTACGTGAATTCAGCAAAATATTCCAATATAGCTCAGTAGTCCATAATAGCAGTGGGTCATCTGCAGGACTGGCCCACTTTTCTTCTTGTTGAGACAAAATAGCCAACACTCACAAGTTCAAGGAGGAAAGGTTTTCAGCTTATAGTCAATAGATGTTTCAGTCCCTATTAGGCTGGCACCAACGCAGGGCAGCATGGCAGATGGGCACTGTGGAGGAGATGCAGCCTGTGGCATGGCAGGGAGGAAGCAGCAAGGGGAGCAGAAAAGGAAGCCTTCCTTCCCTCTAATCGCACCGAGGATACAAGTCATGTGGGTGGTGCCACCACGCTCAGGGCAGGCCTCGCCAGTCATTGTCCATACCTAGAACGATGCTAAACCAATCAGTAGACTAAGTCAGTGTCATAATCCCTCAATCCACACTCGCACACCCTGGATCCAGCCACTGTGGAAAAGCCCCACCTGAGCGCAAGCAGCTTCCATGAGACATCTAGATACGAGCCCTAACGGCACCGTCGCACACCTGCCTCTGCAGGCAGCCACCAGAGCCACCTTGTAAGTCTTTATATATTTATGGGTCTTCTATTAAATCTGTTTCTCTAGTGGCCACTGACTAATCCTGGCAATGTGACCAGGAAAAGTATATCCCCTTCTGGGCCACTCCTCTGACCCTCTGCTTCCTGGCCACCCCCCACAAGGCCACCCCCAAAAGCCACTTTCCCTCTGTGCCACCCCTGCTGTGCTGCTGTCGTGGAGCCAGCTGACCTTGGACTGAAATGGGAGCCACAATGAGCCACTCCCACTTGAAGCTGCTCTTCTGTCTCAACAACAGCAAAGTAACTACAACACAGTGGTGACCACACTGCGCAGTGCACACGCAGAACATTTCCATCACGCAGAGAATGCCGCTGGGTAGCGCTGGCTTACCCACATGAAGAAGCAAACCAAATCCTAACATCACTCATGACACCGAAATGGTGTAAATGGACAAAGTTTTTGTTTCATTAAAAATTTAAAACAACAACAACAAAAAATTTAAAACCCTGCTGGAAGGACTCGAAGTTTAACATATCAATACTTGATGGAAAATACCTGTTCCATGTTATGTCTAAGATGTTTCTTATTCAGACAGATAATGAGGTTAAGCTCAACTGCCTATCGTATAGGGTAATAATATCATTAAGCTTCTCTTCTGAAGGTTTAATAACCTAAGTTTGCAAACCAAAAATTAAAGAAAAAGAAGGGCTACAAGGCCAGCCAACATTTTGGCCCTAGCCTTTCAAGGTCAGTAAAGACTCAGGAAATGGGAGAACCTGTACTGTAACATCCTGTAACTCAATTGTGTCCCAAATTTTCTGATCAAGATTTTGGGTCCACAGAGGAAAGTGATCAATGATGTAGAATGGGCCTAAGGAGAGTCACATGGAGAGAAAACATTCTCTCAGGCTTTCACAGAGAGCAAATGGGTCAAGCAATGGCTGTGACTCATCCTCATGGCTGACACTCACAAAGGATCTACAAACTGAGGGATAGGGTTTCAAGTTAAATCCTGAGAGGATCTGACTGACCTTATCAGATACAAAAGTTACATTTCTTGTTATATAGGTCTTGCTCTTTCTTGGCCTTAACTATCCAGCAGAAAAGTAGGAAAATGAAGTATAAAAAGTAAAGCCATATTAATATGATGAGCTGTAAAATGCTCAAGTCAACAATTTCAGACATTGCCAGTCTTATGGAAAACCCACTACTATTATGGACTATGGGACTATATTGGGATATTTTGCTGAATTCATGCACCTACAGTATTTAAATGCCAAAGGAATGCCCTTCTCTGACAAAACTAACCAAAAAAGGGGGACACATATGAACAACCATTTTGTATCTGTATACTCAAAATAGTTAGGATAGATATACAGCTCCATTCTCTTAATTCAATGAATAGAGAGGTTTGTTCTCATAGTGTTTGAGACAGGATATCAGATCTGCATCTTGTACAATGAATAACCACTAAGCCAACAATATGCAATGTATCAAATATTGAAATTATACTAGTAATCGGTTGTGAAACTATCTCATTGCTATTTGTTTCTGAATAAAAATATTTTTTTAAAAAAGAAACACATTGTTTTGCCTTAATAAATGTTCCTGGGGCCGGGGAGATGGCTCAGTGGAATAAGCGCTTCCCTGGCAAGCGGAAGGGCCTGAGTTCAATCCCTGGTTTTGAAAAAAAAAAAATAATAATAATTAAAACTGCTTAAAATTAGCAGGAAAAAATTAAAAATAGTGGCAAATATTTTTATGATTTTGAAGGAGTTTTCTTAAAATAATATCAAAACTAAAAAAGAAATTGTAAATTTGGATAATAATTTAAAATTATCCTGTGGCAAAATGCAGAAGAAACAAGCTTGAAAGATAAATCATCGGTTAGAAAATGAACAGGCAAGAGGTGCTCCTGACCCCCTTTGGATCATTAATAGACAAACACTCCAACAGAGAAATAACTGAGCAATATTAAACCAAGTCACAGAAGGACAAGTACAAAAGGTCAATGGACATTTGAATATGTTTAGTCATAATAAAATAAATTCTGGCTGTGTGTAGCAGCTCATGTCACGCCTGTCATCTCAGCATTCTAGGAGGCTGAGTCAGCAGGATTGCAAGCTCAGGCAACTTAGTAATTGAGACCTGTCTCAAAAAAAGTCTGGGGATATAGCCCAGTGTGAAGGTCCCCTATGATTTTCCCCTATCAAATTGTGAAATTTCCAGGAGATACACATTTTTTAATTACTGGTGTCAACATTTTTAGAAAATAGTTTGGGAATATATGTACATTTGTTTTAACAGAGTGAACTTTCCTCTAACAACTACTGCAAAAAGATGTTTTTTTATATTTAAATATTTTATTAATCTTCCAACATTTAGTTGTTTTTTTAATTAATATTTGTGATAAAGTATACATTTGCAAAAATATAAAAGATACTTACTTTGGCATCATTTACAACAACTATATAAAAAAATTATAATCTAACCATTCAGCAATGGAAATTAGTTTAAAAGAAACCCATATAATAGAATACTAATCATTTTTTAAACTTGTTATTTTATTTATTATTTTTATAATACACAGCTTGGACTTATCATGATTCTCCTGTCTCAGTGGAAGCTTCCCAGCACTGGGGTTACAGGCGTGCGCTGTCACACCTGGTCTCAGTGGCCACCTGGTCTCACTGGCGTGACACATGCTATCAAGGATTGAGCCCAGGTCCTTGTGCTTGCCAGGCTGAGCGGTCTCCCAGGCCCTCACTTATTAAACTTTGATGTTGCCAAGCATGGTGGTGATACTTATAATCCCAGCACTTAGGAGGCTGAGGCAGGAGAACACTCTCATCATGTTCAAGGCCAGCCTGGGCTACATTAGTGAGTTCAAGGCCTAGCAAAACGCCAATAAAAGATGTATTTTTTAAAAACATTCATGTTAAGCTAAAAATAGGAGAATTACTACAAGTCTGACCTGTGTAACAAGACCCTATAGACCCTGTACTAAATACATTAAAAAACAAAAAACTTCAAATAAAAAAACCCCACTGATGTTGACTGATATCAACGTCTTCCTCATCCCTTTTCTCCTTTGGTGAATGTGAGTTCATTCTTTTGGTGTCAGGTTAAGCATTATTTCTTGCAAACACCTCGTCTGTGGATTGCCTTGCTTCTTCCTATAGTTGAACTCAGCCAGTGAATCAGTTTGTGGTCCATGCTGTTCTTTCCGGGTGGTTTTTTTAATCCTCAAAAATGCTTGGGGATTCTCAAGTGATGACAGCAGTTTCCAGCGTGAACAGACCCCTCTGTTCATCTCTCACTGGTCAAAACAAGTCACGTGACCAGCCTTGGCTTCACCTTTAACGGGATTGCTCAACAGCATAGAGGGTGTGGGTGGTGATTTACTGGGGACCTTTGGTTTAACAATTTACCACAGAGTGAGACTGCCCCGGGCCGTGGATCCTGAATAGACCAAGAGCCCAGGCCCCTGCGTGTGAATGAGAACGCCCTGGGCTGGCTGCTGGATCCTGAATAGTCCCAGAGCACAAGCAAGTGAGACCGCCTGGACCCAGGGATCCTGAATAGTCCCAGAGTGCAGGCCTGTTGTGTGAGTGAGAGTACCCCGGGCCGCAGATCCTGAGTAGACCCAGAGTGCAGGCCCAGCATGGAACCCTTCAGCAGAACTCCCTGCAAAGAGGCTAGAGG
>NW_004524609.1:416669-421563 GCF_000260255.1 Octodon degus | reverse complement strand
TGCAGTACCTTCCTTCCAGCAATTCACCTATCGCCGCTACAAACACTGCGAGCAACTCTGCTACTTTTAGGATTTCAATTCCACGCAGAAAAATGGCTTCTCAACGCGGGCGGGACAGCAACCAACCAATTACGCACCGCCTCCTGGAGCCTCTGTACCAATCAATGAGCGCGAAGGCCCGTGACTGAAGACTGTCTGACCAATCCAAAGCACGAAACGTGAGGAGCCCCGCCTCCCGCGACCTAGGCAACAGCAGGACGTTCTAGACGCGCCAAGTACTGCTCCCAGCGTCCGGACGAGATCCGCCCAAGTGCTCCAACCTTAGTCTCATGCGCAACCAATTAGAAAAGAGAAAGAATTTCTGATTTGCCTGGCCAATCAACTCAGACAAGTTTCAAGTATTATACTAACCCGCGAAGTAGTCGAACCAATCCGGTGCAGGCAGGTGGGCGGGGCCGTGGTCCTATCAGTATTTAAGGAAATTTGCCACGGTTGCGCTAAGAGTAGAAACTAGTGCGGGAAGGGTAGGGGTGATGGCTCAGTGGAATAAGCGCTTCCCTGGCAAGTGCAAGGGCGGAGTTCAATCCCCGGTTCTGCAAAAAAAAAAAAAAGAAAGAAAGAGAAAGAAACTAGCTCCGGTCGCTGTTTCATGTAGGAAATACTCAGACACCCCATCAAAATTGGGCATCAAGATTTCCTATTCCGGCCGGGGAGATAGTTCAGTAAAATAAGTGCATCCCTGGCAAGCGCAAGGACCTGAGTTCAAGTCCCGATTCCGCCAAAAAAAAAAAAAAAAATTTCCTATTCCGCATAAAACTAGACGCTGTCTGGCCTGTACAATTTTTAAAAGCCAGAAAAGATACAGGTTTCTGAACTATTTAGACGTCCCAGAACCACAGTCCTTACTTCCTGAGAAATCCTTTCAGTAGCCAGTACCCTAAATACCAACTTGTTTAACTAAAAAGCTTACAAGTAACTGTACATAGTATATAAATGAAATGAACAAAATAACTAGCAGCTATTAAATATATGCTATGTGCCAAGAATTATGGCCAGAACTTTATTTGCATAATTATAATACCCTAATGAGTTCGAAATTATTACTCTCATTTATGTTACAAAGAGAAGAATTAAGTAGGCTGGCAGAGAATGAAGCGTGGATCTAGCTGGCACTTATCTTCTTAAGCAGATACTTTATCTTTGGAATACAATTATTACATATCTATAGGTATAGATATATAATAAAATAAAATATATGTGGGTGTTTGAACATGATCACTTTAAGATGGTGTATATTTTCTATTATGTAGCGAAAGTTGGGAGACCGGCAGGGAAAGTTAAAAGGCCTCAGGGAGGCTTCTGGTGGAAAGAAAAAGTTAAAGCCCTTCCAAAGAGAAAGCAGCCGGGGCTGGTGAGATGGCTCAGTGGTCTAAAGCACCTACTTAAAACAAGCTTAGCAGAGCACAAGGACCGTGGTTCAATCCCCCAGCACCACATACCAGCCAGCCCCGCCCCCTGGTGGACTGAGCTGGCCCCGTGCACACACACACATAAATAAAAGGAAAAAAAAGAAAAGAAAGCAGCCAAGAAAAGCAAAGAACTGACAAGGTTGCCTGGCCTAGCTACCAAGGCTTCGATTTCTTCCTCCAATTAAGCACAAAAGAAGCAAGGTGAGGGGCTATATTATAGAGAACTCAGTGTATAAAATGTGCACCAATACCTAGACACACTCACACACCTATACGTATCTATTTATTGTCTACCATGTTAATACAGCACAATGCACATGCAGCCTCTTGCTTAGCCTTGAATGTAAATTTTTCAAGGTAAGCACTCAGACAATGCAAAGGGACCACAGAAGTACTTGTCCAAGAATGTGCATATAGGCAGTGGAAGGGGCAATGGCCAAATTGGGGGCTCAGAGCCCAGAGCAGCTGACCAGGTGTGGCAGCTCTGGAGGGCGGGAGTCTCTTCCCTAGCACGCAATAGAGGAGGCTAAGGACAAAGAACCTCGAGTGCTGGCTGTGGGCTCCCTACCTTACTCCGACGAGGTAGCTATCTAGTTCCTTATAGTCTCCTTTTTGCAATAAAGTGATTTTTGTTAGGTACAAACCCATGTACTTGACCAGACCAGGCATTATGATGTGAGTAGATTTATTGGGGGCATCAAGTAGGCTGGCTAGTGGACCAAGACAGCAGTGAGTAAAGGGGGGACAGGAGACTTCATAGGATCTTTTAGGGAGGGTGATGGTGGGCTGGAACAGCTGAGGGAAAGAAGCTAATCTTGGCAGTGCTACCTGGTCTGTGGGGGACTTTTAATATTAACCAAGGAAAGTTTTATGGTTGCCTGCCCAGGTCAGAGTCAGGTGGACCTGTTCTGTGGTTTTGGGTTTGGCTCTGCCTTGGGCCCAGGGGGAGAGAGTTCAGGGGCAGGGTGCCTGAGAAAAGAGGGAGAGTGTTTGGGGCAAAGTGCCTGGGAATCTTTGAATCCTGACCTATCAATTTTGTTTCTCCTTCTAAACTTATATTTCCAGTTCTTTATTTACATTGCCAGACACAATTATATATAGTCATTTATTAAAGAACATCGGAGTACTAAATACATAAAAAAAGAACATGGGGAGAAAGGCCCCCATGGGGGGAGTAAAATGGAGGGGAAAGAAAAAAGGTGAAAGAAACTAACAATCAAACTCAGCATAGTGGCACACACCTTTAATTCCAGCACCAGGAGACTAAGCTAATTGGATACAGATTTGAGGCTAGTCTGGGCTACATAGTGAGTTCAAGGCCAGCTGGAACATATAATGAGACCCTGTCTCAAAAAGAACTACACAGCCTCAAGTGGTGGTACATGCCTGTATTCCCAGCACTTGGGAGGCTGGGGCAAGAGGATCACTGTCAGTTCAAGGCCAGCCTGTGCTACAAAGTGAGGTCAAGGCCAACCTAAACTGCACAGCAAAACCCTGTCTCAGAAAGACAAGAAAAAAAATCATTCTATTTTCCAAAGGTGATTTGTTGTTACCATTTTGTTTGATTTCTCTCTAGCCATTTCCTATATAAATTATAGTTAATATTAGGAATATATGTGACACTGTTTTTTTCCATTTGTTTAATTTGAATATCTGCACTTTTGTGGAATTGAGGATTGAGCACAGGGCTTTTGCACTGAACTGCATCCCTAGCCTTTTTCTTATTTTTATTTTGAAATAGGGTTTAGCTAAATTACTAAGTTGTCTGGGCTGGGCTCAAACTCTCCATCCTCCTATTTCTCAGCTTTCCAGAATGCTGAGGTGACAGGTGTTATGCCACCACACTCCACAATTGTTAACATTTTCTTAAACATTTTTGAAAAAATAAAGTTTTTGATAGCTGCATGTTATTTCAGTACATGAACACACTAATTTATTTAATAATTGCAATGTATTTAACATTAAGGTAGTTTCTAAGTTTTTCTACTACAATAGTCTAGTGAAGATTTTTTTTCTCCTGAGTTCCTTATTATTTTTCTAAGAAAGAATTCCATTCGATCCCCAGCACCACAAGCCAAGCGGGCCCCATCTCTGGGACTTGCTGAGACCTCGATTGAGACTGGGCGTGGCGGCACGTGCCTGTAATCCCAGCGCTTGGGAGGCTGAAACAGGAGATCACTACAAGTCCAATCTACGTAGTGAGACCCTGTATACCCTGTACTAAATACATTAGAAAAAGAGAGAGAGAGAGAGAGAGAGAGAGAGAGAGAGAGAGCGCGCGCAATCATTGAAGAAGCGTAGCAATGGCCCTCCGCTATCCCATGGCCACGGGCCTCACCAAGGGCCACAAGGTGACTAAGAATGTGAGAACCCGAGACACAGCCGCCATCATGGACACACCGAGTTCATGTGGGACATGATCCGGGAGGTGGGTGGCTTCGCCCCCTACAAGCAGCACGCCATGGAGCTGCTCAAGGTCTCCAAGGACAAGCGCACCCTCAAGTTCATCAAGAAAAGGGTGGGAGGGGCCGGGGCGATGGCTCAGTGGAATAAGCCCTTCCCTGGCAAGCGCAAGGGCCTGAGTTCAATCCCCGGTTCCGCAAAAAAAGAGAAAAAAAAAAAAACAGAAAAGAAAAGAAAAGAAAGAAAAGGGTGGAGGCACACATCCGGGCCAAGAGGAAGCTGCCTCCAGGAGGAAGGCGGCTGCCAAGAAGGACTGAGCCCCTCCGGAATAAAGCTTTGCAGAAAGTTGAAAGAAAGAAAGAAAGAAAGAAAGAAAGAAAGAAAGTTCTTGATATATATTACATTGCCAAACTGTTTTATGAGTAAATTCTTAAAGTTACATGACCAGCAACTAAAAGTTATGTTTGTTTCATCATTTGTAAGCTATTTTTTAAAAAGTGTTTTCCAATCCCTAGTTCTGAAAAAAAAAAAAAAGTGTTTTTGTAGAGCAACATGAACTCTCATTCATTGCTGGTGGAAAAGCAGAAGAACTAATCTCTTATAAAAATTAACCAAACACTGAGGAAAAAAAGTAAAATCTAAGGGCATATGTAAAATCTAAGTCCACACAAAAATTCATGGATGAAGGGCCAGCCAGATAGTTTAGCAGATTAGTGTGCCTGTTTAGGCAGATGCTGGGACTGGGATTTGATCACTGGCATGCTGTGCTGGCCCCGCCCCAATTAAGATTGGGTGTGGTGACAATTGAGACTGGGTATGATGCACATGCCTGCCTATAATCCCTAAAATCCCTATAATCCCAGTGCTTGGGTGTCGCGCGTGGCCTTGCCAGCAAGGAAGACGCGACCACTGGTTGTGTCTGCACAGCTTTTGTTTTCTTACATCAGCCTTCTTCCCCCTCAAGGCCCCTGCTCTTAGCTTATAAGTCTCAGGGCTTCCAACCATGGGGCGCCACGTGTGTA
>NW_004524609.1:411686-413951 GCF_000260255.1 Octodon degus | reverse complement strand
TGTCATCATTTCCAAAACTTCCAAGCAAGTCTATTAGCATTCTGTACAGGAACAAAATAAATATAAAGTGTATGCATAAATATACAAAGGGATTTATTGGGTAGTCTAACAGTATCAGAGGCAGAAGAATCAGTGGCCATCAGGAGGGTCAGAGGTGGAGGAATCCAGAATGGCTGGAGTCAGAGAATCCCATAGCAGTGGAAGGTCAAAGAAGCAGTTCATGCAACTCCACGCAGTTAATTAGTGCAAGTCTGCATTGGGAAGCTGAACAAACTGGAGATTGAAGTCCAAAGGCAATGCGAAAAACAAAGCTCTTCCAGGGGTCCTTTTTTTTTTTTTTTTTTTTTTTTTTTTTTTTTTTTTGCAGAACCGGGGATTGAACTCAGACCCTTGCGCTCACCAGGGAAGCACTTATTCCACTGAGCCATCTCCCCGGCCCCCCTACAAAGCTCTTCCAAACAAAGACAAAACATTTCCTCCTGCTTTCCTTTTTATTCTGTGCAGGCCGCAAGCCTATTGGTTGGTGTCATGGCTTGTATATAGGTGTCCCCCAAAGCCTCCTGCAGTCAGGGGCAGCTCCTGGAGTTTGCGATTGATCATTATGGGTTTGGTGCCACACCTGCCCTGGGGCAGGTGTGGCATTACAATGTAAGGAGGGAAGAGAAGCTAGATGGCTGCCTGGGCTGTTGGCTTCCCTTTCCTCTTTTGCCCTCTGCCATGTGCTGCTCTGCCTTGGAACCAGCGGAGTGTGAACTGAAGCCCCCAGCAACTGTGAGCTAAATAATCCTTTCCTTCCTTCATTTTGGGTGTCGGGTATTTGTCTCAGCAATGAGAGAAGAGTAACCGAGACAGTTGGTACCACCTAGATCTAGGTTAGGACTTCCTCTCAGCTTCCCGGCCTACGTGTCAATCACCTGTAGACATGCTCAGAATTTACTATCACAATTAATGATCACAGCTGGGCATGATGGCACATACCTATAATCCTAGCATTTGGGGGACTGAGGCAGGATTGCCTGAGCTTGAGGCCAGTCCAGTGGGGGCTACTTAGCCAGACCCTGTTTCAAAAAACAGGCAAACAAATCCAAACGCCTGTTAATGATCATAGCAAACAACACATCCTTCAATGGGTAAATGATGAAATGAACTGTGGTGCATCCAGTCAGTGTGCTATCAGGGACGTGATGAAGAGACGAAGAGATGTGGAGGGAACTTAAATGTATTACTGAGTGGAAGAAGTCACTCTGAAAAGTCTACATACTGTATTGCATTCTGGAAAAGGCAAAACTACAGAGATAGAAAAAAAGACTAATTGTTTCAAGGACTCAGGGAGGAATGAACAGGTGAAGCACAGGCCACTTTTTAGGGAAGTGAAAATATTCTGTGCCCTAACAGTGACAGGTAAATGTCATTATACTTTGCCCGTTCCTTTTAAATCCTAATAAAACCATGGCATCTGTGTGATAGTACTGTGTCCCTCTAGGTTCACCATTTATGGCAAGTGTACACTGTTATGGAGTTGCAGGTAAGGCGAGCAGCAGGTATATGGGATACTTCAACACCTTCTCAGCTTTGCTGTGTTAAAAGTGCTCTAAAAATACAAACTTTTTTAAAAGTAGATTTTTGATGAGCTTTTTTTTTTTCAAGTTTGGTAATCAGAACCAAAATTTCATGTCATTTTTACTGTTGCTTCTTAATTTCCACCAAATGTTTATTGCTCCTTTTATTTCATTTGCTGCAAGTGATGCATCATGTCCTGCAACCCTGCTTGCAAGGCAAAGGTGTAAATTTATTTTGCCAGCAACCATGAAGATTACTTGTTTGAATGGAGGTGTCATAACATGGAAAAAGGTGAAACAGCAAATGGAAGACCTTAGCCTACCATTGGTTGTAGTCACAGAAGGTACTTTGGAATTGGTAATAATGGAGATTTAATTGTGTACTTCTGACAATCTGAAAATATTCATTGTTTTCACAAGATCTTCATGAATAAATAAAAGAAAGTTCTTGATCACAAGGCATTTAGTTTCTAAGCCATCACATATACATCTGTTAGTCATTTTTTCATTAGTATAGCAAATTTCTGATGTAAGCAGCTGAAAAAGAGGAAAGGTTTACTTTGACTGGTAGTTTTGGAGATTTCAGTCCCTGGTTGATTGGCTCCATTGCTTTGGTCCTGAAGTGTGTGGCGGAGGAACTATGTTTACCTCAGGAGGAGGGAAAGAAGGGCACAGGAGGGAAGGAGAGGAAGAGAAGGACTAGCAG
>NW_004524609.1:407246-410906 GCF_000260255.1 Octodon degus | reverse complement strand
AGAGAAAGAGAAGAAAAACTATTAGAAAGCAGCTTTGACTAAAGGCAAGATGGCTGTTCAGGAAACTCATCAATCTCCAGCTATGGCCACTCAACAAGCGTGAATTGCTTATGGTTATATTGATTTGGTGGGTTTTTTCATAACAATACATTTCTTGTCAATATAATGTTATTTACAAAGCATGGAAAGCACAAAGTGGCCTTAGAAGAAACATGGAGAGAATTTCACGCTGAAAAACTTATTTGGCAAAACTTCTTATTTGATCCTACTCTGGGTCAGACTTTAAAACTGATAATTAGTGTTACTGTTACTAGGATTGGTCTCAGTGATAGTTTTGCAGGCAGCCAAACAGAGTTAGAAATATTACAGGCAGGCAGACCGGGCCAGGCCCTCCAAGGAGATAACAAAGACCAGACAGACACCTTACAACTGTGGGAGGGACGACGCTCCTGCTGTGAGCCAGCCCTAAACAGCAAACAAATGCTGACCTCACTAAAGATTAGCATCCAGGATTGATCTTTACCCGAGAAGGCCAGGAAGAGTCCTGATGGCCACCAGATAAGCCCTGTTCTACTTTCATGCCCCCTTGCTATGCGACTCGCTTCCCCATTTGGTCCCGGACTTAACTTTACCTGAGCAGTGGTGCTTGTAATCTCATTGGTTGACCCTAGTTTTGTCCGACCCGCATCCGCCTAAGTGAGTTCCCCCTTTCTCCGCCTTAGCCCTGCTTGGTTTTACACTATAAAAGTCCCTGGAAGAGGCAGCTTCCTGGAAACTACCCACTGCCCCCTCCTGTCCCTCTCTTGGACTGGAGCTTTCTTTCCCTCAATAAATATGTTCTGCTCATAACCTCCGTTTGTTTCTAAAATTCATTCTTCGGTTTTAGAGAACATGAACTCTTGTACAGGTCAGGCCGAAAGATCATTTTTCCCTATGTCATTTGGAGGTCATCCACCCGGAGATCAGTTTTTCTCCCTGTATCAATAGTAGTAATGATATAAGAAGTTAATATTTACTGTGTATCTACTGGTTCAGCTGCTGAATATGTAGTAGTCAATGACTACTACTGATATGAAACTGTGAAGTTTAGAGAATTTAAAGGTGAACAAAGGTGGAGTTGTTGGAAGTCTTGCTCCGGGATGCAGTCTGGGCCTAGAGTTCACAGGTCCTGGAGTCCTTGGCAAAACACAGAACCCTCTGTGACCTCAGTCCCCAAAGGCAGCCCCTGCTCAGCCTTTCAGAGCAATAAACCTGTCTTAGTTTTGTAAAAATATATGAGTAAATAAATAAAATAATTTAAAAATTAAAACAGAACAAGTAACTGAGCAAGAGGAGGCAGTTTAGTGGCAGAGCACTTGCTGAGAATGTTTTTTTTTGTTGTTGTCTTTTTTTTGGTGGAACCAGGGATTGAACTCAGACCCTTGCACTTGCCAGGGAAGCACTTACTCTACTGAGCCATCTCTCCGGCCCCTTGAGCATGTTTGAGGTCCCAGTTTTCAGTACTTAAAAAGAAAAAGTCAGGTAGTATACCCAGGGCTTTGTTTGTTTGCTTGTATCAGGAATCAAATTCAGGACCTCACGCTCCCAGGCTGAAGCTGTGCCAGTCCAGACCATCTCTTCCAAAGTGCCACTAAACTTGCTCCTCTAAGGTGGTGGAGCTTCTGTTCATCGGGCCCTCTTCTGCTTATTATGGGAAATCTCGTGTATCTGTTCCTTGCCCTCTAAGTAGCCCTCCAAGAAAAGCATCCTCAGGAGACATCTTAGGCTATACTCTTACCTGCCTCGAGGGCCCCTTCTCCCCAGATGTGGGTCTCTAGGGTCTTTACTTTGTAGGCAACAGAGCTCCTCCTAGGAGACTTGGACTTCCTTTTCTCAAAATGCCTATAGCTCATCAGACCAATATCTGAAAACTATTTTCAAAGAGATACAGGCAGCTTTCTGCCCCAGAATGCGCATACGAAGGGTTAGGCAGCATGGCGAGCGCACTGGGGCTGCCACTACAGGATCATCTGGTTTCCATGGCAACATTCCTTCCCTTCTGTGGAGCAGCCTTTCATCGCTTCTGCCCACTCAGACTTTCCAGAATGAACTAATTTTCATGACTATCAGTGTTTGTCTTTGATACTGTGAAAAGAAAAAAAAAAACAAAAAACAAAACACATCCATTTTACAAAAGAAAATAAAACTACAATATGTGACTACATTAGAATACTGCATTACATTGCCAGTCTTCCTTTCCTTTTTAAAATTCTGTATCATTTCTCTATTTTGTTCGATTTTCTAGTTTTATTCATCATTCTTGAAAATAGACTTCTCTAACAGAAAACAAACAACTACACGGCAACTGAGTCATTCTAAACCTACCTGTGATGGGCTATAACATGAAGGTTATAGCAAGGTAGGCTGGCCTGGCCTGAGTAGCTGACTTAGGAGTTAGGATTGCATGCAGAAAGAAAAGAATGTAAAAGGGGAGTGCTCTGAAAACCACCTTTGTTTCACAAGACATCTGAAAGAGGCTCACTGGAGATTTTCACCTCTCTGGTCAGTCTGTCTCTCTGTGTCTCTCTTTCTCACTCGGATAGGTTTTTTTCTGGTGCCTGGTGCAACAGAGAACCAAGCAGAAGGAAAAAGGGAAAGGGGCTTTATTTTCTCTGAGGACACACAGAGAATTTGGGGAAGATAAGTAATTCTCTGGAGTTGAATGGAGGGAGGCTGACACTTTCATGGCCTTTTGTGGGAGGAGCGGGGGAGTTTTTTTTTTTTTTTTAATTTAATTTTATTTTGAAAAGTAAAAGCAAAGCAAGAACAAAAATCAGAAACAAAGAAAGAAACAGGGCAACATATAATAGTACATATGTTACAGATTTTCAAAATAAGAATAGCTGATTAACAATGGTTGATATATTATCTATTTTATCATCAAATCTGTTGCTCAGATTAGCAGATCTATATGTACGGTTGGACATATGTTGGATATTACCATTTGCTTTCAAGAAACCTTAAATTTTTTTTCTTGTCTCTTTGTTATTTTTAACTTTTTAAAGAAAGTTTGTTTTAGGGGCCAGGGAGATATCTCAGTGGAATAAGCACTTGCCTGGCAAGCGAAAGGACCTGAGTTCAATCCCTGGTTCCACAAAAAAAAAAAAGTTTGTTTAAAGAGAGTATAGTAATAATAGATATGTCATTAGAAATGGTACACATTTAGAAGAACAAGATGTCAGGTGCTCAAGCACGGGTTTTGTATTGCATATTGCTGTCCTTGATGTAGTTGCTTAGATTGTAGCTATCAGTGTACAGAGTTAATCAAGGTGAAAATTCTACACATTAACTGCTATTTTCCAAAGACTGATGAAGATTTTCAGTACAATCACCTCAGCCATCCTCTATATGTACTTGCATGTTTTTCCCCTACCTTTTTTCCTACCTTTTCTCTTTTCTCTCCTCTTCATTGTTTAATGCTTTTTTCCCCCATAATTTTATTGAGAAACAAATAGCAATGAGACACTTTCAAACCAAATTGGTAGGACAGTTTCAATAACTAACACATGGCGTACATTCTTCCTAGTGCTTAATTGCTGTACAAGATGCAGACTTGATAGTGTATTTACCAACACCATTAGAACAAATCCCTCTATTCATTAAGAGAATGTAACTATATAT
>NW_004524609.1:401908-406987 GCF_000260255.1 Octodon degus | reverse complement strand
TTTTATACTTCTGTGCTGGATGGTTAAGACCAAGATAAAGCAAACCTATGCAACAAGAGTTGTAGCTTTTGGGTCTGATAAGGTCAGTGAAATCCCCTCAGGATTTATCTTGAGATCCTGTACCTCAGACTGTAGAACCTTTGTCAGTGTCAGCCATGTGCATGAGTCACAGCCATTGCTTGGCCAATGTCGGGGGTGGAGATTGAAGGGGATGTTTAGACATACCTGAGGAGCTGACTGGGGGTTTTCCCTGAGGTGGTGGGAAGGGTAGAAGGAAACTGCACCCTGGACTAAGTTAGAGAAGAGGGGGGAGGTGGTCTTGGGAAGATGGGCTTTTGTTTTAAGGGCATCAGCCATATTAGATAACCACCATAATGATTTTAGCAATTCAGTACTAGGCCAGAACTTAGCACTCAGACACACACACACACACACACACACACACACACACACAGAAGATGCCTCTGACACAGTGCCACAGTGCAGTGGGGAATTCACTGAACAGGACTGCTCCTTGAAATATCTGCATACAAGCCTGCCAAAATAGCCTTTAAAATGCATGCCCTGAGTGATTAAAAATTACTGTTTCTGTCCATAATGCTATTTGTTTCACTTTATAGCTTCCATTTTTCTTTAGTTAAGTAGAAAGCACCAAAATGTCACGTTGCTTTGTTAAAAGTGTATCGCAGTGGATCATCTCACTGCTATGTTAATATTACTCTCACTCACTAAAACACAGGAGAAATTTATCCCCCCATCCCAGGTAAGTTCTGTTATCCATCTGTAATCCCAGCACTCAGGAAGGCTGAGGCAGGAGGATTACAAGTTTGGGCCTAGCCTGGATAACTTAATGAGACTTTGTCTCAAAATAAAACATGAGAAAAGGACTAGGGATATAGCTCAGTATGAAGACCCTGGGTTGGATCTACAGGACTGGGGGGAGAAAAGCTGTGGCCACAACTATCACAACCAAAGTGTCTATGTAAGGGGCTGGGGATATAGTCAGTGGCACAAGTGCCTGCCTGGCAAGGGCCAGGTCCTGAGTTCAATTCCTGGTAACCCCCTCAAATAAACTGCTTAAACGAAATGTCTATGTACCAAATTTTATTCAGCTCTAGTCCAGTGGAGCACTTAATCATATGCTGGGATGTAAATTTCCATCCGTGGACTGTCATGGGGTCTTCCGATGTCGGTGACCTTCTAGCAGCAGTAGGTATCACTAAGTGTAATGCTTGGTTGTGTCAACTTGAGACGTTTAGAAGCTTAACTGTCAGCTCAGCAATTCACACTCTAGGGTGTAGAGGACTCACCTAGGGTGGCCCATCCCCTAGATGATGCAAAAGGGAGTGAGGCTGGATGGGTTCTAGTTCTTTGAAGGAGCTGGGGACCTTGTTGCTGAGTGGCTGGGGTTCACTTTCAGAGAACTCTAGTTGTTACTTTGAGCACTGCTTCCTGCCCCAGCTCAGACCCCTCAGCCTGCTGCACAGATCCTTCCTCCCTCTGGCACAGACTTTCTAGCTTCCACCACTGGCCTTGGGGCCTTCCCAGCAGGACCTGTGAAATAGGCCTGCGTGAGCCATTGTCATCGGTTCTCAGCCTCTAGTTGGACTTGTGGAAAGCACTGTTATGGGCTGTAGGTCTTCAGCTGGACTCATGCAGGAGATTGCCATGGGATCCAGGCCCTCAGCTGGATTCTTTTGGTCTTTAGTGTGAGGACAGACTTCCTGTACTCTTTTGTATTAAACACTTTGGGTGACTACTATAAATAACCCTGTAAATTATGTGTCCTATATTAGATAGCTCAGTGTGAAGAGCTATCTAATATTCCCCTTGCAAATCCTGACAACACTGAGTTTCACTGCACGTGGGCCTGGAGCCACTTCCGTATCACTCATTGACAGGAGCCTAAGTATATTTGTTAGGATTTTCCAGAGAAACAGAACCAACAGGATGTGTATACATACAAGAGATGTGTTTTAAGGAATTGGCTTGTGTGGTTATGGAAGCTTGGTGAGTGCAAAACCTAATAGGGGATGCTCGCAGGCTGCAAACTCAGGGAAGAATTACAAGTCCAGCCCAAAGATAATCTGCCAGAGAATTCCTCTCTTCTTCTGTTTGAAGTTGGCCTTTTGTGTTATGTAGACCTTCAACTGATTGGATGGGGTAACATTTTGGTAGAAGGGTTTTTTTTTTTGGAGGCTCGAAATGCCTTTAGGGCATTTCTGGTTTGCAGTGACTGTCTGGGCTGGAACCCCAGAAGCTTGAGCTTGAGGCTTTGTTTAAGCAGCACTTAAGCAACTGAGCTACTGGGCAGGTCCCCGGATGGGGTAACATTTTGGAAGGCAACCTTCTTTATTCAAAGTTCACAGATTTAAATGTATCTTTATCCAGAAACATCTTTTTTTTTCTATTAATAAAGATCTTTCATTGTCTCATTAAAATATCATAAATTGGCCTTATAATCCAGAAGCTTGTTTCTGTGGCTGGGTAACTCTTGGATCTTACTCATCTGGCTGCTGAACTCTTCCCTTTTCAGAAACATAGGTACCATCCCAACTTTTCTGATATCCTCGTTTTTGACTGCTGGGGCTTGCTGAATCAAAGCAGCTGAACTTGAAAGAAGCCCAGTGTCATTTCCTTCAAGGATCAGCTCATCTTTCTGGACTTGAGATACTGAGCAAGCAACACCTGGCCTCATACAAACTTGGCGAATGTATATTTCACCCAAGAAATTCTGGATTTTGACAAAAGACCCATTCTCCCAAATAATGGCATTGATGGGGAAGTGAGCATATACAGACCACATCTTGTAACAGAAGACCAGTGTGACCCCCGTGGTCATGTTCTGTGCATGATTACAGATTGTGTGGACAGCTGCCAACTCCTTTCTTTTCCCCACCATTTGTCAACCTGGAGGCTCTTCTTTTCCTTCCCAAGGAGCCTCAGTTCCACGTTGATATGAAGTCCTTCTACAGGGTTCCTCTGGGGCCCTTTACAATAACTGCGCATCCTTTCAGAGTGATGTCAACATTTTCTAGAATGTTGACAGTCTAATTGCTAAGAATGGCCTTCATTCTTGTGGGAGATGCTGCAAAAGGAGCCAAAAAAACCCCTTTAATATATTTTAGAACGATGTTTCATCAAGGATTTAGGCAACAGCCAGGCATGGTGATGCAGGCCTATAACCCCCGCACTCCAGAAGTCCAGACAGGAGGATTGCCATTAGTTTGAAGCCAGCATGGGCTATATAAGTGAGTTCAAGACCAGCCTGCACTACGTGATGAGACCCTGTCTCAAAAAACAAAATCACACCCCCTAAAAAAAGACTTAGATACATAGCCCAAGCAACGTAACATAAAATGAACCATCACTAGTCACAAAGGGTTGTGCCCAGCAGAAGTTAACCTTGTTAAACTCTACCTCTCTTCCCACACTCTTTTTTATTCTACTTTCATCTCATGTTATCATTTTCTCTCTTCACGTTTTAGGCACATTTCTTTTTTTTTTAACATTTTATTTATTTATTTATTTATTTATTTTTTTATTTATTTTGTGTGTGTGTGTGGCCAGTTCAGCCCACCAGAGGGCGGGGCTGGCTGGCATGTGGTGCTGGGGATTGAACCGCGGTCCCTGTGCTTTTGCTTAGATTAGCTTGTTCTAAGTAGGTGCTTTAGACCACTGAGCCATCTCACCAGCCCTAGGCACATTTCTTGAGTCTATACCTAGCCAAGCTTCCTGTTCCTGTTTATTTAATGTATCTTATGCAACGTCTCACTATGCAGATTGGTCTCCTAGTGATCTTCCTGTTTTCAAGCCTCCCCAGTGCTAGGATTACAGGAGTGTGCCACCACTCCCGGGCTCGGTGGCTAGCTCAGGGCACCCCGGGGGCAAGGCTGGCATGGCATGTGGTGCCAGGGATTGAACCCCAGTCCCTGTGCCTGCCTCAGCAGGTGCTTAGTGCACCGAGCTATCTCACTGGACCTTGTTCCTTTTTAGAAAATGATGTTAGATACCAAATACTATAAACACAAATACACACACACACACACACACACATACACACACAGAATTTCAGGGATCAATACAAAGTTGAGGGAGGCATTCTGAGGAAGGGAAAGAGAATAACATGGAAATCAAAACAAACAGGATCGGGGCACTCTGAGATGGCAATTGAGTGGGTGTGGTGGCGCGCACCTGTAATCCCAGCTCTTGGGAGGCTGTAAACAGGCGGATCACTACGAGTCCGATCTAGTAGTGAGACCCTGAACACCCTGTAGACCCTTCCCTAAAATATAAAAACAAAAACAAAAAAACCAGGGTTAATCAAGTGTTGCCTAGGATGGAAATGAGGTAAATTCCAGAAAACTATAAAACTAGTGGATGGTCTTTTTAGGGTGTCATCATTGCAATAAACGAATGCTAGCTATTTCTGTGTTTTTTCCTCAGGATAGTCAAAGCTGCAAGTTGTTTGGGAAAACAAAAAATCTGATTGTTGAGCCAGGAAACAATACTTTCCTGACAGTGCTTATTTTTATCTTTTAGGTTTTTTTCTTTTCTTTTTTCCTGACAATACTTGTGAGGCTGCATGAATGAGGGGAACTGTTAACAGACAAGGGCAGAGTGGATTTGGGGTGGCAAAAATATTCATTGCCTATTGACTGCTGCTGTAGGGGTTGTTCATAAAACAATACGAAATTAGCTCTGTTCTTACAATGACCTTGAGTCTCAGCAAGGCACAGATGGGCTGCAAAGACACAGGCACAATCTGGAGCAAGACGTTGACAGTCCTTTCTCTGCTGGAAGCTAAGCACTTCAAGGACAAGAGCTACATCTGCCTGGAGTTTTCTTTGGCACATAGGTCTGATCATATGATTCTATTTAATTTTATTTCACTTTTTGTACCAGGAACGGAACACAGGACCTCATGCTTGCCAGGCAGGTGCTGTGTCTATTTAATTTTTATCACTTTGGAAGAATACAAAACACTTATTATGAATAGATACATGCATAAACTGACATACCGGAACCCCCTAAAGCAGACCTACCCTTCTAGATCTTGAATACTCCTCGTTGGAGAGA
>NW_004524609.1:399417-401733 GCF_000260255.1 Octodon degus | reverse complement strand
AACTCAGGCCCTTGTGCTTGGCAGGGAAGCGATTACTCCACTGAGCCATCTCCATGGCCCCCTTGAGAGCCAATATTATCTACTAGATTTAGTAATTATTTGGGCAAAATCTCTTTGCTTCACAGATTTAAATTCAAAGTAGCAACAAAGTAAGATGCTATGATTAAGCTTATGTAATTATACCTCTCAACTTACCAACACGGAAATGGGCTCAGAAAGGCCAGGGGTCTTGGCAGGTGAGTGGCAGGTGTCTCACAAGTGCCTTCACTCTTCCATTGTTTTTACACAGCTTTTACAAGTTAACAGATCAGAATTTTACTGGTTTCTTTTCCTTCCTCTTAACCCCTCTGATCCACCTATAATTTAGAGCAGTCATCTGATCTGCCTAACAAAGCAGTCTGGTTCTCAGGTTCAGGGTGAGAGTTTACAACTCTGGCACCTCTGTCCCCTATTTTACTAGTTTTCTCTTTCTGATGGTAGGTAGTGAGGGTTGAACACAAGGCCTGTCTGTCTCTGCTACACAAATGCTCTATCGCTGAGCTACATCCTAGCCCTTCTTAAGACCAGATCTTGCTTAGCTGTCCAGGCTGGCCTGTAACTCGCAGTAGTCCTGCCTCAGCTTCTTGAACAGCCAGGCTCCAGGTGTGCACGTCACCACACGCTTGCTTATCTCTCCTAATTATTTCCTTCCTTGCTTAACGTTGGAAGAAAAGGGATTTTTTTTCTACTTAACGATGAGAAATGAAAAATAAATTCTGTCAGTGTCTACTGTACAAATATGGAAAATAAGGACATCAGAGAACCTAGGTGGGTAGACTCTTTCTACCTGGCGTGTGCTTAAGTTTAGTTCTGAAATCCAGAGAAGAAAAGGTATGGTAGGAATGAGGCAGGCGAGAACAACTAAAAACTTCGTAAAAAGGAGACAAGAAAATTGAAATTTTAAAGTTTACTTAACTGCAGCTTCAAAACACAAAAGTCACTGAAGGCTTTTCACTTCAGAAAACTCATTTAAGGGGCCGGGGAGATGGCTCAGTAGAATAAGCGATTCCCTGGCAAGTGCAAGGACCTGAATTCAATCCCGGGTTCTGATAAAAAAAAAAAAAAAAAAGAATAAAAATAAAAAATTCCAGGCCTTGGGCCTGTTCTTTCTGGACCGCTGTGAGTAGTCCTTTCTCCCTCTCCAAGGAAACAGCACTATCAGAGGGCAGGGCATCTCAACGTCAAAAACATATAGAGCATTTATATTCTTGCATAATCTGCCAGATGGATAACCCCACTGATACTAGGAATCCACATCATCATTAAAGATCACTCATCTTTAAGACACCACTTTAAATATACTCGGCTCCAGCTCATAATGCTCTTTCTTCTGTTTCTTTTGGACAGGGTCTTAGCATGTATGTAGTTCAGGCTGGCCTTGTACTCACGATGTAGCCCAGGCTGGCCTGGAAGTCACAGTGACCCTCCTGCCTCAGCCTCCAGAGCGCTGGGATGACCGGTGTGCACACCCCGCCCAGTGCCCTGCTCCAACCTGACTTCCTCCTGAAGTCTCTAATACACCTGTCTCTTACCGGTGCATCTTGGAATTTTTTTTCAGGATGGGGCAGGAGTGAGCAAAATGCAAAGCAGGATAGATTCCTCATTCGGCCTGGGGACCCTCCGCCTCTGCCCAGGGACAGGAAGGCGACATTGAAGTAAAAAAAGAAAGAAAGAGAAGAAAATGACTTGCAAGCCTAGCTTACTTAGCATGCAGTGTAAAATGAAACAACACTGAGAAACGAAAAGATTACTGGAAATTTCAAATTGCCTTTTTATGGAAAGAGAACATTTAATCACAGTTAACGTAAAAACAATCGCAAAATTTTTCAAATTATTTGAGGAAAATAATGACAAAAGTGACCTCTTCAATTTGAATCCTGCTTTCCAGGCAACACACAAGCTAATTAAAGGCGCCAACGCTGACGTGTGCAAGCGTTAGCACGAGGACTTCCACAGAGGGCACACGAACTCGCGCGCACTGCAGCGCAGAGCTGAGAACCTGCGCTGGTCTCCACGCGCTAACCTCCCCAGGGCCGAAGGCCAACGGGGATATTCACATTTAAGAGGATCTGGAAGCGTAAAGCCAAAGGAATTAAAGCACAGGCCGCAGCTGGCAACGAGGACGAGATTACGGGCACCGCCGACCTTGCCACAAGCGCGCCGCGAACGCCCCACGCGCAGCCTGGGCTCGCGGAAGCCCTCACGGAGCCGCGCGGCGCGCGCAAAGATGGCGCCTCCGCGCCGGGAGCGCGCGCTGTGGGAAAGGCGGCGGGGGCG
>NW_004524609.1:395422-399066 GCF_000260255.1 Octodon degus | reverse complement strand
CCGGCTTGGTCTGCGGCAGCCGCCGGGCCCGGGGCCGCCGCTGCTGCCGGCTGGGGGGCTTTCTCCGCGCCTCGGGGGCTGGGTGCGCGGTGCCGGCGAGCGAGTGTGGGCGAGGGCGTGGGAAGGGTCCTCACGAGCTCGCTTCGGATTTTAGGTGAACGAATGGTCTGGGATTCCAGCGGCCTTCAGGGTCAGCCCCCGACCCGGGGAATCTGTCAGCTGTCGGGCCAGGAAGGGGGCTTTAGTTGCGAGATGGATGTGAGCGGTCGCGTTTCGTTTTATAAATGACAGTTGCTGCAAATGCAGCAGGATATGTTGTAGTTTCAGGGTTTTAAGTTGAACTTCCTCCTTTACCTCGTAGGATCGCGGCAGAGGTTTGTTGAGGAGAGGGCTGTTTCAGTGTTGTATTGCAGTGTGTCTTGAGCTCGGAGGCATGGACCCTTCCGAGAGATTATTACATCGGTCGCAATCCAGAGGACATTAACTGCGTCACTAGGGGTAAAGGATAAGCTTGACTGATTCATTTTTACCAGAATATTTGAATAAATTTGCATAAAGGTATGCATATGTGTAAATATGCTGTTTAAAAGGAATCGTAGGTCAGGAGATTCTAGTGTCAGAAAAGACCTTAAGGGTCATCTAGTTTTCTCCTTCCCCACCTTTTAGCTAAGATTGGTCCCCTCACTTATACCTTGGATTCTGTGTTTTGCCTCCTCAGGAATCCCTTTCCTCGATAATCACTTGCTTCTTACTCAGACTTCTACCTTAAAACAAACCCTCAACCGCTACTACACCTATCACCTTTTCTCTTTTCACAGCCAGGACATGATAGAATTTTCTGCATTTGTTGTTTGCCATTTGTTCACCACCAGCTCGTTCTGCAGACCATTACAGTCTGATTTCTGGCTCTGTAATCGCACTGTCATTCCTCACTTGTGTTTTTCAATCCTTGTCCTTGACGTCTTTGCAGCGTTTGGTGTTGCTGATTGTCTCACCTTGTGGGAGAGGCTTCTCACCGCTCCTAGGATGCTGTGTTCCTGTTTTGACTCATACCTCTCTTTTGCAGACTCACCCTGTTCTATCTTATCCGTGCTGGTATTCTTCAAGAGTCCTCTTCTCACATCCTAGTTTTTCCTCAGGCCTTCTAAACCCATAGCTACAACTGTCTATATGCTAGTGATTGTCAAAATTTTATTTCCAGAACAGACCTATCCTTTAAGTTCCAGATTAGTATGCCAAACTATTTATCAAGGCTCCTCCATTCAGCTTATTCATAAATGTCAACCCCTGATCTTGGCTCACCTAATTGGTACTTGTTGCCAATTTCACTGAATAAAACTACTATCCATCCAGTTACATAAACTGGAAACAGGTGGGAGGAGGATGGATCACCTTTTACACCTACCTTTCACCATGTCCCCTAATGTCCACCCTCCCACCCCAGTGAAATTCATTGCTGAGTTCTGTCTGCTGGCCACACACCAAAACAGATATTTAAGGTTAAAGAATGAGGCTTCGGAGCATTGTTGCTTTATACCATTCCCAGTTGATTCAAATCATCCACTAGACTGGTTACTTGTTCTGTGTCATTTTAACCTGCTAAACATATCTCCAGACCTTTTTCTGCATCTTCATTTGTACCTTTTTCCTAAACCTCTGTCCATTCTGGTCTGGACCACTGCGGGAAGCTCCCATGTAGTTCCTTTTGACCCTCTGGCCCACTTCCAACCCATTCTCCACATTGATTTGTTCCTTCCGATGCCTATTGTTGTTTGAGCCCCTCCATAACTTCCCATTGCTTTGGGGGATGATCAGATATTTGACAGTGCTTTCACGGCTTTTTGTGGTTTCGCCCCTTGCTTCCCTCTGCTCCTTCCCTTATTCTGTGCTCAGCTTACATAAGCCTTTTGCTTCTCTGAACCTACTACTGTAGTGTCTTTACCACAAGGTCTTTGCATGTGCTTTTTTCTTCCTTTGTTCTGTCATTTACCTTCTCCCAGGATTATGCAGGCACTCAAGAGAAGCCTATTCTGACCTCACATTGTAAGCCAGGATATTATGTTATACATGCTTGAAAAACTTTATTCCTGGTTTAGCGATTTATCTTTTCCATTTAAAATGTGTTCCTATTATTTGCTTTGACCAGTAGACTTAACCTTCCATGAAAGCAGAGATCATGTTGGTTATCAACACATTGTTATCATCTGTGTTTTTAATTAAGGTTAAAGACTTGGGTACCATGCTGGGGAGATAGCTCAGCAGTCTAAGAGCCTGCCTGGCAAGGACCTGCGTTTGATCCACAGTACTGCATACTGTGCCAGCCCCAGAATTGGGCATGGTGGTGCATGCCTGTAATCGCAGTGCTGGGGAGGCTGAGACAGGAGGATCACTCTGAGTCCGAACTGTAACTGCATAGTAGAACGCTCTATCAAAAACAAACAAAAAAGAATTGGGTGCCAACTGGGACCTAGACGCTCAATACATGATTTTAATTTTATGTTTGAGTTTTTTTGGTTTGTTTTGAGACACGGTCTTGATATGAAGTTCAGGCTGGTTTTGAGCTCCTGGTGATCCTCCTGCCTCCGACTCCCAAATGCTTGGATTACAGGTGTGGGCCACCATGACTGGCTGTTTTGTGTGGTTAGGGGTTCAGACTGTCATACCACCTTGGCCTCCTATATAGGTAGGACTACAGATGCATGCCACCATGCCTGGTACATTTTGTTGAAAATGAATTTAATCTTTATTTGAGTAATCGGGTAATAGAAGATTGTATTTACTGACTAGCTTTCCATCACAATAACAGAATACGTGAGATAATTAACTTACAAATATTAAAGATTTGCATTCACAGTTTTTGAGGTTCCATAATCCATAATTCACTAGCCATGTCGTTTTGTGCTGATGAGGAGGCAACACATCATGGCAGGAGTGTGGGGCAGGGAGCAGAGAGGGGAGCAGACCTAGGTCCCAAGTCCCCTTTGAGGGCACACTCCCAGTCACCCCAGGTCCTCTCGCAAGCACTTCCCTCCAAGTGGTGCACAGTGGTTGCTAGTAGTGTCACAGGAGGTGCCAAGCCTTAGCACACCGACCTTTGAGGGATCTTGCTCATCCCACCTATTGTAAGCAAACATCACCTTAAAGCTAGCCCATTTTATTGTCACTTGGTGCTCTTGTGCCTTTCTGCTGTTTAAAGCTGTATAGAACTAAACAGTTCCTTTCCCACATGTTAGCTTCTCAGTTATTTGAAGAGAGGTCATATATCTCCTGAGATTTTCTCTTTCTTTCTTTTTTTTTCCAGAACCCGGGATTAAACTCAGGCCCTTGCATTTGCCAGGGCAGCACTTATTCTACTGAGCCATCTCCCTGACCCCTCTCTTGAGATTTTTCTAACTCTAAAGTATATCCAATTTCTTGGATATCCTATATTTCAAAGCTTTAGCATGCTTAGAGAACCATGTGTGTCATGTGATTATGATAAATTTCTACTCATGTAGGTGACTTTCCTCTGAAAATGCTCTGTTTTGTCAACCTTTCTTGTGAAATGTTCCCAGCAAGGAATATGACCATCATCATCATTTAATCTGAACTATTGTTGTCTTAAGTTAGACACTACCAGTATTTTTTTTTTGTTTCCAAAATTT
>NW_004524609.1:391253-395039 GCF_000260255.1 Octodon degus | reverse complement strand
TATATGTCAGTTTTTTGAGTCATGGAGAATGCTGCTTGGTAAAGGTCTTTTTATTCTTCTTCTTTTCTTTGTGGTACCAGGGATCAAAGTCAGGACCTTGCGCTTAGGTCTTTTACATTTGTTAATGTTAGGAAACAAGCTCTGTCTTCCTGTTTTGTTTCATCTGTAGGTTCAGTAGGGCTCATTTCTATGCTTACATTCAAGTCACTGATAAAGGTAGAATAAAAATCAGGAGTGATCTCTGAACCTGCTTGTCTTTAGACAGATACCCATTAGCACACTTAGAGGACCATGTATGTCATGTGATCATGATATATTCTACTCAGAGAAAGAGGCTCTGTGAATTAGCTAAGCTCTTGTGGCCAACAGGGTGCAGGATGCAGATTTGGGTTTTGGTCAGTTTTGACAGTTACCTAGTTCATTGAGATGTAAGATTACAAGAAAAACTAGATGTACTTTACCTAGAAGTTCTTGGCTATTAGTGCAAAGTTTAATTTTCAGAGATTAGCTTCTAGCATTTGGAGAATCCAACAACTTTGAGCTGTTGCTGATTGTCTCTTCTTCTGCAGGTCTTAACTTTTTAGTGACTACTTGGACTTAGCAAGCAGAGTGCACCGTGCTATATAGTCTTTACAGTGTGTTCTGTATTTCCTTTGTGTGGGAGGAAAAGTTGCCTTGAATTATTACTGCTTCTGTTACTTTAATGTTGGCATTCTGACATCAACTTGTGAATGGCATTTGTAGTATGCATACAATGGAAGGTTTTTTGATTGTTGTATCATTGATTATTGCCATGATTACATCAGAAACCTGTATGTCTTGCTGTTGGCTTTTTCTGGCCAACGTCACCATATTAAGTTAATCTGGGAAACTGCTAAAGAGTAAATGTGTGATGTTATTCAGCATCTTAGTATCTAGGTCATCAGAATCTGATTAACTCCTAGAACACGTGGAACTCCCTAATCTGAAACATAAAGAATCTTAAGAGTTTTATTGTTATTATTTTAGTGTATTTGGTTTTTTGTTTTTTGTTTTGGTGGAACCGGGGATTGAACTCAGGTCCTTGAACTTGCCAGGCAAGTGCTTATTCCACTGAGCTATCTCCCCGGCTCCTAGTGTATTTGTTATGTGACAAAAATATGGAATGATAAATTGAACACATTTTATAATAAAAATTTAAACTTACCTGATTTCCTTTGGCCTTTCAGAAAGATTTGATTAGATTATAAGTTTTCTTACCCATTTAAATTTTAAAACAATTTGCTAGTAATAAAGCAGATTCTGCAGTTATATTTTTCATTGTTTACATTGAAGAACTGACTTTTTTAATTTTTAAATTTTATTTATTTATTGGATACAGGGTCTCACTATGCAATTCACACTCATAGTGATCCTCCTGTCTGAGCCTCCCCAGTGCTGGGATTATAGGTATGCACCACCATGCCAGTTTAGAAGGCCAGCTCAGCATGCCCAGGAATTAAACTCTGGTCCTTGTGCTTGCCAGGCAAGTGCTTAGACTGATGAACTATCTCCCCAGCTCCCTGACTCTTTCTTAATGAGGGTGTACCACATAAAGATGGCTGCTACTTTCTCCGGCTTCCACATACATACTCTCTCAAAAGCCTCATGCTTTCACCTGCCCTCAAACTGCGGAGTCAAAGGTAAAGGCAGATATCTAAAGTGCAGCAGTCAGAGCTTAGAACTGATGCTGGACAAGGAGAGGTTCCCTAGTAATTCTAGGCATGTTGACGATGTTTCCTAGCCTTATGCTGCCACCACTTTTCTACTGCTGCAAAAGAAAAGGGAAAAGAAGAATATACTGCTTGAAATTTTTTTTGTACTCCATATTTTTAGACTGCCAGTAATCAGTGTTAGGTGTGGTGGCACATGCCTATAAGCATAGTACCTAAGAGGCTGAGGCAGGAGAGTCAATGCAGGTTTGAGGCTAGCCTGGCCTCCACAGTGAATTTAAGACCAGTCTGAATTACATAACGATATCCTGTCTCAAACAAACAAATAAATAAACCTCTCAGAAATCTTATTTATTGGACATTCAGTGGAACTCTCCTGAAAATATATTTATATGAACATAAATAAAGCCAAAAAATCTCTTCATAAATTCTTAAATTTGTTGAAATAATTATAAGAAATGGTAGTAAAGCTACATAAATAGTAATTTTAAATGTTAGTAAACAAGAACCTTCTGGAGAGAATTTTCTTAAGAGTTTGAAGGTGTTAGAGGTAAAATTTATGTAATCTAACACTCTGACTAGGATGGGGCAGTATTGGTTAGGAAACTGAAGTTTTTATAGCTTTGTTTGGCAACAGCCATTTGTAACATTTTATGAGGGAGCCCAGGGGTTTAGCTCAGTGGTGCAGTGCCTGCCTGGCAAGCATGAGGCCCTGAGTTTGATTCGTAGTACCCATCCCAAAAAAGATTTTTAAAAACAGGCAGATAATAAAACATTTTATGAGTGAATAACATTGTTACCAAATAACCAACTATCAGATGAAGTTTTTGGAGCTCTAAGCTGTAAGTGGGGGTACAGCTCTAAGCTGTAAAGTGCTCAAGTGCACTATCACAAGTTGAAACAAATAATGTAAAGTGTTTATAGTGTCATTTCCTAAATCAAAGTTTTGCTATCAAAAGCATATCAACTTGAGGCCAGGGAGATGGCTCAGTGGATTAAGCGCTTCCCTGCAAGCGCAAGGGCCTGAGTTCAATCCCTGGTTCCGCCAAGAAAAAAAACAAAGCAAAACAAAAAACAGCTTCCTGGGGAACTACCCGCTTGGGCCCCTCTCTTGGACAGGAGCTTTTAGGAGCCAGGGAGATGGCTCAGTAGAATAAGCACTTCCCTGGCAAGTGCAAGGGCCTGAGTTCAATCCCTGGTTCTGGAAAAAGAAAAGCATATCAACTTTTTGTAGTCTTATATGCAGTAGTCAAATGCAATAACATTTAGAAAATATTTTGAATTTTTAAAAGTACTACTAATAGCTTCTTTATAAAATCCAGAGGAGTTTTTGCTTAGTATGGATTTATTCTTTTCTCAAATATGTAAGTTATGGTGAAATGAGAAAGTATTTTACTATTGAGCATTCTTTAATTGGCACAATAGCAAACCCTTGGAAATGCCTGCACTGGCAATACACTAAACTGTTGCTAAAATGCTATTTTAACCATCCATACTCTGGGTGTTATTTTGAGTAAAGATTTCTTAGTGAAATCCTTTTTCATATTTTAACTTTTACAGTATAACAACTATAAAACAATCTTGTTTAAATTTGCATTTTGCCCTGATTACTAGTGATATTGAGCATTTTTCCTATTGTTCCTTGGGTTTGTTTTTTTTAATGAGTTGTCACTGTATATTTTTCAAACTATCCCCCTGCCCTTTTTTTTTTTTGGTACTGGGGATCGAACTCAGGACCTTCTGCTTGTCAGGCAGGTGCTTCTGCTGCTGAGCTATCTCCCCAGCGCCCAACTCCCTTTTAATTGGGGTGTTTATATTTTTCTTACTGACTTACACAGATTTTCCTTTTTGGGAGGCTGGGTTAGCTTTGGATTCTAGTCCTTTATTTGCAAATAGTTTCTTCTAGATGATGATATTCTCATGTTGATAGTTTTATTTATTTATTTATTGTATTTTAGAGAAGGGTCTACAGGGTGTTCAAGGTCTCACTACTAGATTGGACTTGTTTTTTTTTATTTTTTAAAGATTTTTTTTAATTTATTTTACTTATTTATTTTACATTTATTTATTGTGTGTGTGTGTGTGTGTGTGTGTG
>NW_004524609.1:388416-390047 GCF_000260255.1 Octodon degus | reverse complement strand
TTTTTTTTTTTTTGCTCCTCGAATGCCTTCAGGGCACTTTTGGCGTGGGGATCGAACTACAGCAACCTGAGGCTGACAGCTTTGTGGAAGCAGCCACTTAAAGGACTGAGCTAGGGCCAGGCCCCCTCAAATACATTTTAAAAAAGATAATCTTATCTTTTCTGTACATATGACCAGTTGTCCCAATATCATTATTTGAATCAATTCTTCCTTGCCTTCCTGCTGATTTGTAATGCTGTCTCAGAATTATATTAGTCAAGTACTCTACCACTGATCTCTATGCCCCCAGCCTTTTTCTTTTTTGTTTTTTGGATTTTAAGCCAAACAGTGCTAATAATTCATCACAACTGAGCACTATAGATTTAAAACCAAATGAATTACTGTCAGTGGTTTGTAAGTAATATAAGATATTTTGGTCCCTTGCTGCATGCAGAATGAGGTGCTAATGTCTAGTGGATTTTCTGCTAGCTGTATAGAGAAGGAAAAATAGAAAATTAATTTCAGGTAAGAAATTAATCTTTGTGAAATTTAACTTTTTTTTTTAATTTAACTTTCATGTATTTTAAAAAACACAAGATAATAAGAGTACAATTGGGCTTCCCTGGTGGATCTTTGTATTTTTAGTGTTATGTGCTTATGAACAAGCATTTGTGTAGTTGGTTTTACAAATAATAAAAATGCCATGGTGTTGGGGAGTGTAAATAAATTCAGTTATCTTAGTTTTCTCCTAGTGAATAATATTGAGAAAAGATTTTTTTTTTTTTTTTTTTTGTATTGTATCTTAGGGAAGGGTCTGTAGAGTGTTCAGGGTCTCACTACTAGATCGGACTCCTAGTGATCCACCTGTTTACAGCTTCCCAAGAGCTAGGATTACAGGCATGCGCCACCACGCCCAGTCTCAATTGCCATCTCTGCACACCCAAGAGGCTGCTTGCAGGTGCTTTAATCCTCTGAGCTATTTGGCTGGCCCAAGAAAATATTGTGAGATGAGAACAAATTTAGTTCTCTTTGTTTATAATGAAGCCTGGCATGGAAGTATATTATTTAGTAAGTGATTATTGAATGAATAAGTGAGTGAGTGAGTGAATATGGCATGCATTTCTGAACACCTTAATATATTATCACTTCTTACAGTGTCTGTAGTTTGAATTTTAATGTTATGTTCTCTAACAAACTGTTCAGTACTCTAAATAATGCAGTGTCTTGTTATGTGTTATTAATAAAGAATTAAGTTGCTGAACACCAATGGTCCTTTTTTTCTTCCTACAGATGTTAAATTTGAGAATTGTTTTTGTATAGACCTTTCTAATCAGTTTATTACCAATTAAGCATCTACATAAATTTCATTATATTTACTAAAGTAAATGATGGAGTGAACCAAGAATGTTATTGAAGCTTCTTTTCCATACATTTGTTCTTTTCTGTTGTAGGAAATAAAATGAACCTGTCAGTGCAGTTTATTTCTCCTTAGTACAGTAATTTTCATAGTAGGTTCTGAAAACCAGCAAATCAGCACCACCTAAGAACTTATTAGAAAAGTTAAAAAAGGGCTGGGGAGATGGCTCAGTGGAATAAGCACTTCCCTGGCAAGCGCAAGGGGCTGAATTCAATTCCCAGTTCCACCAAAAAAA
>NW_004524609.1:369448-388176 GCF_000260255.1 Octodon degus | reverse complement strand
CTGATATCCTGTCTCAAACACTATGAGAACAAACCTCTCTATTCATTGAATTAAGAGAATGGAGCTGTATATCTATCCTGACTATTTTGAGTATACAGATACAAAATGGTTGTTCATATGTGTCCCCCTTTTTTGGTTAGTTTTGTCAGAGAAGGGCATTCCATTGGCATTTAAATACTGTAGGTGCATGAATTCAGGAAAATATCCCAATATAGTCCCATAGTCCAAATAGTAGTGGGTTTTCCATAACACTGGCAATGTCCGAAGTTGTTGACTTGAGCATTTTACAGCTCATCATATTAATATGGCTTTACTTTTTATACTTAATTTTCCTACTTTTCTGCTGGATGGTTAAGACCAAGAAAGAGCAAGACCTATATAACAAGAAATGTAACTTTTGTATCTGATAAGGTCAGTCAGATCCTCTCAGGATTTAACTTGAAACCCTATCCCTCAGTTTGTAGATCCTTTGTGAGTGTCAGTCATGAGGATGAGTCACAGCCATTGCTTAGGCAATTTGCTCTCTGTGAAAGCCTGAGAGAATGTTTTCTCTCCATGTGACTCTCCTTAGGCCCACTCTACATCATTGATCACTTTCCTCTGTGGCTGCATAATCCCCTTGATCAGAAAATTTGGGACACAATTGAGTTACAGGATGTTATAGTACAGGTTCTCCTATTTCCTGAGTCCTTACTGACCTCCAGAAGAGAAGCTTAATGATATTATTACCCTATACGATAGGCAGTTGAGCTTAACCTCACTATCTGTCTGAATATCAAACATCTTAGACATAACATGTAACAAGTATTTTCCATCAAGTATTTTTAAATTTTATTTTATTGAGAAACAAATATCAGTGGGACAGTTTCAAAACTGATTAATAGGACAGTTTCAATAATTAATACATTGTGCATTGTTATCTTCTTAGTGGTTATCCACAGTACAAGGTGCAGACAGAATATCCTGTCCACCAGTCACAATTTAAAAGCTCTTTAACCTGACCTCTGCAATCTCTCAATCTCAATCTCTCCCTCACCTTCTTTCACTATTCCTCTCTCCTTCTCTCTGCCTCTCCCTCTCTCCCTCTCTCTCTCTCTCTCTCCCTTCCATTTCTCCCTCTCTCTCTCTTTCTCTTGTTTTCTTTTTTCTTCCACAATTATACTGTGTTGTTCAGACTGGCCTTGAATGTGCTGTGTAGTCCATGCTGGCCTCCACATCACCAGGATCTTCCTATCTCAAACTCTTAGGTGCTGGAATTGCAGGCATGTGCCCTCATCCCAGGCTAGCAGTCTCTTTTAACTAGTTCTCCAGGAGATTCTGCTTCATGGAAGTTGGAAACCATTGAGTTTGTATTTTGAGCTCTGCAATCTAGTAAGAATTGCACTTTTAGTGTTATGTGCTTATGAACAAGCATTTGTGTAGTTGGTTTTACAAATAATAAAAATGCCATGGTATTGGGGAGTTTAAATAAATTTAGTTATCTTAATTTTCTCCTAGTGAATAATATTGAGAAAAGATTTTTTTTCCAGATTTCTTCCAAACATGTACTCAAACTTGTTACTTGTAATCTTCAAGATAACTGTTGTTCCGCCCTTTGATGCCTTTGCCTGCCTCCAATTTTCAGATATTAAAAAATATTTTTACTGTATTTCCCACAGAAAATTTTAAATGCTAGATAATTTTTTTTTAATTGGACTTAATGGAGGTATCCGGCCAGGAAGTAAAGAATAATCAGTATGTGAAAGTGGGAGCCCAGAGATATAAGCCACACACTTTTATTATCTTGAGACCATTATTTGTAAAACTTAGTTGTGTCATACTGAAGAATCTCAGAGAATATGAGGTAAAAATTGGTAATTTTCTGGTAAAGAAATTTTTCCCATTACAGATGGTACTTCAGAGGGCTGTACGTCATAGTAAATGTGAAGTACAAATAAATTTTCCTTGCCCAGGGATCTGAAAGGAAGATTTCTTTTCTCAGACTTGGGTGGTGCTCTATAGTGGGAAAAGAAACACTTCCCTTTTTTGGTATGACAATCTTAAGACACTAATGAAGTGCAGAGTGGTTTAAGAATGGCAGTGCCTTAAAATTCAAAAGAAGCAACAAACACAAAGCTGCTTAGAAGAACTCATTTTCATTCCATGATTTAGAGAATTCCTACAGTGGTAAGAAATATGAACTCAGCAGCACAAGTGCACAAAGAAAGATACTGGACATGGTGAACAATGAGGGATAGCGTCAAAGCCTACAAAGACTTCAGATACTGGAATTAGCAGATGTAGAAAATAAATACATAGGGCCGGGGAGATGTCTCAGTGGAATAAGCACTTCCCTGGCAAACACAAGGCCCTGAGTTCAATCCCCGGTTCTACCAAAAAAAAAGAAAGAAAACAAATACATATATTTAACATACATGCTGATAGAAATAAAAAATTTAAAATGGAGGGAAGGGCAAGGGTATGAAAGTGACTTGGTAGATTTGAGAAATAATCAAGTTTCATCTCTAATACCTCAAAAAGCTAAAAGTAAAAACTATAACTGAATTGAGAACCCACGGTCTAAGTTTAATAACAAAGTACATACAGCAGGTTTAGAAAACTAGAATATCTGAAAAAATAAGATTTCCAGGGCAAAAAGAACAAGGAAAAGGCATTCATTCATTCATTCATTCATTCATTCATTTATCGATTCATTATCAGAGTTTCATTATGTTGTCCAGGCTGGCCTCCCCCTACTTGGGTATACAATTGGCTTCCCCATCCTCATCTTCCTCATGGCTGAATTACACATGTGTGCCATCATGCCCAGTTTAGGGAAAGGCAGTATTTGAAAAGATAATGACACAGAACTGACAAAAAGTCCCAGTGCGCAAATCAGAACCCCTAAAGATTACTGAGTAAGGTGAAAGGAATTCATACCTGCTAGACATCTTTTAAAGAAATTAATTGCTAACATAGAAAGTTCTTTTTTTTTTATTTTTACATTTTATAAAATTATTTCATAATCACCCAAAGAGTCATACAAACACTGCAGGAAATCCATCCACACACTAATAACCAAAGAATCCAGCTGAGGACCTGGATCCTCCATGCTGAAAACAAGAACTCATAGCAATATCTCCCACAAGTTCAAATGGAGGCTGAGAGCCTGTGACAATGGTTCATTCAGGACTGCTTCACAGATCTGTGCTGGAAAGGCCGAAAGTTCGGTAGGTGATGCTAGAATCTCTGTGCCTAACATAGAAAGTCTTAACAGCTATCAGAAAAACAACAACAAAATTTTTTTCAACAACTAGTTAGTAGTCAGTTAATTTGTAATAGTGAAAGCTAGAATACAGGATGATTATTTTCCAAATGCTTGCATAAGATAATTGTTATACAATAATTGTATACCCAATGAATAAAACACAACCTTCCCTTATAGAAATTCTGATCAATTTCCTTAAGAAAAAGTAGTTATCAGTGATACAAAGTCTGAGGTTTGAGAAGGATCAAAGAGCAAAGGTAGTGGAAAGTCCTTGGATATATTTTAATAAATGTTGGATTTATAAGACAATGATGTTTTCTAGATCTTTTCAAATAGAACTAAAATGATCTAAATCAGGTTAGGATATAATTAGATTTAAGCTATATGATTTTTGTTCTATTCAGATGGAAGGTAAAATTGATTAAACTTAGATTTTGATATGTGTGTATAGCTTTAGACTACTAAAATAATAGAAATTCTATGAATAATTACAAATGGAAAATGAATTTTTCTTTGTGTGTGTGGAACCGGGGATTGAACTCAGGCCCTTGTGCTTGCCAGGGAAGCGCTATTCCACTGAGCCATTCTCGCTGGCTGGAAAATGAAATTTTGAAAAGGCAAGAAAGAACAAAGTGTGTGCACAATCCATCACTCTGCCAGACTGAGGCAGGAAGATTGCAAGTTTGAACTCAGCCTGGGCAATTTAGCAAAACCCTGTTTTAGAATTTAAAAAACAAAACCATATAAAAGGGGCTGGTGGCTCAGTACAAAGACGGGCAGGAAATTTTTTTTTTTTTTTTGTTTTTTTTTTTTTCATTTTGAGGGGCCTGGCCTTAGCTCAGTGGGGGCCTGGCCTTAGCTCAGTTTTTTGGCAGAACCGGGGATTGAACTCAGGCCCTTGCGCTTGCCAGAGAAGCGCTTATTCCACTGAGCCATCTCCCCAGCCCCCAAAATTTCTTAAACGGAATACAAAAGGTACTACATAGTTATAAAGGGAAAATTGGTTAATTAGATTTCATTAAAATTAAATACTTAAGGGCCGGGGAGATGGCTCAGCAGAATAAGCGCTTCCCTGGCAAGGGCAAGGGCCTGAGTTCAATCCCTGAAGCGCCTGCAAGCAGGTGCAGGGGCCAGGGATTTGATCCCCAGGTCTGCCATGACAGCCCCGCCCCTGGGGCGCACTGAGATGGCAATAGAGACTGGGCGTGGTGGCACACAGTGCTTGTAATCCCAGCTCTTGGGAGGCTGTAAATAGGTGGATCACTATGAGTCCAATCTAGTAGTGAGACCCTGAATACCCTGTAGACCCTTCCCTAAAATACGAAATACATACATATATGCATACATACATATATGCATACATACATACATACATACATACTTGAACCAGTCAGATAGTGCAGCAGATTAAAGCGCCTGCTTAGGCAGACACGGGCCAGGAGTCTGTTCTCTGGCCTGCCATGCCTGCCCTGCCTGCCCTGCCCCTCAGAGTGCACTGAGACAGCAAATGAGATTGGGCGTGGTGGTATGTGCCTGTAATTCCAGCACTTACAGGCTGAAAAACAGGAGGATCACTATGAGTCCAATCTATGTAGTGAGACCCTGTAGACCTTGTACTAAATACATTTGAAAAAAAAAACTTCACAAAAAGATACTGTTGGGGCTGGTGAGATGGCTCAGTGGTCTAAAGCACCTACTTAGAACAAGCTTAGCAAAGCCCAGGGACCGCGGTTCAATCCCCCAGCACCACATGCCAGCCAGCCCCGCCCCCTGGTAGACTGAGCTGGCCACACACACACACACACACACATATAAATAAATAAAATTTTAAAAAAAAAGATACTGTTAGTGTGTTCAAAATACCATAAGAAATAATCATATACTAGGTAACATATTTCTTCATTATGTTGGAGGCTGGGAGTTGAATGTCAAGTCCAAAGGCTGGTGTGATTGGGTTGTGGTGAGTTCTCTCTTCCTGGCTGGAACACAACCTTCTTGCTATGTGCTCACATGGCAGAAGATAGAGAGATGTCCTTTTTCTTCCAAGGCTTGGGTCCTGTTGGACTAGGGCCCCACCCTTTGATTTCATTTTATCTTAAGTACTTCCTCAACGTGTTATCTCCAAAATAATCTTGGAAATGAGAGTATTAAGACTTCAGCATATGAATTGGGGTGGTGGTGGTGACAGTGCTCACTCTGTAGTAAATAAAACTGAAAGAGAAGTAGAAGACATCACAGAGTGAGAAAAGATACTTGAAATACATAAATTTGATAGAACTTGAATGTAGAATACATAAGAACTATAAGTCAATAGTAAAAAGGACAGAAAGCCAGTAGAAAAATGGGGTGAAATATTCAAACAGGAATTTCTCAAAGATTATGTCTGTAATAATTTGTTAGCCTCATTAATAATTAGAGAAATACAAATTAAAGCCTCTGCAAGATTCCACTCCATACCTGCCAGAAAGTTAGAATAAGAACATTGGCAATTCAGAGTATTGCTAAGGATATGAGGCAGCTAGAACTCTTATATACAATTGGTAGGGCTGAAAACGAGTGAGTAAAATGTCTTTGGGAAACTGGCAGAATTAGCTAAAACCACACATACCCGTGAATGTCCATGACCTAGCAGTTTCATTCCTTCAGGTAGAGGGGAGACTATATTGCATAGAAATATATGCATATGTATTTCAAAAGGTGTATAGACATTTATAGTAACGGTATTCATAGTAACTAGAAACTGGGAATAATGCAAATGAATAAAATGGTGGTAGTATATACCATAAAAAGCGATGAAAATGAGTGAACTGTTACCGTATGTAACTTGTATATATGAATCTTAGCATCATGATGAGGAATAGAAATCAGACAAAAATTTTACATACTTTCTACAGGAGGCTGAAGCAGGAAGATCACCATAAGTTCCAGGCCAGCTGAGACTTTATAGCAACAATCTTTCTCCAAAAGTAAACACATAAATAAAAAGGATAACTGCTGTCTGATTCTATTTATATAGGGTTTCAAAACTAGGCAAAACTAATCAATGATTTTTATCTGCTGATGGAAATTAAGGTAGTGACAGTTGTGGTTAGAAGTAGAAGGGTAAGAGGGGCCATATGGGATATTGGTAATGTCACCTTTCTTGTACTAGTTGTGGGTTACGTTAAATGTGCTCACTTGATAGAAATGGAACCAAACTTTTACAGTGTATGTACTTTTCTGTGTGTATCTTTTAGTTCAATAAAAATTTGATTTTTTTGTGGGTTTGTTTGCTGTTTTTTTTTTACGGAACTGGGGATTGAACTCAGTCCCTTGCTCTTACCAGGGAAGTGCTTATTCTACCGAGCCATCTCCCTGGCCCCAAAAATTTGATTTAAGGTGATGGGAATGCCAGACCAGTAGAGGCAGCAGCCTGAGCAGCCACACCTGCCACCGCCTGTGCCCTCTGCAGCCTGCCCTCCACCTGCCCCAGGGTCTCTTTCTCCCTTTCTTACCCCCGCCCCGCTGTCCTCCTCCACTGGCTTGCATGGGGTGGGGGTGAGGTGGAGGGGTTGACTTCCCACCTGCCTCTATTCCACTCCCAGCCTCCCACTGTTCCTCTTCCCACCCGCTCCCCTTTTCCCCTCAGTCTCCTTGCGCCTGCAGTTTTTGGCTTTGACCCTCACCAGTGACCAAAGACTGGACTGAAAAAGTACAGCTCCCCATAATAGTCAACATGGACACCGGTGTGGTTGAAGGTGGATTAAATGTCACTCTCACGATCCAGCTACTTATGCATGGGAAGGAAATTGGCAGTATCAGCAGAAAGAAAGGAGAATCAATTAAGATGCATGAGGAGTGTGGTGCTTGTATCAACATCTCAGAAAGGAATTGTCCTGAGCGAATTATCACTTTGGCTGGAGCCACTAATGCCATCTTCAAAGCCTTTGCTATGATCATGGACAAACTGGAAGAGGACATCAGCAGCTCTATAACCAATAGCACAGCTGCCAGTAGACCCCCGCTCACACTGAGGCTGGTGGTCCCTGCTAGTCAGTGTGGCTGTCTCATTGGAAAAGGCAGTTGCAAGATCAAGGAAATACGAGAGCGTGCAGGGGCTCAGGTCTGAGTGGCAGGAGATATGCCAGGCCGTCACTATTGCTGACATCCCTCAATCCATCACTGAATGTGTCAGACAGGTCTGCGTGGTCATGTTGGAGTCCCTTCCGAAGGGCGTGACCATCCCGTACCGGCCCAAGCCATCAAGTTCTCCAGACATCTTTGCAGGTGGTCAGGCCTATACCATTGAAGGACAGTATGCTATTCGGCAACCAGATTTGACCAAGCTGCACCAGTGGGCAGTGCAACAGCCTCATTTTCCCATGATGCATGGCAACACCAGATTTAGTATCATTGACTCCAGCTCTCCAGAGGTGAAAGGCTATTGGGCAAGTTTGGATACATCTGCTCAGACTGCTTGTCATGAACACACCGTTCCAAATGATTTGATTGGATGCATAATTGGCCGTCAAGGCGCCAAAATCACTGAGATCCATCAGATGTCTGGGGCACAGATCAAAATTGCGAACCCAGTGGAAGGATCTATTGCTACACAGGTTACCATCACTTTATCTGCTGCCAGCATTAGCCTGGCTCGATATCTAATCTATGTCAGGCTTTTCTCGGAGACGGGTAGCATGGGGAGCAGCTAGAACAATGTGGATTCGTCCCATCACCCTTTCTGCTCTTCACCATCACCCATGATCCATCTATGTAGTTTCTGAACAGTCAGCGATTTCAGGTTTTAAATAGTTTGTCAATTTTCAGTTTCTACACACTTTATCATTCATGCACTCGTGATTTTTTAATTAAAGTATTTTAATTCCTTTCTCTGTTCAGTTGTTTATGCTGAGATCCATATTTAGTTTTATAAGCTCTTTTTTTTTCCCCCTTTTATTTTGACTCATGAATTTTTCTATTTGTCACGAAAATGTAAGAGTAAAATATTAATGCATTTCAGTTTAGTTCTGTAATGTCAGGAATTTTTCAAAAAAATTAAAAGATGGACTGGAAAAAAAAAGTAATGGGAACCCCTTATAGACCCTTTCCTAAGATACAAAAATAAATAAAAAAATAATAAAGTAATGGTAATGTTTTTCTTAAACTGGGTGGTAGATACAGTTTTTGTTCTTGGTGTTTTTTTATATTCTCAGTATATTTCATAAATATTCTTGTTTGGTGTCCAAGAAAAACCATGGAGTCACTACTTCATTGGTAAATGGAGTGTTTCCTGCACTAACATAGTGCCTAGGACATTGTAGTCTTTGAATATTCTCTCCAAGGAGCAGAAGTAAGCTAGTTATTCCTTTTGGCCTTCCATCAGTCATTTTTGACTCAATTATTTTTAAGTAGTTATTTCTACTGGGTTATTTCTAAAAATAGATGTAAATAAAACTACTGTATTGAATGTATATTACTAAGCTGAATTATTAAATGAGAAACTTTTCAATATTATAAACATCATAAAGTGTGCTGTTTAATTATAGAGATTCAGCTCAATATCAGCCATTTATGTGTCACCAATTTAGATATAGTATGGACTTAGGGTTATAAACCCATACTGTATGCAGCTTTGAAAACAAAGTTTATTAGATATCAGACCTTTCTCATATTCTAGGGGTATTTTTTGTTTGTTTGTTTGTTTCTGAGCAGGCAAATCAACATTGTTTTGATATTTCTAGCAATTTTTAGAGTAAACTTTTCAGAGTAAGAACATGAGTTCACTGAATATGATCTTAAATGCTATTTCGCAGTTTTAGAAATATTTTCACAGGTCCTTTCTTGTTAGGGTCTCAGAGCAACTTTATGAATTGGCACTCAAAATTCCATTCATCAAATAAAATCCAGCTAACAAAATAACCCAGCTAGTACCGTCTTAATGGTAAAGACTGAAAACTCTCCTCCAAGGTTTGGAACAAGACAGAGCTGCTCACTCTTGCAGTTGAACACTGTATTAGAATTTCTAGGTAGGGCAGTTAGGTAAAGAAAGAAACCCACTTGTATCATTAAGAACGAGTACTTTTTCTACTTCCACGCGACATGATCACATACACAGAAAATTTCAAAGAATTACAAAAAAACCCCAAAAATCCTCTTAGAGTTTAACAAAGTTGCAGGATATAAGATCAGTAGCTAAAAGTTAATTGCATTTATATATGTACTAGTGATGAATAATCTAAAAATAAAATTAAAACAGTTCTAACTAGGCATGGTGGTATATGCAGTAATCCTGTCACTCAAGAGTCTGAGGCAGGAGGACTGCCATGAGTTTAAATTTATTTTGTGTGTGTGTGTGTGTGTGTGTCCAGCTCAGCCCACCAGGGGGCGGGGCTGGCTGGCATGTGGTGCTGGGGGATTGAACCGTGGTCCTTGTGCTTTGCTAAGCTTGTTCTAAGTAGGTGCTTTAGACCACTGAGCCATCTCTCCAGCCCCTGCCATGAGTTTAAAGCCAGCCTGGGTTACACAGTGAAAACCTATCTCAAAAACACAACAGCAACAACAAAAACAATTCCATGTACAATAATATCAGAAGAAATGAACTCAGAATAGATTGAAGACCTAAACCGTAACATTCTTAGAGTGAAACATAAGGGAAAATCTGCATTTCTTTGGATTAGGCATGACTGATTTTTTAAAAAGCTATGACAAAAGCATAAACAATTAGAGGTACAGTAGGTAAGTTGGACTTAATCAAAATTAAAACTTGTCATGTCAAAAGACTATCAAAAAAAGCAAGTTAGAAGATAGGATTGCAAATGATGTAAGTACATATGTATGCACTTGTAGGTATATACCAAAGATAATTGAAAACATCTTCATATATAAATTCAAGTGAAAGTTCATAACAGCAATATTCATAATTGCCCCAAAGTGGAAACAACCAGAATGTCTATCAGCTGATGAAATGATGAAATGTGATGACTGCATATAGTTAAATATTACCTAGTATAGAAAAGAACAAACTAAGGATACATGCTTTAATCTGAACTTTGAAAATATACTGAGTAAAATAAGCCAGACACAAACATGCTGTGTGATTGCACTTCCATGAGGTGTTTTTGGTGACTTCTTTTTTAGTCGATGTTGTTTTTAATTGGTGAGTAGCCATTCCAGGGTTTTTTGTTGCGCTGGCAGTTGCCCATTCATCTTTTGGTGGACATTTGTGTTTTCAGTTTTTTTTATGTTATAAATGCAGCTGCTATGCTACAAGTCTTTGTATAAACATGGATTTTCATTTCTCTTGACCAAAAACGTATGTGTATACTTAGTCACATGTAAGAATTTTTTTTTTTTTTGGGCAGAACTGGGATTGAACTCAGGCCCTTGCACTTGCCTGGCAAGCGCTTATTCTGCTGAGCCATCTCCCCGCCCCCATATGTAAGAATTTTTGTAAGAAACTGCATAACATCTTTGCCAGTATGTGATGTTGTCGGCCATTTGTATTTTTCTTTGCTGTTTTTTTTCTCCCCAACAAGGACCAAACGAAACATTTTGTCTTTTTCAATATACATTTGTAAAGAAAATTTTAAGGGAAGACAAGAGATTAATTATGTGAATAGTTGTTGGTCTGAGACGGGAATGACAAGGGTATCCTTTTAGTCTCTGAGAGAGAACTGTAGCACGTACAATAGCTTTCTTACCCCATTACTTCTAGTCCATGTGACTTCACAGTTTTGGCAGAGATCATTACTTTGGAGGTTTATAACGCAGAAAGACTCCGTGGGGTATCTCTGTCCTTGGGTTGCTGTGGATCGACCATGCCCAGGGAGCTTTGCGTGATAGCCTCTGTCCATTCAGGCGGTTTTGATGTGCCGGTATTATTTTTAGGAAATATCCCCTAAGGAGGAGTAATTGAGTGAGATTTGTCCGCTCTTGTGGCCCTGTGACAAGTTCATGTGTTTAGTCCTTCCCTTTCCTGTGGGAACATGTGTGTCTTTTGAGAGAGATATCCAAGGCCTGAAGCACCACAGAGGAAGAACCAGCAAATTTGTAAGGGTTACATTTAGAGGAGGGGCAGGTATGTTTTTGTAAAGAACCCTTATAGTCAGGTATCATACTCTTTTTCTCTTTATTTTACTCTATTTGATAAACCATGTACTTCAATAGTCCATTTTTGTGGTTATAATATTCTTTTTTTTATAGTATTCTTATTTAAAATTTTTTGTTAGTACATATTTACTATATAGTGCTCGTATTCATCATAGGGAATTTGCACATGTACATAATATGTCCTTATTCTTTTGTTTCCTGTTCTTCTTGCCTCTCTTCAACCTTTCCTCCCCTCTGCATTTATAGAAGCTTTGTTTCCACTTTTTTCTTCTACTCTTTTTTTTTTTTTTTTAAAGATACTGGGAATTGATACTTCATTTGTAAACCCCTTTTCCCTTTCTTCCCTCCTCTGCCTTGTTACCTTTCCTATTTGAACAGTCCTCATACTTCTCAGTAGCTAACCTCCATTTTGTTTCTTAAATAGTCCAACTTTTAATGTGGGCATTTAGATAAGAGTATACTCTTTATTTTTTGTTGTTATTTATTGTTTTGCTTTTTGAGCATGGTCTCGCTATGTAGTTTAGACAGCTTGGGCTAACCTTTAAATTGCTTAGCCTCCCAAGTGGTGGGATTCTAGTCATACACCACCATGTCAGGCATGAAGAATATGTTATGTAATAGTTTTAAACTGTACAGTGTTCCATGGGATCCTGATTAACACCCTCCTTTTTTGGGAAAAACAAATTCTGTCTGCACTAAAGAGTATGAAATAACTATGATACAACTTCCATCGAAGTACCCATTAAAGGTTTGTTGAATTTTCATTCTTTAGCATGATAATTTTTCATACTTCAGGTTGTTGTAATGAAATTTCTATATTCTTCAATTACTCAACTGTTATTGTAGTAACTTGTACAAACTTGTATAAGACTGCCTATCCGTTTTGAATGTTCACTTTTTAAATAGCTGAGTGACTATAGTGGTTGGCTCTTACTGTTTCCTAGAAACAGCCTAGTGGTTGTTTCTTATTGTTCAAAGTCAATATTAGAAAAGTCGTGGAATTTTCCTTTGCCATTGCTTTGTTAAGTATGCAGCTACTATTTATAGGGACTTATACTTTGTTGAAAAAAATGACATGCTCTGCTTGCCTTACCGTAACAACACAGATGCTCCTAGATTCCAATAAGAGACCCTTTGTTTGCAGCGTTGGTTTTGGTTGGCCACCCAGATGACTTCTATAGATTCTTTTTTTTGCTTTGTTAAAGAACACTGACAGTTTTATTAGTGAGCATGTTAACATACCATTCTGTAAACTGTTTATTACTTTAGCCCTATCAGTTCTGTGTAATTTTAAATTAGGTCATTTTACTTAAATTGTATTATTTCATAAATAACCCTGAAATAATCAGTGCTTTGTGTACATGTTCTTCAGATGTTTATCCTACAGTTGAGATAGATTTGTATTGATCTGTAAGTTCATGCATTCAACAAATGTTTAATGAATACTCAGTATGTACAAGACCCAGTACTACCCTTGTGAACTGTAGGTATGATCACAACATAGTCTTACTCTTAGAGAGGCTTTTTGTCTTATATTCCATGCAGACATGTAGGCAGATATTAAAAAGTTATTCAGCACTTCCATTAGAAGTTTATTTAATCAGGTTGGTTGGCAGGACATGTGCCTAGGATGCCCTCCTAGAATAAGTAAGTCTAAACTGAGAATTGTAAACTAAGTAGGGATTAGGCAGGGAAGGGGCACGGCATTAAGAAGAAAGAATATTCAAGGAAGAAACTTGAAGATGGAAAAGACTCTGAGAAGATGGGAAAATGAAATAAGTTTAACACGTGTTTTGTCAGATGGCTGGGCAAGGAGTGACTGTGCAAAATGCTGCCTCATTCAGCTAGTAGATTGTGAATCTGACTTAACTGGTGCTAAATTAGGTATTTCTAAGCATTTTATTATGCAGTCCAAAAGTGACAAGTGTTTATGTGCCCCAGTGTGTATCCATGTGTTTTTAAGTTGACATGGCACTGAGCTTATGTAGTAAAACAGAAAAGGATGGACTATCGATCAAGCGTATAGTGTCCTCATAATCGTACTTAAAGCAGAGTGATGCATCATTGTTCTTTAAGATTCTAGTTTAATATTTTGTGATACAGCTATTTAGAGGACCATTTGTTTTGATGCTTGGTTTAATGGCAGTTAAACCCGAGATCAAAAGGGAGAGTATGGCTACACTTTTGAAAACATGTCATTTTTCCCCCTCAAACTTCATTACCATTTCTGGAAATGTTTTATTGAAATGTGACTCTTTCAGTTTCCATCTGTCTTGTAGTTTTCCTTTCAAGTTAACTAAAATATACTTTTACAGTAATAGGTTAACAATTAATTGAAAGTTTCTATCTGGATGATTCTTTTCTAAAGATTAGAATATCTGCTTCTAATTTAAAAAAAATTTATGAATTTGGTATATGGTCTCACTATGCTGCTTGGATTCATACTGATCATCCTGTTTTCAGCCTCCCCAGTGCTGGGCATACAGGCACCTGCCACCATACGGAGTTGCCTACCACTCCTGGTTGCCGGCTTAGCGAGCCTGGGGGCAGGGCCGCGCAGCATGTGGTAATGGGGATCGAACCCAAGTCCTTGGCACTTGGCTAAGCAGGGGCTTAGTCTGTTGAGCCGTCTCATCAGTGTTGCTTCTGATTTTTTAAAAGAATGCAGCTGTCAGTGTTGGGGATAGTTTTCAGTAGCAGAATCATTTAACAGTAGAAATGTTTGCAGGTAGCCAATTTTCAAATACTCGTTACAACAATGTGTTTTTCCTTTAAAAAAGTATTTGGAGCTTAGGGATGTAGCTTAGTGGTAGGGCACTTGCCTAGCATGCTTCAGGTCCTAGGTTTGATCTCCAGAACTGAGAGAAAAAACCCACCATTTTTATTTTACAGGGACAGATTGATTTTTAAAATATGTTAGCTGCATATGACTTATAGTCTTGCTAAGTGTGTAACAAGTTTGAAACACTAGTCTTTATTTAAAAAAATTATTAGGGCCAGCCAAATAGTTCAGTGGACTAAAGCACCTGTTTAGGTAGAGTGCAGCAGCTGGGTTCCATCCCTGGCATGCCATGCTGGCCCTGCCCCCAGGGTGTGCTGAGACAGCGAGTGAGACTGGGCATGGTGGCCTGTAATCCCAGCACTTGGGAGGCTGAAAACAGGAGAATCACTGTGAGTCCAATCTACGTGGTGAGACCCTGTAGACTCTGTACCAAATACATAAAAAAAATTGTGACTCATCTATGTTTAACAAATCTTTTAAGTACTTACCTTGTAAAAATGATACAGGGAGGAAAACTGATCTCGGGTGGGTGACCTCCAAATGATATAGGGAACCTCCAAATGACAGGGAAAAATGATCTCCTGACCTGACCTGGACGAGTTTGTGTTCTCTAAAACCGAAGAATGAATTTTAGGAACAAACGGAGGTTATGAGCAGAACATATTTATTAAGGGAAAGAAAGCTCCTGTCCAAGAGAGGGACAGGAAGGGGGTCCGAGTGGGTAGTACCCCCAGAAGCTGTCTCTTCTAGGGACTTTTATAGTGTAAAACCATGCAGGGCTAAGGTGGAGAGAATGAGAACTCTGGATGCGGGGCGGGACGAAACTGTGGTCAACCAAAGGGATTACAAGCCCCATTGCTCAGGTAAAACTATTAGGCCCAGGACCAAGTGGGGTAACCAGTCACCTAGCAGGCGGGCATGAATGTAGAACGGGACACCTTATCTGGTGGCCTTCAGATGATGATCCTTCCCGACTAATGCACATTCCTGGAGGCCACTTTAGGGAGATCGGCCTGTGTTTGCTCTTTAGGTCGGGTGCACAGCAGGAGCCTCCGCCTGCAGCTGCGAGGCGCCTGACTGTTGCCGCCCCCTGAGGGCCCCCTCTTTGCCTGCCTGTGATGTTCTGTCTTATTCAAAGCCTGCGACAGCAGCTCGAGTCCCTGCATGGCTCTTAGGAAATGATTTTTGTGGCTACTTCCTGCTTCTTAGGGAGTGTAGTGAAGAGGATATTATAAATTAGATAAAATAATAAATTATGTAGAGCAACCTCAGCACATCCCACAGCCATTTGTGTGTTCCTTTGGTTTTTATCTGCAGCAGTAGTTTACCCCTGAAGGTAACAGTGAATGACTTTCTTATAAGGGCTGTATCTTTATAATCTTACTCTCTTTTCAAAAAAGTTCCATGAGAGTGGTGATTACAGTTTTTAGAGTTGAGAATATATCCTTTTCAATATGTATATTATTTCTCAGTATCTCATGAAATTGTAGTTCTTTTGATATTTTAGAATTACCCAGCGAACACTTCAAGCTGAAAGAAATAGCTCTACTGTGGCCCACTATAACAAACCTTCCATACTAAATTTATCTTGGTGTCTTAATTTAGGTTTTATAAGACCTTCTGGCTATATTTACCAGTAAAAAAATACTCAACTTATCACTATTTTGGGGCTGGTGAGATGGCTCAGTGGTCTAAAGCACCTACTTAGAACAAGCTTAGCAAAGCACAGGGACCACGGTTCAATCCCCCAGCACCACATGCCAGCCAGCCCCGCCCCCTGGTGGGCTGAGCTGGCCACACACACGCGTGCACACACACAATAAATAAATAAATAAAATTTAAAAAAAATAAAGCCTATTTAAAAAAAAAAAAACTTATCACTATTTTGTTTTTCAAGTATCATTTCAGACATTTTTGCTCTGCTTTGTGTCTTTTCTTTGAAGGAAACTTAGCAGCTTTGTAATTTACTAATGTTAATGCAATTTTGTGAAGTGCTATATTAAATAGTCTATGACTATAAACATAGATGGAAAAACTATAGAATTTTATCTGATGCAGTGAATACTTAAAGCTCTGGCAGATTTTGAGAATTTTGTTGGTCCTGGTAGGTTACATTTCAAGGCAGTAATTTTTGTTGAAGAGAGGTTTGAACGGTGGTTTTTCTTAATTGCTAGATGTGGTTCATATTCACTAGTGAGTTCTTATAAAAAACTATTTCGCAATAACTTTATTAAATTTTTGAATTTATTTCATTGCAATTTTATCAGTCAGTATTATTGGGAAAAGATGGAAAACCAATTGCAATAAGCTTGAGCAAAAAAGAATTTATTGGCTTATAAACACATTCAGGATTGGTTTCAAGGGTGTTTTAATTGGTTTTATCTACGTTCATATGTAATCATTAGTTTATCCATATCTTTTTTGCCTTTGCTTTCTCTATGATAGTTTTTTTTGTTGTTGTTGTTGTTGTTGTTTTTTTTTTGGTGGAACCGGGGATTTAACTCAGACACTTGGGCTTGCCAGGCAAGCGCTTATTCTACTGAGTCATCTCCCCGGCCCCTCTCTATGATAGTTTTACTGCCTTAAAGTACAAAGTTTTCCTCCACCTGGACGGTGTGGCAATAAAGAGTGCTTTTCTAGGCAGTTGTGCATATAAACTCCCATTAGTGGATCAGGAGCATGTGTCGCTACATGTGCTTTGTGTTTGGCAGTCCCCCAAACCCATGTGAAATGATGGAGGATCAGTCTTCCAGAGGAAGGGTTTGCCGCTACCACAGAGAAGAGATACGAGGAGTCAAAGCAATGATATGTTTGTTGCAGCATTTGTGGAGAACAGGGAGGCATAAATATTATTTAACATGTTTACAACGGTGCTGTAATTTGTCTATTGTGCTGTTGGGTGGCTTGAACTATCAGTGGTATGTGCATGACCTCCCATTGGGTGGCTCTTTATTAATTTTATAAGTAAAAAGACTGATAAAAGTAATTAGATGTGGGGCCTCCAGATAGCTCAGCAAGCTAAAGCGCCAGCTTAGGCAGAGCACAGCAGCTGTGCCAGCCCCGCCTGTGGGGCATGCTGAGCCGGCGATGGAGACTGGGTGCACGTGCCTGTAATGCCAGCACTTGGAGGCTGAAGGCAGGAGAATCACTGTGAGTTTAATCTACGTGTTGAGACCCTGTGTACCATGTAGACCCTGTCCTAATTTCATTAAAAAAAAGTAGTTAGATCTGTTTGTACTACCCAGTAGTACAAGTCCTTTGATGGGACAGGCATGCATGTACCACTGTTGATTCAAGCCACTGGGCTGTGTTAAGGTATAAACTATGACTTAATTTTATTTTCTGTATCATTGGCTTTTGTAGAGTATGCAAGCTGCAAGATGTCCTACAGATGAATTATCTTTAACCAACTGTGCAGTTGTGAATGAAAAGGATTTTCAGTCCAGCCAGTGAGTATCTATTTTCTTTTTTTAGGGGGATACCAAGAATCAAACTCAGAATCTTGTGCTTGCCAGGCAGGCCCTGTATTGCGCTCCTGAGCTATATCCCTGGCTCTGTTTTGTTTTAACCTGCCGAGTAGTACTTTAGGAACTTTCAGAGAGTCATGTTTTAAGAATTACTTTTCTGTTGTTTTTGCTAAGTTAGAAAATGAAGTACCACAAAAAAGAAAAGAAAGAAAATGAAAGTATGAGTTATATATTTAAACATTACTTTGTCAAATTTTGTTAAATACATTTCTAAAACCACATGTCTCTTTTTGTATATAACTTTTAATTTATTTTCTTAGAACTAAACATCCCAGTTACCTGAATTACAGCACAGTTGTTAGGTGTTTTACTCTGGAGTCAGATTGTCTCAGTTTGGATTATGGCTTTGCCAGTTATAAAATGGGTGATCGTAGATGAAGTGATTATTATCTCTGTGTGTCTATATCCTGATCTGTAAAACGGGAAAGATATTATCTTTGTCGGATAGTCAGATAGCAAGGTGCTTAGGAGATTAATAAATTCTTAATAAAGTTTAATGATTATTATTACTGTGATAATCTGAGAGACATAGAAATTAGAAGATATATAACAAATACAAATGTTTTTGGGTACTGGGGATTGAACTCAGGACTTTGTCTGTGCTAGGTGAATGCTGTTAGACTGAGCTGCATTCCCAGTCCTTTTCATTTTTATTTATTTGGTTGATTGGCTTTTTGAGATAGGGTCTCGCCAAAATGTTTGATATTTCGACAGATAGGGTAAACCGAACTGCATGTATTGCAGGTTGATAATTAGCTTCTCTTCTGGAGGGTTAACAACCTAAGTTAGCAGATCAAAACTGGAGAAAAGGAAGGGCTGCACGGTCAGCCAACATTTTGGTCCTACCCTTTCAAGGTCAGTGAAGACTCAGGACATAGGAGAACCTGAACTGTAACAACATGTAACTCGGTTATGCTCCAAATTTTCTGATCAAGAAGATTATGGAGCCACAGAGGAATGTGTTCGATGATGTGAAGTGGGCCTGGGGAGAGTCACATGGAGAGAAAAAACATTTTCTCAAGCTTTCACAGAGAGCACATTGGTGAAGCAATGGCCGTGACTCATCCTCATGTCAGACACTGAC
>NW_004524609.1:363337-367920 GCF_000260255.1 Octodon degus | reverse complement strand
TAATAAATGTGAGAATTGGTAGAATTCTACATATGTTGAATAATCTCTGTACTCATGACAGGGTTACTTAAAATACACTTATAAAGGTCTTGTGTTTTAGTTGACAAAGCAGTATGCACAGAAAAACATTAACCATTACCATTAAAAATTACAGCTTTGGGGCCCGCTGAGCTGGTGACTGAGTCCGAGCATGGTGGCACTGGGGAGGCTGAAAACAGGAGGATCACAATGAGTCTGAGCTCTGTAGTGAGACTCTGTACCAAATATGTAAACATGAGAAAAGCAAATTATGACATCGTACATTTGATTCTTCTACCTTATTTTGTTAGTATGTTTAATGATTCTCAGGAGAGGAAATTTGTCCAGTTTTTAAAAAAGTTAATATCAAGAACTCTAATCACTAGGTTTATTTAGTGTTAGATAAATATTTTATAATGTAGTATCAGACTAAAGAATATGAAAAGTAGTTTTTCAAACTACAATCTAACTTACTAGAAATATAATGAAGTTGATTTTTTTTTTTTTTAAGTTGATGTTTTGGATTGGATATACTTTGTTGAACTTGGCTGGATTCTGCTTGATGTATTCATGGTACAACATGCTTTTTATTTATTTATTTATTTATTTATTATGTATGTTAGTGCAGGGTCTACAGGGTCTCTCTACATAGATTGGACTCATAGTGATTCTTCTGTTTTCAGCCTTCCAACTGCTGGGATTATAGGTGTGTGCTATCATGCCCAGTCTCAATTCTCAGCCCGCCCTGGGGGTAGGGCTGGCATGGCACAATGTGTTTGTTATATCTGGAAAAGATTTTGGGTTTTTTAAGGTGTTTTTTATTTTTGTTTTTGTTTTGTTTTGCTTTTTGTACTGGGGATTGACTGAGCTATCTCCCCAGCCCTGGAAAAGATTTTCAATTACTGACAGTTTTTGGAAACTAAATTTTTGGGCCTATACTTCAGGACTTTTGTGATACTATGTTTTCACCTAGTTCTTACCAAACATAAATTTGGGAAAAAGCACATTTAGAAATTATATTCTACATTCTCTTTGACATAGAGTACTGACTGTGTTTCTGTCTTTTAGGCATGTGGTAGTGAGGACCTCACCCAATCACAGGTACACGTTTACTCTGAAGACACATCCGTCAGTGGTTCCAGGGAGCATTGCATTCAGCTTACCTCAGGTAACTCAGGTGTCAGTTTGTTTGCACCTGTTCTTAAGAGCTGTAGAGATGTCCATTGACTTTAAGCAAATACCACCCTATAACTATGTTGATTCATTTTGAAGAAAAACATCTAGATATTATATAAAGGATTTAAAAATATATTCTTTTTTTTGGCGGAACCAGGGATTGAACTCTGGCCCTTGTGCTTGCCAGGGAAGCACTTAACCTACTGAGCCATCTCCCTGGCCCCCTTAAAAATATATTCTTAATTAACAGTTTTTACTGGGGCTGCCTTTTACTGCCTTTCATTTTTTCAGTTTCTTTCTTTCTTTTTTTTTTTTTTCCAGCACAGGGGATTGAACTTAGGACCCTGTGCTTGCCAGGAAGCACTTATTCTACTTTTTTCAGTTTCTTAAAAAATTGCAGTAGTGTCAGTCAGCTCTCAGATAAAGTGCATCATTTTAATGCTAGTTCCCAGAGTAACAAAATATATAAAAATGATACTTATTTATAAAATAGATGTTTTACAAAGTAGTATCAGGCTAAAGAATATGAAAAGTAGTTTTCTCAAACTACAGCCTAACTTGCTAGGCTTCTCTAACAACAGGAAGGATTTTGACTGTGGTTATAATTGTAGTCGAATCCACAGAGGCAGCAAGCCTAATGCTGTCCAAGGAAAGCCATTCGTAGTACAAGTGCACCACACAGACTGGTGTCCATTGTTTTCACCCTTACGTCTAGATCAGATACTTATTTGGGAACTGTTAGCAGTCTGTTGAATCCCTTAAAAATAGTGGGAAATCTCTGTTCACTATTCCCCTTTCCTCTGCCTGGATACCACTCTATTAGGATTACTTTTTGCATTTGTTTACATGGATAAGAAACCTGAGATATTCTAGAGTGTACTAGCTTTTTTGAAGCTTTATTTGGAATTCAGGTGGTCAGAAGTACCTTGAGGCAGCTGTTTCTCTTTGTCTCTTTGCTTTGTAAGAAATAATTTCTCCTAAGATTTACTGTAGGCCAGGGACTATTGTAAGTGCTTTTGAGTGTTTTAGCTTATTGTATTTTCAAAGCAACTGTGTTAATAGTTATTGCTATTGTCATATCTTGTGGTTATCTTGGAGGTTAAAGTATAGACCCTTAATGTGACAACTTTGTGACCCAAAGTCTGGGTTTAACTAGCATGCTGCAAATTGCCAGGTTGGTCAGATGTGGAGATTACAGAAAGGAGCTTTTAAGGGAACTGAAGGACAGAGAGGAGGGCGTATGGCACATGGTGCAAAAGCTAGAATGGTGTACTTGTTATTGTGTATAATCATGATGCAGCAACTTAAGACTTACCACCACAAAATCTAGAAAGTTTAGTAAAGCAGGCCAACTATGGATTTCTAGCTCAAAGTTCTTTTTCTCACTATTCTTTAGAGTGCAGTGAGTAATTATTAGTTTTGAATTTATACCAAGCCAGTGCTGAATTCTTCCCTGAGCACAATTTGTTCTACCATTGTATTTTTTGCTGCTGTAGACAGAATTGGGGAGAGGCTAAAGTGTTATGGTTAATAGCTGAAAATCCTTTGGTCAGTACACATAGTTTCATGTCCTTGCTTGGGTTTCAGTATAGTTTATCTGACCAGCTTTAATTTTAATTAATTAATTAATTAGGGATAGGGTTTTGCTGTGTAGTAGTTTTAACTGGTCTAGAACTCATTGTGTAGGCCAGCCTGGCCTCAAACTTAGGGCAGATATCCTGACCAGGCTCCCAAGTACTGTGTGCATCACCATGCCTGGCCAGATTTCTTTCTGTGATTCTATAATGAACAGTAAAACTAACTGCAGCTGTATCTTTAGAACACTGAAACGTTTTAAACAGTGAAGACTTCAGGAACAAATATATTGTGCAGTGGAGCATTCTACTTGGTGGGCCAGTTTTAGTAAAAAAAGGCAAGCCCTCTATGTTTTGGAACAGGCATTCAGATATAAACTATAGCCTCAACATTATTTCCTAACACTGCAATAAGAACACAATTAAAACAACAGAAAAATTAAGCAACAGCAATAGAAAAAATTAATTTAAAAAAGAATAGTTTGCAAAAACAAAAATTACAAACAGAGACCAGAAATGTGTTTTCTTTATAGTTCTGGAAGCTAGAATTATGAAAGCAGGGTGTTAGCAGAGGTATGCTCTCTCTAAAGCATGGAGGGAAGGTCCTCTTCCATGTTCAGCGTCTAGTGTTGGTGGCAGTCCTTGAGGTTCCTTGGCTTGTAGACACATCACTGCAATCTCTGTTCCTCTTATTACATGATGTTCTCTTTGTGTCTTTTTCTCATAAGGATACCACTGGCATAAGGACCACCTTAATTTAGTATAACCTCATGTGATTGTGTCTGCAGAGACCCTATTTCTAAATATAGTCATGTTCACAGGTACCTGGGGCTAAGACTTAAACATGTTTTTGGGAGTGGCGACAATTCAACACCAAATGTTTTAGAATTAGAATGTGTTCCTGAAATTCATAGAATTTCCTTTTTTCTCATTTAAGTATCTTTTTATTTTATAGCGAAAATGGGCTGGACTTTCTATTGGACAAGAAATAGAAGGTAGGTTTTTTTTGTGTGATTTGTGTGTGTGTGTGTGTGTGTGACTTTCCTCAGTTATGATCTGTATAATATTCTGTTAGCAAATTATCAAGACTTAAACATTTATTCTATGTAGAGTTTGGGTTAGATCTGTGAGAACAGAAAAGTTTTGTTCAGGAGCCGGGGAGATGAAGCTTAGTGGAATAAGCGCTTCCCTGGCAAGCGCAAGGGCCTGAGTTCAATCCCCGGTTCTGCAAATAAAAAAAAGAAAAGGTTTGTTCTACTAGTCTCAATGAAGTGTGTTATAAGATCATTATAGTTCATTAGAGGTGGGCAAACAAAGCAGTTTATCACTTCATGAGGAAAAAAAGACTAAGCAACTTAGAGATAAGAGCCAAGGAAATAGAAACTGGCATTCTTTCTTAGGCAGTATGGCAAAGTGGAAAAAGTGGAATATGAATATTTAGTCAAATAATTTTATGTCACATTTATGGATACATTAAATGAAATGCAAGCAAAATTAAACCAGCTTTTTTCTCCTTACATTTAAAAGTTCAAAAAATCATTTCTACAAAGGTTGCAAAAATACTGAGAATTACTGCATACTTTCCTTACCGGGATTTACCAGTTGTCATATTTCCACTATGAGAATCCTGTTCAACATTAATATGTTTACCTGTTCTGTCCTGTAAAATATAAAATAATTTCAGAACTGCTGTATCCATATTACTATACAAGTAAATCTTCTAGAAATGTCCAGATTGGTTTACAGATCTTTTTTTCTCCTAGATGGAGGATACAGAGTAGGGTACTTTGGTTAATTATCCTTTACCTTTCACTT
>NW_004524609.1:361337-362832 GCF_000260255.1 Octodon degus | reverse complement strand
TTTTGTTAGTACATCTCTTTCTTCTCATTGAATTAAGAGAAAGTAGCTGTATATCTATCCTATTTTGTATATATAAATACAAACTGGTCTTTCCTTTGTATCCCTTTTGTTTAGTCCTGTCAGAGGTGGGTATTCTAATGGCATCTAAATACTATAGGTGTTTGAATTCAGCAAACCAATCCAACACAGTCCAGCAGTCTATAATATTGGTGGGTTATCCTCAGAAGTTACTGACTTGAGCCTTTTACAACTTATCGTATTAATATGGCTTTACTTTATATGCCTCATTTTTATACTTTTCTGCTGGATCGTTAAGACCAAGATAAAGCAAGACCTATATAGCAAGAAATGTAACTTTTGTATCCGATAAGGTTAGTCAAGTACCCTCAGGATTTATCCTGTAGCCCTGTACCAAACTTTGTAGATCCTTTGTGAGTGTCAACCGTGAGGATGAGTCACGGCCATTGCTTGACCACTTTGCTCTCTGTGAAAGCCTTGAGAGACTGTTTTTTCTCTCCATATGACTCTCCCCAGGCACACTATACATCATCGATCACATTCCTCTGTGGCTCTATAATCTTCTTGATCAGAAAATTTGGAGCACAACTGAGTTACATGATGTTACAGTACAGGTTCTCCTATGTCCCAAGTCTTCACTGACCTTGAGAAGCTAGGGCTGACCTTGCAGCCTTTCCTTTTCTCCAGTTTTGATCTGCTAACTTAGGTTAACCCTCCAGAAGAGAAGCTTGTTATTAACCTGCAATATATGTAGTTCGGTTTACCCTATCTATCTAAATATCAAATGTCTTTGGCGTATCATGGAACAGGTATTTTCCATCAAATATTGACATGTGAACTTTAAGTGCTTACAGAATATGAAGGAACAATAATTTTAAAAAACTAGAGGGGCTGGTGAGATGGCTCAGTGGTCTAAAGCACCTACCTAGAACAAGCTAAGCAAAGCAAAGCACAGGGACCGCGGTTCAATCCCCCAGCACCACATGCCAGCCAGCCTTGCCCCCTGGTGGGCTGAGCTGGCCACACACACACACACATCCACATACACATACATACATACATAAAAAATTTAAAAAAAAACAAACTAGAAACAAGCATTTACATATTTTTACAAAGAAATTTAGAAATCTAACCACATACAGCATTGTAACAGTACAGACCTATGACATTTTTTTCTTATTCTTGTGTCTTTTTTTAAATTTATTACTCTTTTTTAAAAGGAAAAAAAATAAATAAACCTTTACTTGAGAGACAGTATGGCAATAATTGGTATGTCATGACAAGAAGTACATATTTAGAAGACCAGGATGGCAGGCACTCCAAGCGTGACCCCTCTGTTACACATCGCCATCCTCAGTGTAGCTGCCTGGCTCACAGGCATCAGCATATAGAGTTAATCAGGGTGAGAATTGCACCAGCCAACCGCTAGTCTCAAAAACCTGCTGTCCCCCAGGATCACTGCCCCACCCATCTCATG
>NW_004524609.1:355874-359637 GCF_000260255.1 Octodon degus | reverse complement strand
GGATTTATTATTCTAATAGTGAAACATTAAATGCTGTTAAAGTTACAACTTTTCAGAAATATCTACAATCAACCTTCCTTATCTGTAGATTCAACTAGTTGTAGATTGAAGTTATTCAGAAAGTAAAAGTTGTATATGATTGAACATGTACGTTTTTCTTGTCATTATTTTCTAACAATATAGTGTAACAATTATGTGCATGACATTTACATTGTATTAAAGAAATGTGAATGCTAATAGTACCATCCTAGCCATAATGTAAAGTATGAGAGGTGTGTATAGGTTATTTCAAATCTGATTCCATTTTATATAAGGCACTTGAGTTTTCTGGATTTTCCTGGATCTGCTGTGGGTTCCTGGAGCCAATGACCTGCAAATAAATACCAGAGAATTTACTAAAAAGTTTTGGGGATGGGAGTAGAGGAGAAGAAGAGAAATAAAAAGCCCCAAAATGTGATACATGAGTGTGCCAGTTCCCCACAATAAATAAATATATTTATTATGTATTACAAATGTACTAATTTTGAAAGGGAGAAGGAAGTGTCATTCTTTCTCTTTATTTTGTTCTACTCACTTGTTGTAGTTAAATTGTTATTTTCTAGTTTATCCTTTGGGCTTTTATTTATTTATTGTCTTTTTGAGACAGGGTCTTACTCACTATGCAGTCAGACTGGTCTTGAACTCACTTGGTGGCCCAAATTAGCTTCAAAGTTGCAGGGATCCTCTTGTTTCAGCCTGAGTGCTGGGGTTACAGGTGTATGTTCCCACACCTGGCTTTAATTTTATTTATTTGTTTATTTATTTGGTACAAGACCTCACTACACTATAGTGTAGTTGGACCCATAGTGATCCTACTGTCCCAGCCTACGTAGTGCTGAGATTACAGACATGTGCCACCACACCCGGTTTCAGTGGCTGGTGCGGCGTGCCTGGGGTTCCAGGGCCTACATGGCATGCAGTATCGGGTATCAAACCCGGGTCCTTGCTTTTGTGAGATGGGCATTTAGACTGCCAAGCTATCTCCCCAGCCTTTAAGTTTTTAAAAAATAAGTATACTTCTCTATTTTTTAAACAGTTTCTTCCCGTATAAGCCTATATTTCTATATTGATTGATCGATAGATGTGTCTGTCTTTCTACTAGACTAGTACTGCATGTCAGCTTACAAATTTCTTCCTCATTCTTTCTTACAGCTGCTTAGTGCTTCATTGTATATATGTGCTCCTATTTATTCGGTGGGTACCCACTGCACTTTATAATTTTGGAGCATATTTGCTTTAGTATTGTTAGAGGTGTATCTTCATGGTGAATTCATAGAAATGAGATTTTGGGTCAAAAGGTAAATAAATGTGTGTGTTAGTTTTTTATAGTTGTATGAAAATAACTATGAGCCCAACAACTTAAAAGAACCCGTTATTAGCTTGCAGTTGTACAGATCATAACCCAGAACCTTACTTTGAGGTAAGGGTCTTTAGGGTGTCCCAAGAGCGGTTGGATTTTATTTCATTTGTCAAAGGCTTTCTCAGCATGTAAAGATAATCGTCTGATTTTTCTCCCTATGCCTGTTCACATAGTACATTATATTAATACATTTCCTGCTACTGAACTATCCTTGCAGTCTTGGTGTGAATCCCACTTAGTCATGGTAAATCATCTTTAATATGGTGTTGTAGGTTATTACTAATACTTTATTTTATTTAGGATTTTTGATTCATTGTTAAAAACTGGTATTAGTGTTTTGTTTTTGTGTATCTCAGTCAGTTTTGGATATTTTATTTAATTTTGTTTGAAAAATTTGGAAATCTTCCTTAACTTCTGTGCCATGGCATACAGTTCATTAGCATTGCGACTGGTTTCTAAAGGATTGGTAGGGGGACGGGGAGATGGCTCAGTGGAATAAACGCTTGCATGGCAAGTGCAAGGGCCTGAGTTCAATCCCCGGTTCCGCAAAAAAAAAAAAAAAACCGAAAGAAAGAAAGAAAGAAAGAAAGAAAGAAAGAAAGAAAGAAAGAAAGAAAGAATTGGTAGAATTCCTTTTAAAACTACCATGAGGGAATGCTGTGTGTTGGCACTTGTGTTCTCTAATAACTGTCTTCCACCTGTGCACATTGGTGTGTTTTAGCTTTTCTACTGGTATTGGGATAAATTTTGACAAACTCTGGTTCTCTGAGAGATGATATTTTATCTTAAGTTTTCAAATTTATTTGTGTGGAGGTAGGAAAACTTGCATTTTATGATTTGGAAAATTGCCTGTGTCATTAGTTTTTGTCATCCTTTCACTCTTTTTTTTCCTTAAATTAGCTAATGGCTTACCTATTTTGATTTTTTTCAAAGAATCAAAATTACATAAATTTAAGTATTTTTCTTTTTACTACTTCATTAACGTTTATATTGCAAAATTTCGTCCCTGTGTCACTTTTTTCCCCTTTTGGTGCCAACTGTTGTACCTCTGAGCTGTACCCCAGATTTCCCTATTCTTCTTTTGGGATACTTTGATGTTCTTTTTCTGACTTTTTTGGTTGATAGTTTTATTTTTGGTTTTATTTGTACAGATATGTAAGGCCCTGAGTTTTTCTTTGATCATTACATTAAATGACACTAAATTCTGATACTGTGTTTTCATTATCTTTATTTTTTCAGAAATTCTATATTATCTCTTTGTGTCTCCTTTCATAAAGTGTTGAAAATTTTTTTTGCCAGTTTCAGCTTGGTTGGATGAAACCTGTCCTCTAATGGATTACTCCAGAAAAATTCCTATATATACAGTATTACCTGGGGTCTTGTATATTTAAACTGTTCTTCTATATCTTTGATGTTTAAAGGAAACAATTTGCTTTCTTCGGTTCACTTGTTCTTCTTTCTTTCTTGTTTAATTATTTGGTATAGGGTCTTACTATGCAGCTTGGATTCATAGTGATCCTCCTATCTCAGCCTTCCCAGTGCTGGGATTATGGGTGTGTGCCACGTGTCCGGTTTTGGTGGCCAGCATGGTATGTCTGGGGTTCCAGGGCTGGCATGGTATGTGATATCAGGGATTGAACCCAGGTCCTTGCACTTGCCAGGCAGGTGCTTAGACTGCTGAGCTATCTCCCTAGCCTTGGTAATCAGTCTTATGTTGTCCCTTAAAATGAGTTGGTAATAATTCCCTCATTCTCTGTGTAACAATTTTGTAAGATTGGTATTATTTTTTTGCCTCACATGAATGATAGAATTTATTGGTGAGAACTTTTGCACATCCAGTGATTTACGTTTTCTATTTCCTGTTGAATCCATTTATACATGGATTCTTTTCTTAAATTGCTCAAAAATACTATATCCCAATTGCATAGTCTTATGTGATGCTCTTGAGAAGTTTGATGCCAGTATATAGTTTCTTACTTTTATGGGTAATTTGATTTTTCTGCTTGGAAGACTTGAAGATTTTTCTATCTTTAAAGCTAAATATTTTTATTTGAGTATTTCTTGGCATTGGTAGTTCTGGATCAATGTTTCCAGTTAGGTATACAATGGCTTTTTTTTAGTATGCAGATTTAAATTTTCTCTTATTTCTAGAATTTTTTTCTTAGATTATGGTTTAAAATTTCTGGGCTAGGGGCTGGTGAGATGGCTCAGTGGTCTAAAGCACCTACTTAGAACAAGCTTAGTAAAGCTACAGGGACCGCAGTTCAATCCCCAGCACCACATGCCAGCCAGCCCCGCCCCCTGGTGGGATGAGCTGGCCACACACACACATAAAAAATAAAAAATAAAGACATAATAAAAAAA
>NW_004524609.1:348200-355068 GCF_000260255.1 Octodon degus | reverse complement strand
TTTTTTGTATTTTAGGGAAGGGTCTACAGGGTGTTCAGGGTCTCACTACTAGATTGGACTCATAGTGATCTGCCTGTTTACAGCATCCCAGGAGCTGGGATTATAGGTGGGTGACACCACGCCCAGTCTCAGTCACCATCTCAGCGCACCCTGGGGGGCGAGGCTGGAAGGCAGGTCTGGGGATTGGACCCCTGGCCCCTGCGCTTGCTTGCAGGCGCTTTAATCTGCTGAGCTATTTGGCTGGCCCTGAGAAGTATATTTTCTTCTATGATTAATATTAGTGAAGTAGAGAAGAGAGTAGAAAGGTCAGTTAACATAGCCTATTTCTTGTTTCTGTATGATCCTTAATTTTCCTAACTGCGTTCTTTTCCTTAAGATGTTACATTTTTCAGGACATAGTCTTTCTCTGTCTGGCCAACAGTGATTCTTTGATGCTACTACTTCTAATCCCACTTGCTTTCAAATCATTTCTTAGCTGTAAGCCTCTAAGCCCTAAATCATTGTGTAGTATTTTTGGTATTTTGTACTGGTATTCTCTTTAAAGAGATGATTTTGTTAATGTCGTTTTTCCTGATCTCTGCCTTATCCCCATTCCGTAGTGGGAGCTCTGTAATTTTGGTGCTTATTGCTCTAGTTTTTGTGTGGTTTGGGTTTATGGTACTCTTTGTATTTTGGCAATGTTAGGGTGTAGGATGTATGTGGTATTGTCTTCTTGTTCTTTCTGTGGAGCTTTGGGGAATATTCAAATCAATAGGCCCACCATTAGCCTCGAGAAGCAGTGCTTTTGAAGATACTCAAAGGTATAATAGCTTGTCTTGGCTAAAAGAAGCCAAGTAGGTAAGAACATTTGATACAGTGGCAGGAGAAGACATTTTACTTTTCATTTACAAATGTAACAACTTACAGTGTTTTCTAAGTTAGAGGAAACTTAAATTTGAGGTTATTTTTAGTTGGCATTTCCTTTTTTTGTGAAAGTTAAATCAGGGGTAAAGAACTTTGAAAATACAAACAAAGGCGATTACTTTAGATACGAGTGGTTGATGGGGAGGGGTGCGTGCTTAGTACTCTCCCTACTTGCTTAAAAGACTTACTGAAGGAGTTTGTTTTTTAGAAAAGATTCACAGGCTCCTTCATTGGGGAATGTGATTCATGTGTGTGCTTCTGGAAGTCACTCTTAAATGGCTCTTATCAGCTACATTTTGGGAAGTGTTGACGTATTTCCCTTGACAGTCACCTCCTCACATGAAGGATAGTGCAAAGCTGAAAAGGGGGAGAGTGTTAGCACCAGAATAACTAGGTCAGTACTTGAAGCCAGGGCATCCTATTTGTAGACATTGGCTGAGAGGAAAGTGAACACTTGCTAAAACATCAAATGAGATAAGGTCGTATGTAGCTTAGCTTCTTAATTTTCTTAAATTTGGTGATCTAAATTTCAGTGTAAGAGTATACTGAAATTTAACTTTTAACATAGCTTCATGTTCTGGTAAGTTATGGGTTGTCAAGGTCATAAATTTTGATAAGTGGTGTGTTTGTGGCTTACATTGTTATAAAAGCACTCTTGTGCTATTGTAATGTTTAAGTTCATTCAAAACATTGACCATAACTCATTAAATTGCTATTAACCATAAAATAAGAAAGTATTCTCCACTTCCTTTGCTTTAAGACTGTCTTTTAGGGGCTGACTGTGGTGCTGACCATGGTGCTGCCTGTGATACTGTCCATGGTACTGCCCATAGTGTTGCAATTGTAACAGCTTGGTCTTTTCTGTTTAGGAACAATCTTAAAATGAACTTGAAAACTACAGTCAGAGATTATATTTTAACTTCTCAGCATGAAGATATACATATGTACACCTATGTGAGCATATACATACATGTATGCATTGTATTACAAGATTGTCTTTGATGCACATAATTATATCATACTGTACAAATATTGCTGAAATATACTTGTGCATTCAGTATTATATTTTCGTGGACCATACCTATTTGTTAAATATAGATACAATTTTATTTATTTATTTATTTATTTATTTATTTAAATGTTTCCTTTATTTATTGTTTATGGTCAGCTCAGCCCACCCTGGGGACGGGGCTGGCATGGCATGTGGTGCTGGGGATCGAACCGAGGTCCCTGCATGCTTGCCTAAGCTTGCCTAAGCAGGTACTTTAGGCCACTGAGCTATCTTGCCAGCCCGATACAATTTTATTTTAATGAAATTAAACACATTTCATTCATTATTGTTTGACTATTGCAAATATAATGCTGCAGTGCACCTCCCTGTAGATATCTTTTGGGGCAGCTGTTTAAGAATCTTTCTGGGATAGGTAACCTGAAAATGGAATTTCTGAATCCATTAGTATTTCAATTAATATAAGTACTAATATAAGTACTAATAATGATCCATTAGTGTAAGTACTCAGTATATGGAAAAATACATAATCTCTTTTGTCTGTAAAAGTTACTTAGCATAGAACCTGTGGGGGTTTTTTTGGTTCAGGGTCTCACTATGCAGCTTGGACTTGCAGTGATCCTCCAGCTTTCAGCCTTCCTTGTGCTGGGATTATAGGCGTGCACCACTACCCCTGGACTCCCATCACCGGCTTAGCGCACCCGGGGGTGGGGCCAGCATGGCATGCAGTGCCAGGATTGAACGATCCTGGCACTTAGACCCGGATGCTTGCCTAAGCTGTCTCCCTGGCCCATGTGCTTTTTAAGAGATGTGAAGAAGAAATGAAATGTCCAGAATGGAGGAAGGAGGGTACCCTGAAACTTTCAGCTATAAGTTGAACATGTTCTTTGATTTTTAATACATTTTTCACCCCTTACTGAGGCTTTCTTATTTAGCTTTTGAGATATTTAAAATATATCCTCCCGGGCTGGTGAGATGACTCAGTGGTCTAAAGCACCTACTTAGAACAAGCTTAGCAAAGCACAGGGACCGTGGTTCAATCCCCCAGCACCACATGCCAGCCAGCCCCGCCCCCTGGTGGGCTGAGCTGGCCACACACACACATAAATTAAAAAAATAAAATAAAATACATCTTCCCCTTTAATGATGGCAAGCTAAAATATAAAAATATACTTACAGGGAATTTCACGGAAAGAATTTATAGAAAATCTTTGTACATACGTTAAGTGGCTAGAATATAGGATTTATAGTATGAAGTAAGAATGGCCATACAGGATTACATAGTCTATTCTTTCCAATTTACAGATGTGACAAATGAAGGTACAGAGAGATAAAATGATTTACCTATGTTCTAGCAGGATCTGTTGAAACAGAAAATCAAAGGTTTTTTTTTTTTTTTCTTTGAATGCCTTCAGGGCAGGTTTGGCTGGCTTGAGTTGTAGGGGTCGAACCACAGCAACCTGAGCCTGACTGCTTTGTTGAAGCAGCCACTTAACTGAGCCATGGGGCAGGTCCCCTGTTTTTTTAATTTTTATTATTTATTTACTTATTTGGTACAGGGTCTCCATACACAGTTTGGACTTGTAATGATCCTCCTGCCTCAGGCTCTCCAATGCTGGGATTACAGGGGTGTGCCACCACACCTGGTTTCAATGGTTGAATTGGCATGCCCGGGGTTCTGGGGCTCGCACAGCCTATGGTACTGGGGATCAAACCTGGGTCCTTGTGCTTGCCAGGCAGGTGCTTAGACTGCCAAACTATCTCCCACCCTCAAAATACTTTCGAAGTGAACAACATTGTTTGTGAATCATTATAAACTTTGCAACTGACATTTAGTAATTACAGATGAACTGAAAACTGCACTGTGGTGATTTTTTTTGTTTGGTTTCTTGGTGTTTGAGCACAATAATTCACAAAACTACCTTTATTCTAAAGTGAAAGGAAAAAAAAACAATCTTTTTTTTTTTAACTTGTTTTTGTGAAAACTGTAGAAGTTCTATTACTCTTTGTGACTGGACTGAAAGTTATTTCAAAAGTAGGTTAAAAACCTTTTCTTGGAATTTTGGTCCATGGACTAGAGTTTGACACTGTCTTTTACACATAAACAACCACAATTTTCATATGGGCTTCTTTGAAATGAATGGAGAACTCGACTTTTTTGAAGCATATAAGATGAAAGAATCCTTTCGGATTTTAATGAACTTCACCCCTAATCTTTTCTAATTTTTGTGCTTACACCTAGTTTATAGAAAGTTCATTTTCCAAGTTTTTCCTTAAAGCTTATCACTTAGTTTTAAAAGATTTGTTTGTTTGAAGCAGCATCTGACCATGTAGCTCAGGCTGACCTCAACTTTGTGGCGATCCTCTTGCCTCAGCCTCCTGAGTACTGGGATTACAGGTGTGCGTCACACCTGGCTCCACTTAATTTTATAATACCAATTCTAGACTGTGAAAGTATAAAATTTGTAATACTTTAAGTTTATTGCATAGTTATTGTAACAAGTATCAGTAGCACATAGAGAATGAACCCGTAATGTGCATGTGGAGCCTGCAGACTCTGAGCATTCGGGCACTTTGGTATGTTAGAGGAGTAAAAAAGTTTTCACATAACTTGAATACCATTTTCTTAACCAGTGCTTTGTATATATGCTTGTCCCCTTTGGTATTAGCTTTGAAATCATGGAGGTTTTGCTGTATTATTTAAGAAGTTCTTCAGTATATTAAGCACCCAGAATATGTTGTTAGATGCTATAATAAAAGATGAGTTAAAAACATGCCCCCTGCACTGTTTTATATCATCTATGTATACAACTGACTATATAGTAGGTGTTGAATAATTTTCTTTTTTGAAACAAGGTTTCACCATATAGTTCAAGCTGGCTTTAAATTCACTGTGTCTTCCAGCCTGGCCTAGAACTTGCAGATTCTCTTACCTCAGCTTCTTGACTGCTGGGATCATAGGCATGTATCATCATGCCCAGCTTAATATTTTTACAGTATTAAAAGAGAAATATCACATTCTAACTTGCTCTAGAACAGTGTTCCCTGGTAAACATTGTTCGCAGATTCCCCGCCCCTGGCCCCACATCTTATTTTGTAGAGCAAAAGCATCTGCCTACTTCCCATTGCCTACCCCTTGCTTATGTCAAACAAAAACATTTGAAAACTGCATGCAGTGCCAACTCTGTTAGGACTTTGAGAGGGCTTCAGTTTTGCACAGGTGGGTGAGGGGCAAAAGGGGGGAGAGATTGTTCGATATTTTCTACTTAATTCAGATGAGGAAGAAAGTCTGTAGTGGTTATTGTTATTTTGAAAATTGGTGCCTCTGTGTCTAGCGAAGGCCACATGAAGCCCTCTTCTGGTTGAGTATTGTTATGATTCACATATGACTGAACTTTTATTACTAGAAACACGAGTATTTGGTGTCCTTGTAATTTTTTAAAAAAATGTTTTTTCCTTCTCAGTCTCTTTATATACATTTGACAAAGCCAAGCAGTGTATTGGCACAATGACCATCGAGATTGATTTCCTGCAGAAGAAAAGTATTGACTCCAATCCTTATGATACTGACAAGATGGCCGCAGAATTTATTCAGCAGTTCAACAACCAGGCCTTCTCAGTGGGACAGCAGGTACATTTAAATTTTTTTTCATTCCTTTCACTTCTAATTCTGGACATTATCCAAAATTAATGACATTTTTTAAGAACCGAGAGGAGTTTTGCATGTGAACAGGTATATCCCAGATGAGTGATAAAAAGGGAGATGTGTTTCCTGAACCTCTTGAAAGCTGCTTATAAAAATTTTAAAGTAGCTTTTAGATTAAAATGCCATATATACTTAGAGTAGCTTTTCCCTTTGCAAATTTGGGAACACTGTAGACATACATCTAACATTTTTTATTATAGGACATTTGTTTTATCTCTGGGATGTTTTTATATTTCATTAAATTTCTTTCTTTCTTTCTTTTGTATTTTAGGGAATGGTCTACAGGGTGTTCAGGGTCTCACTACTAGATTGGACTCGTAGTGATCTGCCTATTTGCAGCCTCCCAAGTGCTGGACTTATAGGCATGCACCACCACACCCAGTCTCAATTACTGTCTCGGCGCACCCTGGGGGCGGGGCTGGCCCAGCAGGCCTGGGGATCAAGCCCCTGTACCTGCTTGCAGGTGCTTTAATCCGCTGAGCTATTTGGCCGGCCCTGTTTCACTAAATTTCTATAGAAAACTATTACTTAACTTTTTTTGGTTGATACTTATTGAGAATCTTAGGAAAACTGTGTACATATATTTTCAGGATTTATGTGGGACTTCTGAAGCCTACACTTTCTCTTTGGAAGCATTTGCAGTATTGCCTCTTTTTTTGGGTTTGAGGTAATATCACATATTAAACCTCCCAAGAAGAAATTCTTTTCTTTTTAAGTTTTTACATAAAGTGTGAGTTTATGAATTATACACATAAGTAATCATTGCTTTTTTGACCTCATCATCACGTTTGTCCTCTTTTTTGTGACTTTCTTAAATCATTCCGGATGCCTCTTTCGTACCATGGTTCCATAACATCAGTTCTCATGGTGAGGTCCAGAGCGTCCCAGGGTATCCCTGAACCTTTTCAGTGATTCTGTAAAATCAAAACTATTTTCATAATGATATCAAGCCAGTATTTGTCTTCTGCCTCCTGCTCTGTCACAAGTACATAGTGGAGTTACATGCTAGCATAGCACATTGATGCTGAAACAGTTCTAAGAATCCAGTTATCTTACATTAGGCCAGACACTAAGGAAGGAGATTTGTAAAATGTTAGTCTTGTAACTTGTTTTTGTAGAAAATAGAATTTTTAAATAAGATTAATACATAAATTTGATTATTAATTTAAAATCAATATATTTGGGCTGGAGAGATGGCTCAGTGGTCTAAAGCACCTACTTGGAACAAGCTTGGCAAGGCATCAGGGACC
>NW_004524609.1:342146-348100 GCF_000260255.1 Octodon degus | reverse complement strand
ATTTTTATTTCTAATTTCTAATAGATTGAATATCAATAGATCGGATCCATATGAACAAAAGCTCTTTGGGATCTTTAAACATTTTTAGAAGTGTATAATAGTAGTACCTTGAAACCAAGATATTTGAGAATCACTACTGTCTTGGTGTTCTGATCCACTATCGACTTGCCTAGCCTGATCTTGCTGAGGAATGAGAACAGTAGGAGAAGGCAGCGGCTATCGGACTGGAAGGAATATTGTTTTTACTCTTTTCTAACTGGTACAACTGGAAGAATAAGACTAATGGCCTAGATAATCCAGATATTAAAAAGTCAGTTTTTTTGCAAACAAAAGCTGAGTTACTGATAAACAAGAAAACAATATGTAATTTTAAGGAAAATATGAAAATTGGAATAAGCATCAGAGAGTATCTTGTCTGTATTTACAAATGAAGGAAGGTAAATTATGTGCCTGTCATCATACAGCTAAGAACACAGCTAAGAATTAATTAAACAAATATTTAATAGCATCAAGTATGTTCCAACCACTCTCATAGAACTTGCTTTCTAGTTGAGGAAGCCTGAAAATAAAAAATGGTGTGTATTATCAAATACTCCACTGTAAGCAGACCTTGATGCTGTGCCAGAGAGCCACTGCCATGCTGTTTTATATCAGATGATTTGAGCAGGCTCCCCAGTTAGCTGATAATTTGTTGACTGCGAGTCCACTGCTTTTTGACTATACTGAATTCCTTTTGGATTCCTGCATTGTTTACTTAGATGATCTAGCTAACCTGCATTGTTTGCATCTTTGTCTTTACCTTTAGTATATTCACAGAAAATACATAAAGAATGTTTAATAAAAAGTGCTTTGGTATTTCTAATAATTCCAAACCCAATGACATTGAATATGTGAATAAATCAATGAAATGAAATACTTCAGAATATAAAGAAGTATCTTGTCCCAAAGTGCTGTTCTTGTGTTTATTCTCATTTGTGACAGCAATGGCAGGATTGGTATTACTAGTATATCCCAGCGTATTAGAGTAGCAGGCATACAGCAGGTATTGGTGAATGAATGAATATTCACTTCTCTGTGCATACGTGGTAGGCATTTTATACTGTTTGCAGAGTCATAGCCCTGGGCTTGACCACTGCCACTATCGTTCACTCTAACTCTGAGCCCACTGCTTAGCCTCTTTTTCTACTCAGCTTTCTCACTAGTAAAACAACAAAACTGCATTTTCTTTCCAAGAGCATTTGTATGTTGTAAGCCCCTATAGTGTTTGATATTTAGCAGATAATAAATATTAGCTCTCTTTCCTCTTATCAACACTGTGAATTTGCTTGTGCAGCAGATTTAAGAAGGGTATGAAGGAGAAAACTGATTTTGGATATTTGGAAAATTACCTGATAATGTGAGAATCAATCCATTTTTATCATGAGGAATTTTTCTCCTACATAGCTTGTGTTCAGCTTCAACGAAAAGCTTTTTGGGCTACTGGTGAAGGATATTGATGCCATGGATCCCAGCATCCTGAAAGGAGAGGCTGCGACAGGTAAAAGACAGAAGGTATGCTTTATTTCGGATTGTCATGGGATAATCTTGGGTACGAATTGTGCAGACTAATTTTTGTAACTAACCTCTCGTTGTTAATTTTTTTTCATATTGTGGTCTCTTAAGGTAGTAAGAAAAGATTGCTTTTAGTAGCTTTTATTAAAATATACTTATTTTCAGACTTTACAGTAATTTGAAATTTGTATATACTTGTTGATACTTGTGATTCTTGTTGAATGCAGGAGCCTTATTGAGAAGATACAGGCATTTAAATAAATACGTAGGAATCGTGAAATGTCATTATGAGAAAAGTGAATAACTCAGATTGTTGCAAAGGTGTGCTTGGTGCAAAGACTTCATTCCTCCTTTATGTTTAGCCTTGCTTTGAAATGTGTAGAAGTCTGTGTTGGCCTGCTAATTACTGTCTTTCTGTATAGATTGAAGTAGGACTGGTTGTTGGAAACAGTCAAGTTGCATTTGAAAAAGCAGAAAATTCGTCACTCAATCTTATTGGTAAGATTTAGTTTTGTTTTTTGTGACTCGACTAAAGTGTTGTCAAGCTTGAGAAGAGAAGAAGGACTTTCTCTGGAGGGCTTATCACAAAATCATGGGTGTTATTTGTCAGAAGTACTGATGACAAGTTTAAAACCTTCATCTGGATGAACTTTGGCCAATAGAAATAGAATGTGAGGGCCAGTAACATAGCTCAGTGGCATAAGTACCTGCCTAGCAAGCACACGGTCCTGAGTTTGATCCCCAGTACCAAAAGAAAAAGTAGAACGTGAAACACATTAATAATTTTAAATTTCCTAACAACATACTAAAATAATTAAAAAGCATTGAGATTAATTTTTTAACTTTAAAGTTTTGGTAATTTTAAGCTTACAGATTTGTAAAAATAGCTCAGAAAATTTCTAGATACCTTTGGCCAGCTTTTTCTCATGTGAATACTTTATATAATCAAAGATGTTCAAAACTAAGGTACTAAGCATGATCTCATGGCTAGTAACTTTACTGCAGACTTTGCTTGGATTTCACCAGTGTTTCCATTATGTCATTTTTCTGTCTTGGGATTTTTTTTTAAATTTAGTACAGGGTCTACAGGGTCTCAGTACACTGATCATACTCTGTAGTGATCCTCCTGTTTTCAGCCTCCCAAGTGCTGGGATTACAGGTGGGCACCCCCACGCCCAGTCTCAATTTCTGAATCAGCATGCCCTGGAGGCGGGGCCGGCATGCAGCCAGAGATTGAACCCTGGTGCCTGCATCTGCCTAAGCAGGCACTTTAATCCACTGAGCTCTCTGGCCAGCCCCTGTTCTGGCATTTTACTAGGGTTATCCCACAATGCAATTAGTTGCTTCTAGTCTTTTCTAGTTACTGACAGTTCCTCATAATTTTTTTATCTTTCATGACCTTGAGAACTTGCCAGTTAAAATGTGGCCCTCATTTGGTTGTTGTGTTAAGTGAGATACTATTATCATTTTATTAGGGATCAAGTGATAAACAGTTAAAATGTAATGATTCTTCAGTCCTTGTCTTGTACTTATCTCTTTTGTTTTTCTTCCTCTTGTGTGCTAGCTTTATTTTTAGTATATTAAAATAATGCAGGGGGCTGGTGAGATGGCTCAGTGGTCTAAAGCACCTACTTAGAACAAGCTTAGCAAAGCACAGGGACCGCGGTTCAATCCCCCAGCACCACATGCCAGCCAGCCCCGCCCCCTGGTGGGCTGAGCTGGCCACACACACACACACACAGACACACGCAAAAATAAATTAATTAAATTTTAAAAAAAGAAAGCTTCTAAAAAATAAAATAAATAAAATAAAATAATGCAGTTTAGTCTCCTCAAAATAACTGTGTCATTAACTGGATATTAGTACTTGTTTTTGGTATATTTAACTGTGCATATCTGCCTCAATTAAAAAAAGCTTTTCACCCATCATGTCCAAGGTTAGTTAAATGTGTGGCACTTTTTCTTGATTTGTAAATTACTATTCTCTCTTATTGTATTTTCTTAATAAAATATAAACAGGTATTTTTCTCAAAAACGTTGACATTCTAAAATCTGATTTTACTTATATACTGTTTTATAATTTGATTTTTTGTTTTAACATGTTTCATGTCTTCACACACTGTTAAATTATTTTTAACGTCTATATAGTCATTTATGTGTTAAGTATATCATAATCTCTTATTAGTGATGTATTATATTTATAAAGCGATTACTTTGTGTCCTATTTTTGTACGTAGTTTAGGATATTTTATCCTGAGGGAATTATACAACTTTCATACAATGTAGATGTTTTCAGGTAATCTGCAGAAAAGATAAAAAAGCGAGTCTTCTGTGCGAAGATGCAGTTTCTATGGGAAAACAAAACCATGTAGTAATTTTCCATACAGCAGATTTGACCACATGAGGGCAATAGAGTGTAAACAAAATATTTTCTATCACTTCCTAAAGTAACTCTTACATCCTCAAAACTTTTAAAAATAAAACTATGATCCAAACTTTTTTAATGTGATCTTTTCTTCCCTGACTTCATAAAAGCTGTATTTTTACTTTTTATCATAGTAGAATGTAAGGAACCTGTTTTTTTTTTTTTTAAATAGTAAGTGTGGTTCTCTTGAGTTACTTTAGGTGGCACTCTGACATTTAAGTTAGATATTACCTTTGTGAGAGACTGTTGTAAACATGGATTTTGTCATTAAAGTCTTTACAGTAATTTTAGACCTTTGTATCCATGTAAAGAAAAAGCAAATAAAATACCAAGGTGATTCAGGACATTTCAGACAAAGGGTTTGTATACCCAGTTAAAAACCTAATTGAGATAAATGCATTTAAAATACAATTGCTTTAGGAGCTTTAAGAAACTGCTAGATTGTAGTTGCATTTCAAGTAACTAGTACTTTTTTAAAAAATTGTACATGTGCATGTAGTGTTTCTTCTAATCAACCATGTTGTTGACTTGGTTGAATAAAAGATTCATTCAATCAGATCCCATAAATTGATTATAAATGGAATATAGACTGCACTTTAAATTTAGCTAGTCACTTTGAAAGTTTAGTACTAAAGAGACAGAAGAGAAAATGTAGATAAAGCAAACTTGCCCTAATTATTAGAAAATCACCCAAAATTATGTCGGTATTGTTTCATAAGTATAGCTTGTCTTTACTCATTTAAGATGCTAAGAGAGTATGTCTTTTTACATTTCATGACAAAGTTCTCTTTTCACATTTGATTGTTTGATTATAGGCAAAGCTAAAACCAAGGAAAATCGCCAGTCTATCATCAATCCTGATTGGAACTTTGAAAAAATGGGAATAGGAGGTCTGGACAGAGAATTTTCAGATATTTTTCGACGAGCATTTGCTTCCAGAGTATTTCCACCAGAGATTGTGGAGCAGATGGGTGAGTTCAAAAAGGAAAATTTGATAAAAGCTTGCATTGTTAAAAAAAAAAAATTAAAGGATAATCTCTTTTGAATAGTTTTGAAATTATTTTTCAGATATGCCAGAAGTATTTCTCAATCTTAGCTGCTTTTTAAAAGAAAATTCATAAATTTTCTAAGAGTTTTTTCAGAATATTTAACTTTTTGGAGAATTTATAAAGAACGTATTTTTGGTTGTTCCATCTTACTTGTTTAGTTAAGAATGTTTTTCTTTGGGACAGATTTAGAAATTCTACCAGACCTTAAACACTGCTGTTGGTCAGATAAACACTGCTGAAGAGTTATTACCTATTAGACTGTGAACGTTTTTCTAATACTAGTTGTTCTTTTTATTATACTGTGTCATTGCCCAGTTAGCTCCTTTTCATAACAAGTAAATGAACCCATGACATGTTTTTAAATTGAATAGATTTGATTTTAAAAGATAAGTGCAGGATATATATATGGGAGTTTTTATATTGCGTATGAGGAATTACTATACTAATTTTTCACTTTCTTCTTGAAGGTTTATTTATCTGTGTGAAGTGACTGCCTAGTGGAGATGCTGTCATGGCTGTTTTCATATTCATATCATATGTTAAATTGGAATACGAGCAACAATATTTGAGAAAGGAATTTATAACCTAACAACTTGTAGCGGGTTATTTGTGTAAAAAACAGGATCCCCCCCCCAAAAAAAACCCCCAAAAACTGAAGGAGTATGAATATACTACTCTGCTCATCCTCATCATTGTTTTTCTTTAAATTGCTGTTGGGAGATAAAAGTATATTCATCACGTTGGGATGATAGCTCCTTTCTGGACATGAAGTACTTGGATTGTATTAGCCTCCTATTGTTGGTAGCTTTTCTGCCTGGACACTCACTCATAATTTGTGGGCACAGCACACACCTGTTCACTGGGTAAAGGTCGAGTTTGGAGTCGGATTAAGAGAAACTGACAGAGACCCTCATCACCTGAATTGTATA
>NW_004524609.1:330331-341281 GCF_000260255.1 Octodon degus | reverse complement strand
GTTATTTTTAAAATTTTCAGGGAAGTTTCTGAATACCTTTTTTTAAAAAAAAAGTAAACCTACTTTTTTTAAAGGTCAAATGACCAAGAAATAATTTTCTTGTTATACATGTGTCATTCCCCATTATCTAATACAGGCTTCTTTTTTCTTTGAATTGAGGGAATTAGTGAAATATACCATTGCATTCCAAGTACACTGTGGTTATGAAGTTCTCATTAGGCTTGGTAAAGATATATGTAAGTAAAAATTACTATACTTAACCATAATGTAAATAACAATATGAAAATTTTTTTACGTATAGCCTACATTTTTTTTACCTTCCCATGCGAGAACAAAATTAGCTGATATTTTTTTCTTATTCTTTATTAACTAAATAGGTAAGACTCTGTGACTTGGGGATTTGTTCAGACAGTAGGTGTGATCAGTCAAATCAATTCAAATAAAAAACTAGAAAAGAATAATTTATGTAGGTTATTGACCTCTTTAATTTTAAATGAACTTTTATTTTTGGCTTGAAAATAAATCGTTGGGGGCTGGGGAGATAGCTCAGTAGAATAAGTGCTTGCCTGGCAAGTGCAGGGTCCTGAGTTCCATCCCCAATACTGAAAAAAAAAAAAAAAAGAAAGAAAAAGAAAATAAATTATTGTCTTTTCTATGGAGTTTGATGTTACGTCTACTTTGAAAATAGGACTCAACTAAATGAATTCTCTGTCTGTGTCTGTCTGTCTGTCTGTCTGTCTGTCTCTCTCTCTCTCTCTCTCTCTCTATATATATATGTATATAAATGTATCAATTTGCTAAATTCACAAAGTGACATATTTATTTATTTATTTAAACGTACTTGGTACAGGGTCTCACTGTGCAGCTCAGACTCGTAGTGATCCTCCTGTTTTTAGTGTCCCCAGTGCTGGGATTTCAGGTGTGTGCCACCACGCCTGGATTCAGTGGCTGGATCAGCATGCCTGAGGACAGGGCCAGCATGCAGCATGTGGTGTCAGGGATCAAGCCCCAGTCCCTGCACTTGCCTAGATAGGCGCTTAGTCCACTGAGCGATCTCACCAGCCCACAAAGTGATATATTTAGAATTTTGTCTTCTGTAACTATGGTATGAAACTGATAATTATGCTTTCAGGTAATATAATGTTTTCCTTTTGCTTGTAAACTTTGTTTCCTTTTCAACATTGAAAGTATAAGCTGGGCATGGTAACACACATCTATAATACTAGCAGTCTGGAAGCTGAGGCAAGAGAATTGCAAGTTCAAGCCTAGCCAACTTAGTGATTTAGTGAGACCCTGTATCAAAAAAAAAAAGTAGCACAGTAGGTCCTGAGTTCAGTGCCTCGTACTGCTGAGAGAGACAGAGAGAGAGACAGAGAGAGAGACAGAGAGAGAGAGAGAGAGACGAAGACAGAGAGGAACAAGAGGAGAAGGAGGAAGAACAGGAGGAGGAGGAGGAAGAAAGGAAGATGGTGATATAGGCTAGATACATACAGAATTTTGCTGATGAGATTTAAAATAACTAAATAACTTAAACAGGCACATAATTATGCAGTGAAATTAGGGATTAGGTGAGGTAATACATATAAAAATAACTTATAGTTTCAAATTTGTTAATGTAACTCTTTTTCTTTTATTAATTTTATTGAGAAACAGCAATGAGACAGTTTCAAAACCAATTAATAGGACAATTTCAATAATTAATACATTGCATATTGTTATCTTCTTAGTGGTTATTCATAGTACAAGATGCAGACATGATATCCTGTCCAAATACTAGTAGTAGAAATCTTTCTTCTCATTGAATTAAGAGAAAGTAGCTGTATATCTATCCTAACTATTTTGTATATACAGATGCAAAATACTCATCCATTTGTATCCTCTTTTTTTGTTTAGTTTTGTTAGAGATGGGTATTCCATTACCATTTAAATATTGTAGGTATGTGAATTCAGCAAAATAATCCAATATAGTCCAGTAGTCCATAATAGTAGTGGGTTATCCATAGGACTGGCAATGTCAGAAGTTGACTTGAGCCTTTCACAGCTCAGCATATTAATATGGCTTTACTTTTTATACCTCATTTTTATACTTTTCTGCTGGATTGTTAAGACCAAGATAAAGCAAGACCTATATAACAAGAAATGTAACTTTTGTATCTGATAGGTCAGTCAAGTCCCTTCAGGGTTTATCCTGTAACCCTGTACCGCATTTTGCACAAACTTTGTCAGTGTCAGCTATGTGGATGAGTCATGGCCATTGCTTGACCACTTTGCTTTCTGTGAAAGCCTGAGAGAATGTTTTCTTTCCCTGTGACTCTCCTTAGGCACATTCTACGTCATCGATCATGTTGCTCTGTGGCCCCATAATCTCCTTGATTAGAAAATTTGGGACACAACTGAGTTACATGATGTTTCAATATAGGTACTCCTATGTCCTGAGTATTCACTGACCTTGAAAGGGTAGGGCCAAAATGTTGGCTGTCCTTGCAGCCCTTCTTTTTCTCTAATTTTTGGTCTACAAACTTAAGTTGTTAACCCTCCAGAAGAGAAGCTTATTTATTACCCTATAACATATGCAGTTGGGTTTAACTTCACCATCTGTCTGAATATCAAACATCTTAGGCATAACATGGAACAGGTATTTTCCATCTACTACTGATATGTTAAACTTTAAGTTTCTACGGAATATGGAGAAAAAAAAATTTTAAATAAAAAATATTTTTAAAATATGAATAACTTTTTTTTTTCTTTTTTAAAGTAACCAGGAATCAAACTTAGGGTCTTGTGTTTGCTAGGCAGGTGCTGCACTGTTGAGCTGCCTGCCCAGCCCTAGTGTCAATCTCGAAATACTTCCAAGGACATAGTGTATATTGTCCTGTCTTTGTTATATTTTTATAGAATTAAAATCAAGAAAATCCTTAAAGGGAGAAGAAAGTCACATAAAGCTATATAGAGGAATATAGGGTATGTATAGAAATAGGAAAAATAAATGTCAGTGTAGATAATTTGGGACTATTGATTTAAATGTTTTTGTTTTAATCAGTCTATTTTTTTTCTCATAGCAGTTAAACTCACTCAAAACCAAAGAAGACAGCTCTTTCTTAGAAGTATGACTTTAGCATACTTAATCTTATAATTAATGTATGCTGAACAAATACTGAGTTAGAATATTGTCTAGGCCCCATGATGATAGACATTTAATTAGGAATTACCTTAAATCTTTACTTTGTGGGCTGATAGTAGCACTGTATGGGTTTTAGGGTAGAAAAGTGAACATCAGAAGTTGGTATCTGTTTTTGTTTTTTTGTTTTTTCCTTTTTTTTTGTGGCCAACTCAGCCCACCCTGGGGTGGAGCTGGCGCTGCATGTGGTACTGGGGATCAAACCGCAGTCCCTGCGTGCTTGCCTAAGTTTGCCTAAGCAGGTACTTTAGACTGCTGAGCTGTCTGGCCAGCCAGAAGTTGGTATGTGGAGGTTTAGATGAGTAAGTTCAGCTGCTGAAGAAGAAAAAAAATTTTTCAGTGAGTACTGGACAGTTGCTAAAGAATTAGTAGTTTTTTCTTGTTTTTTTGTTGTTGCTATTTTTGTTTTGATTTTGGTCATTTTGAGGCAGGGTTTTCCTCTGTAATTCAGGCTGACCTTGAACTCACACTGTAGCCCAGCTTCAGCTTCCCAAGTGCTGAGATTACAGGTATGCATCACCACCCCTGGCAGTGTCTTAATATAATCTTAGAAATAGATTCATGTGTATCAAGGAAAGAAGCTTTGATAGAAGAACTAGAATGAAAAGGTGTAGAGACCAGAGGTCTCAGACTCAGTGTCTTATGGCATTTGTGGACTGTGGATGTCAAGGCCACCTAGACAGGAGGAAAGCCCTTCCACACTCTGTCTTTTTTTTTTTTTTTAATTTTATTTACTTGTGTGTGTGTGTGTGTGTGTGTGTGGCCAGCTCAGCCCACCAGGGGGCGGGGCTGGCTGGCATGTGGTGCTGGGGGATTGAACTGCAGTCCCTGTGCTTTGTTAAGCTTGTTCTAAGTAGGTGCTTTAGACCACTGAGCCATCTCACCAGCCCCACACTCTGTCTTTGACACTGGTGCCGTGTTCCTTTTGGCTCTCTTTCCCTGTGCCTCCCTCTGAGCTCATTTTCAGTCTATATTTTTAAGGTTTCTTTTGAAATTCATCAGGAAAGCAACTTTTTTGATATCCTAAGTGAAACTGCAGTTCCTCTATGAAATAGAACTGCCATGAAGACAAGGAGCCTTTCAGCCTTTCACATGCTACGAACAGTGCAAATAAAACAGTGGAAGAAAGGGCAGTAAGGTTTTGTGCATACCATATTTGGGAGAAAGGGAGTTCTTGCTAAGATTAACATAAACACTGATACTCTTAAAATGCATTTTCACACCCCCACTCATGAGGAGAGATCGCAATTTAAATGGGGGTTAAGACATCTAGCCGAACTCTATGGCTCTGTAAAAGGAACCCTAAGGCTAAAGAGCTTATCTGAAGTTTGAAAAAAAGGAAAAAAGAAAAAAACTGAAGTTTTCTGACATTCATCTTTTCCCCTTGTATTAGTCATAACTTGCTTTTCAGCTATATTTTAGGTTTTGAATGCCAATCTGACATCTGTTCAAGTTTCCCTGTAATTTATTAGCAGAGGAAAAAAAGCATTTGCTCACTAGTTAGAGATACAAAACTTTCCCTTCTTACTTTTCGCTGAGTTCTCATAGGTGATTCCTAGATATGAGGAATGCAATAATTTATTAATTCTAACTTCAGGTCTGAAAATTTTATTAAGTTGTGCGTGTGTGTGTGTGTTTGTAGTAGAAGAAAATAGATTAGGATCATGAAATTTCCAAAATCTCTATGACAGTATTCAGAGACAAAACTCACACTCTTTTATAAAGTATCTTTATAAATTAATGTTTTTTATCTTGGGTTAATTTTTCCATTGGTTCTAATTTTTTAAGTTATATTTATAATAGAATAGAAATTTGTTCCTGTATCTCAAACATTAGGTAAAGTCAACTGGTATTGTATTTTTTTGTTTGTTTCTTTTTTAGACAGATTTTAAGAAATAAATGTTTTGGGGAAGAAAAGCTGTCCACAGAGGCATCAGTGGATTAGATATCCTGGTAACTACAGTTGAATTACTTATAGAGCAATAACTGGGTTACTGCAGAATTGAAATAGAGTGTTAACCCAAATGTTTACCACTAAGGGATGATTAACACACTTGTGTTGGGGCTGTAGTTCATATGTCTTGCTGCTGGGCAACTTGAGCCACCAGGGCTACATAATTGTCCTATCACACAGCTTTTTAGTTTATTAGTAAAAAGACCAATAAAAGTGATGAGATCTGTTTGTACTACCAGTAGTACAAGTTTCCCACACTTCCGAGGAAAGTGTGACTGTCATACATGTACCACCAGTGGTTCAAGCTGGCAGGGTTCAAGATGGTGGGAACATGTTCATAATAGATAGAGCCACTTTATAGGGTACAGTAAAACCAGTCTTAAAATGATATAGTTCCAAAGTGCAGATATAGGAGCCGGACAAATAGCTCAGCGGATTAAAACGCCTGCAAGCAGGCACAGGGGCTGGGGGTTCGTTCCCTGGTCCTGCCCTGCTGGCCCCGCCCCCTGGGGGGTGCATTGAGACTGGGCGTGGTGGCACGAACCTATGATCCCAGCACTTAGGAGGCTGTAAACATGAGAATCGCTATGAGTGGGATCTAGTAGTAAGACCCTGAACACCCTGTAGACCCTTCCTCAAAAAACAAATAAATAAATAAAAAATAAAATAAAACACACAATTTACTGATTAAAAAAAAAAAGAGGGGGTGGCTGGGGGCATAGCTCAACAACATAAGTGCCTGTCTCTGAGGATAGATTAAGTTCAAAACAATATTTCCATTTGTGAAAAACAAAGGAAGACTTGTTCTTTTCCTTTATCTTTGCCTGTATGTTTTATCATGATCTTATATCTCTTTTGTGTAATTTTAAGCAAACAAACAAAAAGATGTCAAAGGTTGTTTTTCTCTCAGGGCAACCATCAGTGCAGAAGCAGGCAGATACGACTCCTGTCTTCCTGAAGCTTTCTGTGGAGGAGAAGAGCATAGAGTTATGAGCAGGGATTCTGTGGTCTTTGATGCCAGCCCCTGACTGAGTAAAGGCAGGGGTACCTGTCCTACTTTCTTACAAAGAGAAAACAGTTTCTTAGCAAGGTAACAAACTGCTTGCTCCAGTACTTCCTGCATTATAGTACTAGGCATAGCCAAATGTGGGAACATGTGCATCTAGACCTTGAGGTAGCTGAGGAAACATTACAGGTGTGACAGAAAGGATGACTTGATTAAGAACAGACTTTCTGACATATGAGAAACTGCACAAATTTGGTTTTGGTCTTCAAAAACCATGTTATTAGGCTGGGGAGATAGCTTGGTGCCTGCCTGGCAAGGGCAAGGTGCCAAGTTTGATACCTGGTACTGCCTGCCATGCTGCCCCCAAAAGCTGGTGTAGTGGCATACATCTATAATCCCAGCACTAGGGAGGCTGAGGCAGGAGGATCACTACGAGTCCAAATTGTGTAGTGAGACCCTGTATCAACAAATAAATAAATAATAAATAAAATTTTAAGAACCATTACTCCTGTGACACCTAGAGTAAAAAGGTATTTCTCCTCTTTTACACTTATGTTTACATGGGTGATGATAATGATGATGATAGCAAGTACTTGTAGAGTGTGAAACACTATTCTAAGTACTTTACCTAATACTATTTTGTATATTGATTTATTTGATCCTGGCAACAGACTTATGAGCCAATTTTATAGAGAAGGAAACTGAGTCCTGAGTAATCATCCAAGACCCATAGTTAGAAAGTCCCAGGCAAGCTGGCCTTAGAGACCACGCTTCACTAATGTACTAATGTTCTCTCACAAAAGTTTATCTTGTGAAACCATTGGAGAAGGTATCCTCGGCCTGATGTTTGGTGAACTTGCAGGTCTTTGAGGCAGCCTTTAATTTAGCCAAGGAGTTTTCAACCATTGCACTGTTGACATGTTGAGCCTGATTTGGCACAGAGGCTATCTTGTTCATTGTAAACAGACTAATTTGTAAGTTATCTGATATACTCAAATTGTCTTGAGTGTAAGAGACTTGAAAAGTTGATGCTAGGAGTATAATGCTACTTTCTCGTGTGTTTTTACCACTGAGAAAGCATAATGTGGAAAGAAAGTGGTTGTTGTGGGTGTGTCAGAAGCTTTGTCTTAAGTGGACTGTCGACCTAGTGGTGAAATATACATGTTACGAGCCACTTAAAAGTGAAACAGCATAAGCCAACAAATGGTATCCAAAGCCTGTGTGCAATTACATTTCAACTGAGTCGCATGGATAAGTCATGGAGGAGAGAGAGCTTGAGTGATGCCTTCAATGCTAAATGGTTTTGGGTTGGGAGAAAGAAAGCAATGGTTGTAGGTACTGTATCCTGGCAAGAGCAGTAGTGTAGAGTTTACAGTGTAGACCAGTGAAGCAGCCTTAATGTTGGGAAGAAGTAAGAAATAAGACCCAACAGCATGGTGGGGTTCAGTTGTAGAAATCTGTGAATCAGGAGATACTTTCTTTTGTACTCCTATTTAACATTTTGGACCGACTTGGGTGATTCTCTGTGCTTTCTCTATACTATGTGCTTAAAATCTGGATATTACATACTTCTTAATGTGTTATATTCATTTGTATTATACTTGTAAGATTTCTCAAGCTTGGCGCTGTGGATATTTTGGTCTGGGTAACTTGTTGTGGGGGCTGACCTGTATATCACAGAATATTTAGCAGTACCTCTACTTCTGTCTGCTCAATACTGGGAGAGTCCCCCACCCCCTGCAGCCCCATGTGACTACACTCCCCAGGTAGTGAAGTCATCCTACATTGAGAGCCACTGCTCAGTATCGCCTACATATGTATTACTAACATTAGGGCTGTTTAGAACGTGGTTTGCAGACCATTGTGGGACCATGAACACTGTTACCAGTCCATGATAAGATACATATTAGAGAGTAAATATTTAGAAATTTTATAGCAATTTAACATTGCCATGATGTTTTAAAACTGTATTTTATAAAAAATATTGTGGCCAGGCATGGTAGTATATGCCTAATTCCCAGCACTGAGGAAGCTGAGGCAGGAAGATCGCTGTGAGTTCAAGAGTTTGAGGCCACCCAGGGCTATATAGTGAGTTCAAGGTCAGCCTGAACTACATAGCAAGATGATGTCTCAAAAAAAATCCTCCCAAACAAACAAAACATATTGTAATAGGTTGAAAATTTCAAAGTAAACAATTGGACTTTAGCATAGATAATTTGAGAAACACTGGATATAAACATTCAATAAAATACTGACAATTTTTAGTGCTGGGGGTGTAGGTTAGTGGTAGAGCACTTAGCTGGCATGTGTCATAGTCCTGGGTCCCATTCCCAGCACCCCAGAGAGAGGAAAAGAATGAAATTTTTGAGCCAATGATTATATCAGGTCACTGAAGAATTTTCAGCAGTGGAGTAGTGTGGCCAAAGTTAAAATTTTAGGATAAATAATATGGTTTTTCTGTGTGACAAGAATTGTCCTGGAGAAGAGCTAAGAGACAGAATGCGTTGGGAGTCTAGTACATTCTAGTTGTCCACTTGTGGGGTACATAGAACCTGGTTACGATAGTGATAACAGGAGGAAAGGGAAGAAAAGTTGTGAAAATCCTGTAAAAACAAAATGAACAGAAATTGGTGATTATTATGGGTGACAGGTTTGGAGGCACTACTGAGATCGTATGAGAAAATGTTGGCAATAAAATCCAAAGGACCTAGTTGTAGAGAAGTGGGAAATGACATTACACACATTTTCAGTACCTTAAAAGAGAGGGGAAACTGCCTTGAAGAGAGAGGCAGAATTGCTGCCACTCTACTGAAGACCAGCAGCAGTCATTCTGCACATATTTGAGAAGCATGTAATTGATAACTATTGTTTCTTTCTTTCTTTTTTTTTTTCTTTGTCTGTATTAAGGACAGGGTCTACAGGGTCTCACTATGTAGATCAGACTCATGGTGATTCTCCTTCAGCCTCCCAAGTGCTGGAATTACAGGCATGTGCCACCATGCCCAGTCTCAATCACTATCTCCATGTGCCCTGGGGAAGCAAACTGGAAGGACCCTGGCCTCTGCCTAAGCAGGCACTTTAGTCCCCTGAGCTATGGGCCGGCCCTTATTCTTTCTTGAAATACCTTCTTTACGTGGTCTCTCTCACTTTTGGGGTTTTTTTATTTTTCCTTTTCTTTCTCTGCTGTTCTTGTTTTGATCTTACTCAGGAATTTTAAGTCTTTTTTTCTCATTCTAATTATTCTCCCCAAATTGGTTACATCCACTTCCATAGTTTTAGTTAGTATTGTTATGCTTTTAACTCTTAAATATACATATTCTTTTTCTGACTCAATTTAGAACTTGAGATTTTTACCAGCGCATCCTGCTGGCTATCTAATCATGCAATAGGTTCAAAATTAAACTCAGTCATTTGCCCACTCCTTCCGTAGGGATGCTTCTGTTTCTGTTTTCTGTCTCTGAGAATATGCTGCCTAAAATCTTGGACCTTTGCTTTAACTCCTCTTTTCCTCAGTCCCCACAGTCAGACTAGAATATCAGTTCTGGGTCTTGTCACTAGTCTTGCATTTGTCCAGTTCTGTCTGTTACTCTTCTTTTAGGACCCTGTTAGAGCACACCTTGCTTGAATTCCTCCATAGCCCTTCAGCCTTGCCTTCTCTAATCCGTGCACCACACTGTAGCTGGAATGGTTTTTATACAAAGCAAGTCTGATCCTGTCATTCCACTGGTTCAGACTCTTTAGCAAGCCTTCTGTGATCAGGCATCTGCCAGACTTTTCTGTCTTGTCTCAACCTATGCCTGTCGCCTGTACTCTGGGTTGCAGCAAGCCTATACTATTTTCAGTTTCTTTAATTTACCATGCTACTGTCCCTTATGTCTCTATCTTAGGGTTTGTTTTTACTATCTTTTTATTCAATTCTTGTTCATCCTTTAAGCCTCAGTTTTGACCTCTGTCCAGAATGATTGGGCTGAACACTCCTCCTATATATCCTAACAATTCCATGTTCTTTTAGATATTATTAGATTGTAGATTATTAGGTTGTCATAGTTGCTTATGACATGTCTGTATTCCAGTCCCTCAAGCCATCTCCCTGGTTGCCTGTCACTAGTCTTCAAGTACAATGTAAATTCACTAAGGAAAAGACCTTGTTCACTTTGGTTACAGGTATATTTTCTACTGGCATGGTGCCTGGTTCCTAAGTTTTCCAGAAAGTCAATAATTTAATTAATCTTTTTCTTTTTATTAGTGCCTACTTTTTTTATTTATGTATTTGGTATAGGGACTCACTATGCAGCTCAGACTCCTAGTGATCCTCCTGTTTTCAGCCTCCCCAGCACTGGGATTACAGGCATGCACCACCATGCCCGGACTCAGTCACTGGCTCAGTGTGCCCAGGAATGGGGCCAGTGGGGCATGTGGTGCCGGGGATTGAACCTCGGTCCCTATGCTTGCCTAAGCAGGTGCTTAGTTTGCTGGGCTATCTCACTGTCCCTTATTATTGCCTATTAGTGTAATAAAATACTGAATTTCAATCATATCCATTCCCTCCATTACCTTCTTGATTTATCTTGATTAATTAGGAAGTTAGACCCAAGCTTTGCCCCCAAGATATTTACAGTTTGTTTTATTTATCTTATTTTATTTTTAGGGAAGGGTCTACAGGGTGTTCAGGGTCTCATTACTAGATTGGACTTCTAGTGATCTGCCTGTTTACAGCCTCCCAAAGGCTGGGATTACAGGTGTGGGCCACCACACCCAGTGTTAATTGCCCTCCCAGCATGTCCTGGGGGCAGAGCCAGCACAGCAGGCCCA
>NW_004524609.1:321087-329366 GCF_000260255.1 Octodon degus | reverse complement strand
ATTTATTTATGGGTGTGTGTCTGTGTGTATGTGTGTGTGTGTGTGTGTGTGTGTGTGGCCAGCTCAGCCCACCAGGGGGCGCGGCTGGCCGGCATGTGGTGCTGGGGATCGAACCGCGGTCCCTGTGCTTTGCCAAGCTTGTTCCAAGTAGGTGCTTTAGACCACTGAGCCATCTCTCCAGCCCGATATAATGTGTTTTGCAGTACTGGGAATCACACCCAAGGGTGCTCTACCACTGAGTTAGGCTCCTAGCCTTTTTAAATTTTTTACTTGTGATCTATCTGCCTCAGCTTTCCTCAGTGCTGAGAAACTGGTGTGGGCCACTACACCTAGCTTTATTTTTTATTTAAGTAAGACCACAACAGTCATTGTTATGTGACTTTTTGGTTTGTTGGTTTGTTGGTTTGTTTGTCTTATTTTGAGACAGAACCTTGCCATAAAGGTAGCTCAGGCTAGTCTTGAACTCACATTCCTCCTGCCTCGGGCTCCTGTGTGTTGGCATATGTTCTTCCACTAGTTCTTTTTACCTGTGCATCTCTGAGCCTAAAAACAGTTTAGGACACTGAGCCCCAACTCTCTGAACTTTGACACTATTTCTTGCAAAATTATTTATTGGTAGGCTTGTTGTGTATACATTTTCTAACACAGTACCTAGCTATTATGCCATAAGTGATAGTTGGTGTTACTATATGGCCAGAAGGTGCTTTTATAGCTCTATGAAGCAGAAAAAAAATATAATCCACTCCCTTTAATCCAATGTTGATGTGTTTTCTTTTTATCTTAAACTGTGGTTGCTGTTGAAAAAGTTAACACCTGAGATTATCTTCTTGTGCTGTTTTGTAATTAGCTATTCTGAACAGTTTGTTGCTGGGTAGTCAAGGGAACACTTAGGTATATTTTTTCTTTATTTATAAGCTGCTGCTTTGCCCAATTTATATTTACTTTTTATCACTTTCCATCAGAGAGCAGCTGATCTATAAATCTTGTTAGTTTCTTATATGTGATATATTGATGTGGAAAAACAACAGCCATCGTGGATATTGGAAGAAGAGTAGAAGAGAGAATTCGTAATCACATTAGCAGAAAAACTGCCCAGGACTTAAACTTTACTATTTAGGAGAATACTTATACCATAAGACTTTTCTTAGAGTTCAGTATGATTTGTTACTTAGCGTAATCTATCTTTAACATGCTTGACATATTTTTTTTGGTGGAACCAGGGATTGAACTCAGGCCCCTCTGCTTGCCAGGGAAGCGCTTATTCCACTGAGCCATCTGCCCGGCCCACTTGACATATTTAATAGGTTCACCTTTTTTAAAGTACCTGTAGGAAACTTGGGTTTTATTTTTTGCTTCCTGTCAGCTTTTTAAAAGTTATGTTGATAAAAGTAAAGCTTTTCCATTTTACCAATTCTTTTTACTAATACTAATTAGTACTTTACTAATACTTCACAATTTGATGTTGAAAATTATTGTAATGTGTTAGATTCTCAAAGATTTGTCACTTTGAGTTCTGCAGCAACACCTCTGACCTTAATAGAGTGTATTTTCCTCAGAGGAAATAATATTTTAAGTACTACTCTTAGGAACTAAAAACTGGTAGAAAATAATACACATATTGGTAGCTTGAACTTCTATGTGTTTACTGGAGTTGGTCCACAGTTACATGATTTTTTAAAGTGCTTTGATTTAAATATCTATGTAGAATCTTGTCATAGATATTCTAGCAAGACTTAAGATGTTGATAATGAATAGTTATGATAGGACAGACTTATAGTTAGTATGCTGCTAATCCACACATTATATGCAGTAAGTCAATTTTTAAATATGAGAAAATTATTTATATTGTACATTATCATTACGTTCCAGGGAAATTTCCTTTTGATCCACAAGTTTTCTCGCCTGACAGTTTTTCTGTTACTGGACTTCTCTTTCTGTGTAACTTCTCTTTATTAGTACTTGTTGCTTATCTCTCAGCTTCCAAATTACTTTGTTTCCTCTGTGGCTCTTTATTAACTGTTTGTGGCTGTGATGTACCCAGAGGAAGGGAACTAGGAAGCTGTGAACTGTGTACTATGCCTGCAGTGCCAGTTGCCATAGAGGCTGATGCAGGAAGATCTGTTGAGCCCCACAAGGTCAAGACCAGCCTAGGCAACGTAATGAGACACCTAAGAAGAGAAGAGGAGAGGGGAGGGGAGTTGGGGGGAGAGGGGAAGAGAAGAGGCGGAGGAAGAGAAAAGATGGAGAGGGAGGAGGGGAGGGGAGACTTACCTGCCCACAGATACTCACAGTTTGATCTCCTTAGGGCCGCAGAGATGGCTTAGTGGAATAAGCGCTTCCCTGCAAGCGCAGGGGTCTGAGTTCAATCCCCAGTTACGTCAAAAAAAAAAGAAGTGGTGATCTCCTTTTATCTGGCTGCAGCAGGTTAGCTGTAGATGATACTAAATGATATAGAACTCAACTATTCAAGATTTGGATGTGTTTTATAAGTAATAAGGCTGTAGTGGGATATTGTCTCTGCAAAAGGTGAGAAAGATGATATTTTTTTGTTACAGCCAAAAGATTAAACCCATTTTTCTATGTTGTCTAATAATGGATTTTTTTTTAAATGAAGGGGTTGAACTTGTATTAGATTAATTTTGTCTTTAGAAACTTGTAAAAGAAGTTGAAGAGATAATTCTTTTGAAGGATAAGAATGAAAAACATTGTTTACACTTATTATTTTTATCTTCCACAAATACTTTTACCCCTCTTACTAGTCTTTTCCTTCTCCTTTCTTTTATTTTAAAGAAAATTAAAAAATAAAAACAATACAAAATTTGTTATATTGCGTATTGTTATATTCAAACTAGTTGCTCAAATTAACCAGATATAGGCATATAAAATTATATTATTAAACAATATAAGCACTAACTGTTCCTTTCAGTAAACTGTCTCAGTTACACGCACACATGCACCCACACATGCACATTTTCCCCCTTCCTTTCCCTTGCATCCTTTGCCTTCATTTGCTGCTATCAAGGCATGAAATTTTCTCAAGAGGATTGTCAGCCATTTGGTATTACATAATATTTCTCTTCCTGTGAGAAAGTCAGAAGTAGGCAGTGAATAGATTTCAGTGGATGGAATTAGCTGGATACATGAATCAGAATCTTGCTATTTTATTTTAGATCAGCAAAACTTAGAAATGATCAAGTTTATCATTTCCCAAATTTACCTAAATCTACTTAAATACCTTACATGAAGATATACCTATTAATATTACAAGAGATATTTGTCATAGATATGCTGATCTTATCTATGCTATTCTTATTTTGTAGCTGAAGACATTGAGGCCCCAGAAGAGTGAGCAGTTTATTTAGGCTAAAGTGGCAGTACAGCCTAGAATCTAGGTTGCTCTACTACTAGGCTAGTGCCCTTCAGGCTTAATGACTCAGTCACTTAAAATGGTGAAGTTTAGTGTTGGTTTTGTTTGGTTTTTTTGGTTTGAGATTTCCCAACTTAAACCATGCTTCTCATTCGGAAGGAAAAAAACCTGACTATTTTCTGGAGTCTGAACCATTCAGTAAACCCCTTACTGCTTTTAGATCATGCCAGGCTCCCTTGGTGGGCCCAAGGGATCTGGGAAAAAATTCTTTTAACCTAATCATCTCTCCTGGTTTTGGAGAACCTCTTAGATTTGTTTATAAAAATAATATTATAGCTGGCATGGTGGCACATGCCTGCAATTCCAGTACTACAGAGCCAGAGGCAGATCACTATGAGTTCAGGGTCAGTCTGGGCTACGTAATGACTCAAGGCCACCCTGAACTACATTGAGAGACTTTGTCTCAAAAATATCTGAAAAAAATTTTTAAGATTCTTTTTATTGTAGGAATACATATTCATTGAAGAAAATTTCAAAAATACATATGAAAAGAATGAGAAAATTCAAGTTTTTTCACTGAAGAAAACTAGAAAAATACTCATACTTGGAGTATATCACTCTGCTATTATGTATATGCATATTTTGGTTTATATATATATGCATTTTGTTATATATATGTATATGCATATTTTGTTATTTTTTACCTACTCAGTGAGTCAACAGTATTTCTTAAATATTCTTCCATGACATTCTTTATTTAATTAGAATAATACTATGGTTTGTTTAATCAGGCCCCTATAGTCAGACATGTAAATTATATTTAGTTTATTACTGTTATATACTTTGTATTATAGGTATCTTTAGAACTAAATATTTCTGCACACCTGTATTTCTTTCGGATAAATCTTGGCAATGGGATTACTCAAAGGGCATTTATTCCCAAATATAAACATCTATTAGGTACTACCAAATATACTTGCTTTTTTTAAAGAAGTAAAAATGTTATATAGAGAAAAGCAGCCACTACAGAGGGACTCTGAAAGAGAAACAAAAATATAATGATTTCCTGGGAAGCTGATGGACAGGGTATTGAGCACCCTGGACCTAGTCTTAGTGATGTTGGGGGTCTCAATTTCCTCATGAGTAAAAGGGGGAAAATAGACCAGAAATAGAAACTTTTCTGCAACAGCCATATCATGAAAGGTCTTATATGTCAGTGAGTTATGAAGGTTTCCACATAGACTTTGCCAGGAAAGATGCCATGTATATGTTCATCGTACAAGTTTTAGCTTGATTGTTTTCAGAAGCTTTATCACATGTTCATCTGCCTAATCGAAATAATTTTTCTCCTTTGGCTTCTCATAGCCTCTTTATTTTTTTCTATATAGTTATCTTTGATATTTAATATTGAGCTATTTGTAAGAGTCCATCTTACTCATTTTATTCATCTCCTGAAAGAGCTTTGCTAAGCATAGGTTCTTGGGTATATAATGGAGATTCAGAAAATGTCTATGTAAGTTGAGAGCCATATTTTGATATCCATGTGCCCAGCGAATAAAAGGAATCAGCTGGGTGAAATAGTGCACACACTCTGGGCCTATAGTGAGTTAAAGGCTGGCCTGAGCTACATAGTGATACCATATCTTAAAATAGCAAACTAAAATAAATAGCAAGCAGCCTGAATTTCTCCTCATTGAGCATTATATTTCCAACCCTGAAGAACACCCAGTCTTAATTCACTTTTTGCTGTTCTAACAATACCTGAGATTGGGTAATTTATAAAGAAAAGTTTATTTAGCTCATAGAGAAGCTAAAAGTCCAAGGTTAGGCAGCCGCATCTGGCACCAGATTTGTTCTGTGTTCTTAGGGAAGACAAGCAGAAGGGCAAGCAGGCATGTATAGGAGGGGCAAAATATGAGGGGTGCCTCTCTTCACAACAACTTGTGGTAATTAGTCTAGTTTTGCAAAAGCAAAAATTCACTTCTGGGAGAATTAATGTAGTGCCTTGAGAGCAGTATCAGTCCCTCTTAATAATCTAAGAACCCTTTGCAGGTCAAACTACTTCTCAGCACTTACACTGGGGACTAGAGTTCAAAGTGAGTTTTGGAAGGACCATGTCACAGTCAAACCATAACACTCAGCATTATTTTTTTTTATTTGCGGAGGTACTTTAGAATATTTCCCTCCTCTTTTATTCTTAGGGAAGTAAAAATAAAAGTAACACGGTTCAGAGTCTTTGGTGGCTATAAGAATTTTTTTTTTTTTTGGTGGAACTGGGGATTGAGCTCGGGCCTTTGCGCTTGCCAGGAAAGCGCTTACTCTACTGAGCTATCTCCCTGGCTCCTGCTATAAGAAATTTGGATGCTTTAAAAACTACACATTTTTAGGCTTTGCTTGAAATTCGTGGAATTTGAGTGTTAGCCAGAATTGACCGCCCAGCGCTAGCAGTAGCTTAGCTGCTTATGGGGTTTCAGCTTGTCAGGCAAATTGGTATTGAAGTTCAAGTCTGCCTCTTATAAGGTGACTTCATGAGAAAGTTACTTTATCACTGTAAGCCTTGGGTCCCTTTTGAAAAAGAGGGTAAGACTAATACCCAGCTTATAGAGCTTGTTTTGTTGTTTTTAAAATAATTGTTCATTTTTATTAAAAAAATAGACTTTTTCATGGTAAAAAAATCTTTAAGTCTGAGTGTCAGCAGGTCTCTGGAGATACATACTGGCAAACTTACAATTAAATACTATATTCTTGAAGCATAGAGGCAAGATATTCATCAGTGGGTTGATAGATTGATGAGTTCGTAGCTAAATGTGCTATTAGTAAGTGGGATCTGGTTAGAGACAGGTCACGGGGGTATAAGTTGATTCTTGTCCACAGCTCCTCACCATGAGGTCAGTAACCTTCCCGTGCCCTGTCCTTCTGCCTCCCTAGGTCTGCCTTGAAGCAGCCAAGTATCATTCTGTATTGTCTGAGAGTAATATGTAAAACATGAATCATGATAAACCCCTTCTTCTTTAAAAAAATAAAAAATAAAAAAATACTATATTCATTTATTGCCCAATTTAGAATGAGATGCAAAGCAATAGAGTAAAATAATTATAATGCTTTTTAGATAGGGCAGGCAGTCGCAGATCTGCAGCTGTTAAAATGCTAGCATAGTTGGTGTTTCCATTTAATTGTTTAATAGTGTATTATTCATGTGTGTAGCCAAAAGAAATGCATATAATGAGTATCAGATTGTAAACTTTTTTATAAAACTTTACAAAAAGAGTTTACTTTTTTTTTTGCCTCGTCTGTTCCTGACAGGTAGCTTAATAGTGCTATTTCCAAGATGTTTCTTTTCTATTAATTTTATTTTTTATTTATTTTATTTTATTTTTTTGGCGGAACCAGGGATTGAACTCAGTCCCTTGCGCTTGCCAGGGAAGCTCTTATTCCACTGAGCCATCTCCCCAGCCCCTCTTTTCTATTTTTAACAAAAATAATTTTAACAAAAATAATTTACTAATTGTTAATGCACTAGCTCTACTCTCACAGCATTGTCATTCAAAATATCTAGAAACTCAGTATTGTGAAATGAGGGCTGATAAACTTGGACTTCACCAAAAATATTACCGATATAACTATGGGATTACAGTTTGAAACTATTTCTCCATATAAAAATACTAGCAAAGAATTTTCCCTTTGCCTTTCTTCTCTGTTCTTCATCTCCTCATTAAGTACAGAAATATGTGTAGGTCCAAAAGGTGGTTTAGTAAAGGTCACTTCCGAAAGACAAACCTTTCTTTCCTAGAAACTAACAGAGATTGGTGTGGAGGATGCAACGACCATGAGTTCCGGTGCAGTGGCAAAACCCCAGGTGCCGGGCTTCTTCTGGCCAGGTGCCTGTGGATTCATCCTGTTGGAGCACTCGTCGTCTCCCTGGGCTTGCAGCTCTCTATAGGTTTGGTGTGGCTGAACCAAGAAAGAAGGCATACGCCGATTTCTGCAGAAATTATGTTTCCATGAAAGATTTTGAAGAAATGAGGAAGGCTGGTATCTTTCAGCGTGCATAGTGATGTAGGAATAAAAGATTTCTTTGGATTGAGCTCCATAGACGTTTGTCGCTAATCAGTGCTCCTGAACTGTGAAACATGAATATGTGGGCTAAAGAATACTTAGATTCTCATGACAAATAAACACTTGTGCGGACAGTAAAAAAGAAAAAAGAAACTAACAGAAAGACATTTATGAAGGGGCTGTTTTACCACTTGTACTTTCAGCACACTTTGGGCACTGCTCAGCATTGAAGACTTACTTTTCCTTTACATAGGCAGCAATACGAAGTGCATGCTGTTGCAGAACAGTGAGTAGTTAATTTGAATTTACCTGGTGAGAAATACATAAAACTCTTCTACCTCCTTTCTTTCCCCACATCCATTACCATCCAGTCACCTATCAGTATGCAGCTCAAATAAATAAAGTTTAAGAGTTCCATTCCAAAAAGTCATTCCTGTGGGTTAATATATTTATAATATGTTATTTTTACAAAGACTAGAAGTTTCAAATGACTATAACAATAATGTTGAATAAATTGCATACATACAATGACTGTAATCAGAAAGCCTTTTGTAAGCATGAGCACATAGTCAAAAACTCTTCCCTTTTTGCTTTTTTCTCATCTGTGTAGGTTTGTGGATAAGAGTCAACATTCCACAAGTTTTCACGACATAATCTTTCCTGTGAATTTTCTAAAAGCATCAAGCTATGCATATAAATGTTTTAGTTCACTGTTTTCTTCATCATGTAGACAACAAGGTATAAAATTGGACTTGGATTCCATTATATGTACTATATAAACAGGAAAACAAGTTAAAATGCAGAGCATCTAGCTACAAATATAATGGGGTAAAACACTTTCTTCCTTTTTACACTC
>NW_004524609.1:313524-319547 GCF_000260255.1 Octodon degus | reverse complement strand
TCCATTTTGTATCTGTGTATTCAAAGTGGTTAGGATAGATATATAGTTACATTCTCTTAATGAATAGAATGATTTGTTCTGATGGTGTTTGTAGATAGGATATCATGTCCCGCATCTTGTACAGCAATTAACCACTGGGAAGAATGTATGCAATGTGTTGGTTATTGAAACTGTCCTACCAATTTGATTTGAAACTGTCTCATTGCTATTTATCAATAAAATTATGGAAAAAATAAAATAAATTATTTATACTTTGGTTTTCTCATGTAAGAGAAACCATGCAAGATTAAAAAAAAAAAAGAGCCTGTCTCAAGAGAAATAATGGGCTGGAGAGATAGCTCAGTAGAATATGCACTTACCTGGGGGCTGGGGAAATAGCTCAGTAGAATAAGTGCTTGCCTTGAAATGCTAGGGCCAGCGTTCAATCCCAGTTCCTCCAAAAACAAGCAATCAAGAAAAATAACAACAAAGAAATGTATAAAACTCTTATTTATTAAGCAGATTTCCCGTCACATACATAGAGATCTTTTCTCAGTTACGTTTATTGTATTTTCTGTTAGAGTTTTGTTGTCTCCCCTTTTTGCTTTGCATGCATTTGTCAAATCCATTATTGAATACTCCTAATTTATCTTCTGCTTTATTTATTGGGTCAGTCCTTTTTTCTTTTTCATAGTTTCAGTGAATTATACTTGGATTATAACAATAGCCTTTTTAATATCTTCCTACCCTTCCATTTCTTTCTTCTTTCCCATCCTAGAATAATTAACTTCATATCTTAGTCTCAAACTAGCAGGTTTATCAGAATGTCAGAGGAATTGTAGGATCTCAGCATTGTAAGGGTTTTTAATAGTCATTTAGATCATACATCTGTCTTTTTTTATTTGAATTGTTTCTGCGTTTTTGCTGAGTAACTTCTGTCAAGTTCCTAAGGCTAAAGTTGAATTTCTCCAGTGGCAAGAAAGTCACTCTCTCCTAAAGTTGCATTCTGCCTGGGTGGGGGCAGGAAGTGTTTGTTTCTGTTCTTTGTTTTGTGTGTTGGAGAGTGAAGCCTGCACATGCTAGGCCAGTGCTTATCACTGAGTTACACTGCCACCCCTTGGATTCTGTTCCTGGATAACTGTAAGTTCAGGTTGAATCTTTGTTAAGGTAAGATGTATTTTCTTGTAGTTTGTATTATAAGCTGTAGTTCTTCCCTTGAGAATATACAAAACAGAAAAATTTTACTTCCTGATGGGTATATGCAAATAGCAATTCTGTCTGAACGTCAACTTTTTTTTTTTTTTTTTTTAAGAAAGGGTTGCGGGGTATTCAGGGTCTTACCACTAACTAGATCGGACTCTTAATGATCCGCCTATTTACAGCCTACCAAGAGCTGGGATCACAGGTGCACCCTACCATGCCCAGTCTCATTGCCATCTCTATTGAAACCCGGCCCCTGTGCCTGCTTGCAGGCACTTTAATCCTCTGAGCTATTTGGCCGGCCCTCAACTTTTCTATAAGTTAAATCTTGCTGGTTGGTTGGGCCTCCATCCTTTCCTTTGAGACTTTTTCTTTAGCTAGTCCACCATTGTAAATGAACTTCAATGTTTATATTCATTCACCTCAGGTTGTGAAACCCAGACTCAGCGGAGTACAAGTATGGTCCCTTGTAAGGTGTACCAGGACTAATCACTTTGTTCAAAACATAAGTCTTCTTTTACTGCAGGCTGAAATTGCATTGCCATTCTTTACTTCCTCATTCTATCTTGACTCATAATGAATTTACCGTTGAGTAAAACCCCAAGTCATCGCTCACAAAACTTTTGTCTTCTCAGGCTGCATTCAAACACAGGAAACTTATATATATTCTTGGTAACTTTTATCTCGTTAGAATAGCCTTTTCTCTTCTACAGCTATACTCTGTCAAAGAATAAGAAAATTTATCCTTATCAGCTTATGATTTGAGGCGATGAAACATATATACTAAGTAAAATAAAGACCTAAGAACTTGCAGAAGACACCTGACTATGGTATTAGCTATAATTCCTCCTAAAGTATCCTCTGGGCTGCATTTTGATACACCTGGGGATACTTGTTATTGATACACCTGGGTATGCTACGCTTCAGATTTAATTGTTTCAAGTTTCTAGGAATTATACCTAGAAATATACGTTTTTAACAAGTGCTCTTGGACACAGGTGCACAGTAAAGTTTGCTGCCTGGGTACTGAAAAATTGAGCCAAATTACATAGTATTAATTAAGAAATTTATAAACTAGTTCGTAAACTATTATAGTGAATAGAAGTTCTAGATTTAGAAAAGAAGGCACAAGTTGCCTTTTAATGTAGATAGATTTTTTAGGCTGAAGCAGAGATCCTAGAGAGCAGCAAGTAACAGGGATTTAAAGCTAAGGGACAGAGGGAATGAAAAGAAAGGAAAAACTGTACACTTCTGAAACTAATAAGGATAAATGTGCCAGATGGAAACAAGGCAGGACCTGCTACAGAGGAAGCATGATCTTTGTCATCAAGAATTCATGAAATACCAGGCAACACCCTGTGAGGGAGTGTAAAGGGTGGGGGTGTCAGCAAAGATTAATTTGGAAAGTTGTTCCATACATCCCATCTTTATTCTGTGCTATCTGATGAGAAGATCTGCATGAAGTCTCCGTTGACTAATTTGGATACAGACCAGTTAGGTGGTAGACATCTGACACAGCTGCTTGATGCTCAGGGCTTAGGCCTTTTTCAGTTTATCATAGCAGAAGTCAAAGTGCTCTCGGCATTTTAAAGTTGGTGGGGCATCAGCAAGTCTCTGCTAGACAGAATGATGCCCAGAGAGTGGATGCTGAAAAAATGTTACTGTTCAGATAGGGTCAGGAGGAATGGGTCTTAGTCTTGAATATTTCCTTTTCTTAAAGATTTAATAAGCAAATGTAGGTGATAACATATTTTACATTCTGACTGATGGTCTGTAAAACACATAAAGGCCCTTTTTTTCTTAGACATTGATCAAAGTTATGCTCCTGCTCCTCAGTGTATATCTGGAAAGACAAAAACTATTTCTTAGAGTTAATAATCACATGGTTCTACTAACATCGTAAGTCCGAGAGCTAAGAAGATACTCATGATTCTAGTTTCAAGTAGTATTTAAAACATCCACAAGAGAAGTAGAAATTATAGAAACTTCAAATCAGAAGATCAAGCATTAATATTAATTGTGATTGTATTTTGTGTTTGTGCATGTAGTATTTAAGCATTTAAACCTGGTTTGCACACCTGTATGGAGAAGCCTGCAAACTTGTGACTGTGTCCTGGCCTGCCACTAGGTTTTTCATAGCCAACCTCTTTGATAAATGAATTTATCTACGTTCAAATTGGAAGCCTCTTTGGAATCCTCTTTAAACATAATAAATCATTTGAAATCTACTTCATAATTTTATCCCTGTCCTTATGTATCCTGTTGCCCACAAAGTGAATTAAACACTTCTAATGCTAATTTGACAGAGATCACTTCTAAATTACTGTCACTTTGTTTACTCTTGTGTAAAATTACTGTTTACTGTAGTCTTTTCTGCAAAAAATTGGACATAGGTTTTTTTTCAATACATTTGTCTTCTGGTAACATCTAGGGAAAACAAAATTTACTGCTCTGTAAAGTAAGAGTTTATTAAGTACAGTTTTGTCACTTTTTAAAGATAATATTTTAGAAGATTATAAACAATAAGCATTATTCATTCTCAGTGTTGCAATGGTAAAAGGCTCTGTAATTTTTATAAGGCCATTTTAAGAAAAGAGATAGCAGTACATTGAAAAAAGTTAGAACAGGCCTGGCAAGATAGCTCAGTGGACTAGGCGCCTGCTTAGGCAAATGCAGGGACCAGGGTTCAATACCTGACACCACAGGCTGCCCCAGCTCTGCCCCTGAGTGCACTGAGCTGGCCACCAAGTCTGGGTATGGTGGTGTACCCCTGTAATCTTAACGCTGGGGAGGCTGAAAACAGGAGGATCACTATGAGTCCAAGCTGTGTAGTGAGACCCTGTACCAAATGCACTTAAAACATTGAAAGAGAAAGAAAGATAGCTTATTAGATACCTTACAAAGGTTTTTTTTTTGTTTTTTTGTTTTTGAGGAACTGGGGATTGAACTCAGGCCCTTGAGCTTACCAGGGAAGCACTTATTCCACTGAGCCATCTCCCCAGCCCCTACCTTAACAAAGGTTTTATGTATCATTTTTAGCAGTGGCACTGGGCATGTCTGTCATAATGGATGTGGCTCTGTTCTATTAAGGCTTTTAGGTTAAAAATCACTTTAAGTCATCTGTAGTACAAATCTTAAAACCTCTTAAAGGTCTCCCCACTAAAATTTATCTGCTTGTAATCATTGGATAGCAACACCTGTAGCTCAGACAGAATCCAAACTGTGTATGTTGTGAGAGGGCTGCTGATTAATCTAAGAGACTGGTAACTAAAAAAAGTTAAAGAATATAACACTGATCTACCTCAAAATAAGAAGCAAGGGATGGGCTATGGTGACCCAGCACTACAAATACACTTTGAAGTGAAGTGCCCAGAAATAGCCTCTGTTTCTCCACTATTCCAATGCATGCCTGCACAAGGGGACAATGGCAGCTGAGGGCTCTGAGAGGGTTACAATTGGAGGAAAAGGGAAAGCATACTTGAATGTAGAGCGGAGGAGGGAAAAGGTTGAGGAATGTGTACATTTGGAACTGATAATCATGGTAGCTTGGCTCTTACGGATGCAGTACAGGTTTATGCTGTATGAGCTGGAGAGCTGGAGAAACTGGTTAAATTGACTCTCTGTGAAGCATAAGACAAATAGGCTGGACTAACTCTGATAGTAGTCTGGCAGGAAGAACAGCTGACTGCAGAGAAGCCTGACTTTACTGAGTGAACACTAATAAAATCATGTGCAAATGTTATGGTCCAACTCATTTACTATCCTGTTAATTTGGAGCTTGACATTCATTGATGGAATGGGTACTATAAAGTTCAGTGGCAGGAGTGTTAAATAAAGTTATAAGGGGCCAAATGGTCACAATTGTCAGTTCTAGAAGAAATGTGGTAAGTGAAATAGTCATTTAAGCTTGTGGTCACCTAATTGTGACCTAAATTCCCACATACCAGCTGGGAGTCTAGTTCCATTTCCTCAATCATCCACAGCAAAATGAAAATATAAACTGATGTTAATTAATAGCCAATATTTAGGAGCTTTTTTTTCAGAACTGGGGATTGAACTCAGGCCCTTGTGCTTACCAGGCAAGCACTTATCCTACTGAGCCACCTCCCCAGCAGGAGCTCTTTTTAGGTACCAGGATGTTTGCTAAATAATTTATTTGTATTATGTGTGCTAAATAGTCATGATAATATTTGGAAGTAGTTGCTGTTATTATTTCCTGGAAGAAACAGGATTTGAATCCAAACAAACTAACACTAGAGCCTCTACTTTTAACAATACACACAAAACTGAGTTTACTTAATACAAAAGACTGCCCTTTATCATGGGATGTTTTGCTGATTGATGGTGTCATAGTATTTTTTTTTAAATCTTTCCTTTGCAAAGTTAAAACTAGTAACTTAAAATGACACCATTTTTCCCTATTTAAAAAACATTTTTGCTAGTTTGTGATATTCAGGTTGGTCTGACAATAATTATCAATAAGTGGGTCTCTTAGTTATTTTTAATGTTCTCTAAATATTTTCATTGTTTTTTTTTTTTTTTAATGTATTGGGTTGTTACAGGGTGTCACTATACACAACTCAGACTCATGGTGATTCTCCTGTTTTACAGGTATGCGCCACCACACCCAGTCTTGATGGCTGGCTCAGTGTGCCCAGGGGCAGGGCCTGCTCAGCTTGTGGCTCTAGGGTATCGAACTCCAATCCCTGCAGCTTGCCTAAGCAGTCGTTTAGTCCACTGAGCTATCTTGCCAGCCCTTTCACTTGATTTCTTATTTAATCCACTTACCCCTACAATCAGTTATACACCTAGCCACAAATGATACTTGTGACCTTCTTTGATAA
>NW_004524609.1:307377-312919 GCF_000260255.1 Octodon degus | reverse complement strand
TGGGCACAGGAGATTTAAAAGAAGAGCTTTGGAGCTACATTTCATTATATTGGTCTCTCATGGTAATTCTTATGTATGTCAGAGAGGAAAGAGATGAGAATTATAGAAATAAAGAGCAAAGACTCAAGTTTTGTGGAAATGGAAAACAATGATGAGAACATTCATGTCAGAGTTTTTGCCTTACACTTTTGATGGGAAAATTAAGTAGCAGAATTGAGTTGTAAATATATTGACTTCAAATTGACTCAATCTTATTACCTCACATTGCTAGTCTTCACAGCTCAGTTTTGAAAAGATGGTTAGAGTGAAAAATGTCAGGATTCTTAGGGCAGCTTAGATGAAATGTATTTATAGAATTGAATAAGGATCCATGCATTATCTAACACCTTGGCTTGCTTATACAAGAGCACAGTCCCTTGGTGACCTGAGTAGCGTATGCTAGTTCACTTACATAATGGCATCTGTCTGCTCAGGCACCTTTCTCCACATAGTTTCCTAATTGCCTTGGTTCCTTCGGACTTTCACTAGGTTTTTCAGTATCCTCCCTCCTCATCCCTTGTGCTGTAGATTACCTACCTGGCTTTTCTGAGAAAAGGTGTTGCTAAGGTGGCTTCTTTCTTGTTCCTATGTGTAGTCTTAGAAGGACAGGCGTCTTGCACAAAGTGGTACCCCTGAATCCCTCTTTGTATAGCCAGGCTCCTAAAAGTGTGATGTCCAAACCTGCTTATACTACTTTTTGTGGCTTTCTATGTACATAGGGCAGGCATTCAAAAAATGTTCTAAGATGTAAGAACCACTTGTCCTGCTATCTTTTCTGGGCTTTCAGTCTGTATTTTTAATAGCTATAACCACCCAAATTTCAAATGCCTTATAGCCAAAAACAAAGTAATGGTTTTCCTTTTCTCTAGACTGGCTCCTCTGCTGTTGCTGTTTTGGTATCTCTGTGGTTGCTCTTTCACCTGTGTCCCCAGGCTAGATACATTAGGGTCATTCTTTTTTTTTCTTTTTTTTTCTTTGCGGAACCAGGGATTGAACTCAGGCCCTTGTACTTGCCAGGCAAGCACTTATTCTCCTGAGCTATCTCCCCGGCCCCAATTAGGGTCATTCTTGACCCCTCTTCCTTCTCTGATTTTCGTTGGGTCTCTAAGCTCTGATAGATAGCTCCCACATCTTCCATTCCTTTTTTTCTTATTATTTTCTATGACTGTTGCCTTTTTCTATTTAAGGATAGAAAGAGATAAGAGCCTCTTCTCTGAATTATTTCAGTAGTATGTTCAGGGGTTTTAAATTTGGATTTCATGGGTTGACCTCAAAGCATTTTTAAGAATTCCTTCAAAATTGTGTGCAAATTGTGTCCATGTACATTTTTCTGGGGAGGCCAGTTAGACTGTTATGTGGGAAAGAAAGAGAAATAAAGAGTATGACTGTTTACATCAGTCCCACTGATTTCTTTTCCTCTCATATCTTTCCCTAGCTCTCTAATTTACTAATCCAGGTTAGTGATCCCCCAGTTGTGAGTAGGCCTGTAAGATACTAACATGGAAAAAAACAAGTTGCAGCTAACACAGTCAGGAGTCAGGCAGCCAGAGATCAGCCAGCTGCTTTTCAAAGTCAGGGCCAGATCTTCATGTCGTGGAGAAGCCCAAGAGAAAGCAGGGGCATCAGTAGGGTAAAAAGCATCCTCCCAGGCCATTGGGCCCGTTTCCTCACATGCTGCCAGAGGGATGGCACAAAAGCCCAACTAGCAAAACTCCAGAATCATCTGGTGAGTCAGTTTTTCCAGAAAAAGGCTGACAAGCTGCCTTCAGCTGCCCTTCTACCCTTAGCTCTTTATTCTCTAGTCCTCCTTCTACTCTGCCATGGAGTTAGCTTTTATACACTTACCTTATCACCTGCAAAACAAATTAAGAACACATACATAGTTAGAAACCAGACAGTCCATTTCCAGGTACTGCCCTGTGCTCCCACCCAAGACTACAGCTGCCGCTGACCGTTTTGAGAGAGCAGCTTCTATGTCGGTATCTTTACGCCTGTGACCACTGCAGTCTCTGTGGTACCATTTCTCTCCACTCTCAACCACAAGCCTCCTATTTATACTTCTAGTTCCAGATTCAGTGTTACCTTTTCCTCTTTTCTGTCGCTAATTTTCTCCTGTCACCCTGGTAGAATCAGTCTCTTAGGTTCTAAAACGTTTTATACATATCTCTGATATGCCACATTGTAGTAACATTTTTATTTCTGTCTTTCCTGCTAGGCCAGGGATACACTGCAGGTAGAGATTTTTGCACATTTGTATCCCTAACACTTAACCATGGTACCTAGCCGAAACAGGGGTTAATATACATATTTTGTTGACTGGAATTAGTTTTTATGGCTCATTTAAAATTAGAGACCAATGCTTATTTAATAAGTCAGAATAGATTGTAGTGATGATGATGATAACAGAATCTCATTTCCATGCTTAAACAAGTACCTGATTCCTTTACAAAAGTGAATTTTGAAAGTCTTTACATGTCAATGTATTTTTATGTGCTTACTTGAGATTCTAAAGAAATTGGGACCCAGTAACATGCAAAAGAAATAAAGGAAGAAAAGAAATTAGGAGTATCAGTGCAGACTAGAGCCTCTAAGCTATCTCTATGGATGTTATATTTTAAATATATGAACTCATTAATATATGAACTCATTAATATATGAACTCATTTCAAACGTGTATACATATTTATTTCATGGACATGCATTGAATTTGTCTTTTAACCTTCATGGCAGTGTTTTGTGAATTACTTGTTAAGATATGGTTCATTTTAATCCAAAACACCTTAAAGCGAGTGTTTCCTATGTACAAGAATAGGGCAGGTTGATATAGCTCAATGGCACAATGTCTGCCTAGCAAGTGCAAAGTCCTGAGTTTCATTCCTGGTTTTAAAAAAAAGGAACAACAGAGTTAAGATTCTCATGTTTATATATTATATGTTTTGCTAAATTTGCAGTCTCACTTGTTACAAATGTTTTCTTAGGTATTTAAATTAGTTGTGCTGGGGCCAGGGAGATAGCTCAGTAGAATAAGTGCTTGCCTGGCAAGCACAAGGGCCTGAGTTCAATCCTCGGTTCTGCAAAAAAAAAAAAAAAATAATAATAATAATAATAATAATAATAATAAATAAATAAATTAGTTGTGCGATAAAAAAGTGCTCTTTCACACATTAAGAGCCTCAGTAATTTTAAAAAGATTGGGACTGGGAATATAGGTCAGTGGCACAGCACCTGCCTAGCAAGCAAAAGGTCCTGAGTTTGATACCCAGTACCAAAAAATAAAATAAAAAGGTCTTTCATTTATAATCTTTGAGTTTTATAGGGAAGGAATGAACAGTTTACTTATTTAGTCCTTTATCGAGCAAATATATTCTGTGATAGGCATTAGGGTGAGTGGTTGTGATTCAGGATTAATAAAACAGTACTTGCCCTTGAATAGTGCACCATACAATAGAGAAGAAAGTATATGAAGAAGTAATTGTCTTATAAACTTCGAAGAAAAAAGAAAACTCTTAGAACCAAGGTTAAGATTAAGTATGGTTATACGTCTGCTGACAACTTTGTAGATAGAAAAGCAGAGCCCTTAAAGGGTTTGGGTGCTTGGGTGATGGCTTGGTGGAATAAGCTCTTCCCTGGCAAGCACAAGGGCCTGAGTTCAATCCCCGGTTCTGAAAAAAAAAAGGTTTGATAATTTTTAAAAAAATTTTTCCCATAATTTTATTGAGAAACAAATAGCAATGAGAGTTTCAAATCAGAATGGTAGGACAGTTCCAATAGTTAACACATTGCATACTGCCTTCCTAGTGGTTATTTGTTGTACAAGATGCAGACATGATATCCTATTTACAAACACTATTAGACCTTGAATTAAGAGAATATAGCTGTATATCTATCCTATTTTGAATACACAGATACAAAATGATCATTCATCTGTATCCCCTTGTTTAGTTCTGTCATTTAAATATTATAGGTGTGTGAACTCAGCAAAATATTCCAAAATAGTCCAGTAGTCCATAGTAGTATTGGGTCTTCCACTTGACTGGTGGTGTCAGAAGTTGTTGACCTGAGTCCCCTACCATTCAACATAACAACATGGCAGGGTTTGCTAATCTTTTATACTTAATCTTTTTTTAAAAAATGACGTATTTTAGTAAAGGGTGGCATACAGCTTTGAGAAAGCAGTGAGAGTAGAATTGGAATTTGGATAGCATGAAACTGGGGATATTAGTCCACACAGTGGTGTAATTTTCTCTGCCTGTGCTCCATGGCCAACGTGTAGGTGCAGTAAAGCCATATTATGTTCAGAATTCATGGGATAACAGTGCCAGGAATTCAAGAAGTCTTCCAAGAAAGTAAAGTTAGGAGATAGTCAATATACTTAGAGGAGGTCTAGAACCTGGAGCTGAGGATAAGGCCTGGTATTTTGTAAATCCTTTTTTCTCCTTTCTGAATCCTTTCCCTATATCTGTCCTGCCACCTGCCTCTATTATGGGTGATGGTTGGCTTGGAGGGGAAGATTCAGCCCCAGGTTCTCATGTCTGCATCCAGTATATCTCAGTGGCTTAGATGGTGATGGTGCTTAGTGAAGGTGGCCTCTAGAAAAGTTCAAGCTCATCCTCATACCTCCCTACCACTCCTGCTTTGAAGACGTTTTATTGAGTAATGATTATTGGGGCTGGGATTTATTTCATGATGAGAAGCATTACAACTCTAAGCTTTCAAGGGCTTACAGTGAGTTCCCTTCTTCCCACAGGCTGAACTATGTACAGATCTTGAGTACTTTCAGAGACATAGAGGGAGTCCTTCCTGACAGGATAAATGTAACAACCACATTGGGAACCCAAGAGATTGTTCTTGTCAGAATCTAGTTTCGGATAGTGTTGGTTATATCTTTTGACTTTAAATCATTTTTCAAATATACTGTATATTTAAAAGTATTTTTAAGAGTTTCATTTCAAATAAGGACAAATCATTTCTGTGGGATATATCATATCACATTTCCAGAGATTTTTTCATACATATTATGACAAGGAAATGTTGCTGCACAGAGTACTTTTTGGGGGGTAGAGTATAAAGAAAAAACCAGAATGGAGCCATTACTTACCTGTGAAGTTACTAGAATATACACAGAAGCCACAGGTCTTCATTTTAAGAAATGGAGTAAACATTCATGTAGCATTAACTAGGGGAATCCTGGGGAGTCTAGGTATTAAGTCTTGCTAGTTCAGATTGCTGATGATATGGTTTAGGGATTTTTGTTTTATTATTGCTTTTTGTACTAGGTATTGAATCCAGGACCTTGACACTGATGTTCATCTCCAGCTCTTTTTATTTTGAGAAAAGGTCTAATTTCTCTAAATTGTGTGGGCTGGGCCTGAACTTGTGACCTTCCTGCCTCCGCCTGAGTACTGGGATTTCAAGTGTTTGCCACTATACTTGGCTCTGTTAACAGTATCTTTAAGGCATTTAGCAATGTTTAGTGCCTAGAAAGTAAATCAGTACTACTTTT
>NW_004524609.1:286967-301573 GCF_000260255.1 Octodon degus | reverse complement strand
TTGATCATTGTTGGTTTGAAGTTGAGACTGTCTGAGAGTAGGATTGCTACCCCTGCTTTTTTCTAAGGTGCTAGGGCGTGTATTATTGTGTTCCATCCTTTGACTTTCAGCCTATGAATGTCATTATGAGTTAAATGTGTTTCTTGTATACAGCATATTGTTGGATTTTGTTTCCTAATCCACTGTGCCAGTCTGAAGAAATAAGCTTTTTAATTGGTAGGCTGAGTAAAAGAGAGTGTCCTCCCTAACTCTGGCAGGCCCTACCCACTCAGTCAGGTTAAGATTAACAGCTGCACTTCAGAAACAATGGAGACAAATCCATTACAGTAGGATATGATGGTGCACACTTGTAATCCCAGCTACTTGGGAGGCTAAAGCAGGAGGATCACAAATTGAAGGGCTGCCTGAGCAATTTCTGTGAACACTGTCTAAAAAAAATGTTTTTAAAGGGCTAGAGCTGTTGCTCAGCATGCTCAAAGCCCTGGGTTCCATCTCTAGTACTTGAAAAAAAACAAAAAGGAAACAGAAGTTGTCCAGTGCATGCCATTTTTAAGGGACTGAGAGAAAAAAGATGTAGAATTCGAGATTCCATATTTCTAAGTCTTTTTTATGTTGATCTAGGTAAATATGTTATTTGTTTTAATATTTGTATGATATTCCATTTCCTAGTGAGAAACAGTATTTATTCTTCTGTTGATTTTCTTTACCATATTATAGTGATATTTCACTGTTGCATTATTCTTATAGGTAATTTCATCATTTTTTCATTTTCTTATTACTTTAATCCTTTTTTTTTAAACATAGTTGGGAATACTTGGTAAGTATTTCTAAAATGATGAACTAACATAATGTATCATAGGGGTTTAAAACAATCCAGTGGACTTACAGGGTTACTGCACGAGAGAATGAATTTTATTCTTTTACTTTATTTATTTTTTAATGTATTTAGTACAGGATCTCACTATGTGGATCAGACTCATAATGATCCTCCTATTTTCAGCCTCCCAAACGCTGGAATTACAGGCATGCACCGCTGTGTCCAGTCTCAGTCGCTGTCTCAGTATGCCTCGGGGGCAGGTCTGGCATGGCATGCTGGGGATCGAACCCTTGGTCCCTGCATCTGCCTAAGCAGGTGCTTTAATCCGCTGAGCTATCTGGCCGGCCCTCTCTTACTCTGTTTTTAGAAATATATTTTCCTTTTTTTTTGACAGGTTTTTTTTTTGTGTGTGTGTGTGTGTGTGTGTGTGCACGTATGTGGAACCGGGGATTGAGCGCAGGCCCTTGCGCTTGTCTGGGAAGCGCTTATTCCACTGAGCCATCTCCCCGGCCCACATTTTCCTTTTTGTTCTGTGGAAGACTTATTTAAAATATCATGAATATCAATCTTTATAGTTTGAACTGCTCATAATAGAATTTCAAAAACTGAAATTGATTTGCAAAATGTTAGGGGACCAGGAGATGGAAGGAGAGGATAGCAAGGGGTAGAAAAGATTTCCGGGCTGTAGTGTGGCTCTGCAGTGGAGCACTTGCCTGGCATGCACAGGGCCTGAGTCAGTCCTTAGCACAAGGGAGAGAGAGGGAGAGGGAGAGAATGAATTAGGATGTGCTACACACGTGTATTGACTAACTCCCCACAATGAATGTAATCATTGATCGAATTCAAACATGTGCTAATAAAAACAATTTTAAAAAATGAATCTAATAGACCCTGATGATTATACATCAAGGCACAGATGAGGTAAAATGCCATCTAAAGCATCTTATAAAATCTCAGTTGTGATAGTTTACATGTGGCTGCATGAGTATAACCATGTGTTAAAAATAAAAAAAAAAAGAAGCTAGGTATGGTGGCACGTGCTTGTAACTCCAGCTGCATGGGATGCTGAGACAAGTGGGTACTGCATTTGACAACAGCCTGTAAAATTCAGTGAGACCCTGTCTCAAAATAAAAAGGGTTAAGGATTGGTTCAGTAGTAGAATGCCCCCTCGTTTGGTACTTAGTACCAGAAAGGGGTTGGAGGGAACAGTCTTTCCCAGTAACCAATTGTATGTTTCAGATTAGCTAGTACAAAGGACTAAAGATTAAACATTAAACCTATTGTTTCTGGGATAGTCTTCTCATCAAAACTCAGAAAAAGTAAGAGGAAGATGCCTCTAAGTGAGAGTGAATGCAATTAAGGGTTCCTTGAAGTAGTGAAATAAGATGTGTAAATTCACATTGAGTTACTTGATACACATACACTATATATCATCAGTATATATTTTTATTTTATGGCTATTAAATGTGTGGTTGTAGAATGTATTTTCAGTTTGTAGAGTTTTGAAAATGTGATTTCAATACTTTGGAGAGAGCAACAACCATGATTAAATTATGCCACTCTATTTACTGTCAAAGTGGAGCAAAATTAAACTGTTGATAGCTTTGCAGCATTTTTAATTAGTTTATTGATGCATTCAAATTGTGACCATTAATGTAATTTCTTCCCTTTCTAGCTTGGTGCGAACAGTGGTTTGCACATCATCATCTTTGATGAAATTGATGCCATCTGCAAGCAGAGAGGGAGCATGGCTGGCAGCACTGGAGTTCACGACACTGTTGTCAATCAGCTGTTGTCCAAAATCGATGGGGTAGAGCAGCTGAACAACATCCTAGTCATTGGTATGCTTTTTGTTTATAAGGTTCCAGCCTTCCAAAAATCAGACACACGTTAAGATCTGTGATGGTTGTTTCTTGGCAGTGTCTCCAAATTAGAATGACTTGACACTGGAGAATTTAATTAGAAGGTTTAGAGGAAAAATAAATGGGGTGTTTTAGTGGCTTCTGTTTATGCTATGGCTCACTCACAGATGAAAAAAAGGCAGAACAATGAGATGCAGTAGTTTTTTTTTTTTTTTTTGGCGGAACCGGGGATTGAACTCAGGCCCTTGTGCTTGCCAGGGAAGCGCTTGTTCTACTGAGCCGTCTCCCCAGCCCATGCAGTAGTTTTCAAACTGTGTAACATTAGCCTTCCCCAAGTCCTCAGAGGGACTCAGGGAGTGAGCTCTGCATCCTGTATCACTACTGTAACTTCCATTTTTTAACTCATATACTGAACTTCATAAGATGGTTTTGGAGGAGGAAAAGAAAATACTGTTTTTAGGGATCTTGAAAACCACTGGCCTGTTAAAAAAGGGAAGGAATTTTGAAGTCGGAGAGATCATGTTTACGTTACTCTTCTGTCCCTTTCGCAGAGATATACTTATACTCTCTGAACCTTAAATTTTCTTGTGAACTATTCAGATTTTTCCTTACATTTATATATTTGTTCGGCTTATGTGGTAGTGAAATAATAAAGCAGAGTCTTCTGATATTTCCAGTAGAACAGATCAAGAACAAAATGCTGTTTTTAAATATGAGAATAAATTGTTTCTCTATTATAAACTATCCTCTCAGCTTGTTAGAGAAATTACTCTTCTCATATAAACTAAAGGGACATTTTATCTTATTTTTTTATTTTAACATTACATTCAGGAATGACCAATAGACCAGATCTGATAGATGAAGCTCTCCTTCGACCTGGAAGACTGGAAGTCAAAATGGAGATAGGTAAGCAGATGTGTACACTTATACCAGTAGGCAGGGGTGTGTGTGTGTGTGTGTGTGTGTACTACATATAGATGCATGTGGCACTCAAGAGTTCATTGACAGGACCAATGTCACATACCTTAATGTTTGTTAGAAAAATTGCATCATGAGAAGCAGTTGCTTATATGTTTGAAACCCTAGAGAAAAATACTGAGATTATAATCTCTGATAGGCTCTAGAAACTGGGAAAATGTCTCATCTGTTTTTATCAGGCTTACCAGATGAAAAAGGTCGACTACAGATCCTTCACATCCACACAGCAAGGATGAGAGACCATCAGTTACTCTCTACTGATGTGGACATTAAAGAGCTGGCTGTGGAGACCAAGAACTTCAGTGGTGCTGAGCTGGAGGGTCTGGTGCGAGCAGCACAGTCCACTGCTATGAACAGACATATAAAGGTCAGGAAAGCAGTTTAAATCAGTTAGTCATTTGCTCTCTAAATACCAAGTGGCCATTCTTTTTCTTTTCTTTCAAGCATGCCAGTTGCTAGGTTAATGCTGGCACTGATGGACAAGAGATGATAAAAACAATTCAGAATTCGTTGTCCACTGCTGTCTACAGAATAGCCGGAAGAAAGCAATGCTGGGGGCTGGGGAGATGGCTCAGGGGAATAAGCGCTTCCCTGGCAAGCGCAAGGGCCTGAGTTCAATCCCCGGTTCTGATAAAAAAAAAAAAAAAGAAAGCAGTGGTAACGTGTGCCCAACGATAACCGCCAACTCATCTATCTTAGGTTGCCACCACCTAACACAGACATAGGAAGCAAAGAGTCTGAAAACAAAGTTTTTAAGTCTTTGTTGTCTATTAAGTTGCAATGTGTCGTGGGAAGTTGGATATTCTATGTGCTAGAATCATAGGAACTGCTTTATTCAATAAACTTACTAAGTCCTTGGTATTTTTGAGACATTAGGTTGGAGATGCAAAGATAGTAAGTTGTGATCTCTTCCCTCAAGGAATTTGAGTAGGGAAACACGTGTTTACAAATTATACAGTAATATTACAGGCACTATAGTAGAAATACATGCTTCGATGTTATTTTGATGAAGTTTTCTTGTTTATTCCCTGTCTGCTGTCTTTACTGTTTACCATAGATGACTCTTAGATTTATATTTCAACTCTTGAGAATATCTGTCTCCTACTTTCTGACTTATACTAAGACTCCTTCCTACATATTTCATCAGACCAAAATTAGTATTGTCTTTTTTTAAAAATGCAGTTCTGTTGTGTCCTTATTTTCAGTTATTTGCCCATGCTCTCAGTTCCATCTTGGCTCACTTCTCCAGTTCTCACTACCACCACCCACTTTGTCTTTCACCTTAATCTTCCCATTTGACTTTATTTATGACTCATTGTTTGCAGAGCAAAGTACAGAATCTCTTCTAGAGCTGACTCTAAACTGGCCTTTTCAGGGCTGGGGAGATAGCTCAGAAGCATAAGAGCCTACCTGGCAAGCGCAAGGTCCTGAGTTCGATCCCCAGTACCCAAAAAATAAAAATAATAAACTAGCCTTTCCAGACGTTTTCCTAATTATCTTCCATACGCTTCAACCAAACTGAAAGTTGTTATACAATTCGTTTTCAACCATTTTGCTCTTGACTTTTTTGCTTTATATATGATGTTTACCCTCTACTTCTACCTGTCTTTCCATTACAACTCGTATTCTATCCTTTCCTCCAACCTTCTCTGAATGTGTTTTTCTTCTGAAATAGTAGTGTGTCACTTGTGACACCACCAGATGATTTTGGTTTAAAATAGATTGATCTGATACCTACGGTATGCTATATACTGTGCTAAGGAGTTAATGCTACAGCTGCAGAGAAATAAATTGCCTGCTACTGAGCAACTTGTAGTCAAATCCTTCATGTGCAGTAATAGAAAGTATATGCAAGGTAAAAAAGGTAAAAAGGTATCAGGTGTGGTCCACTAGTGCAGTGAGAAAAATGTCCCTGGAATTTTGTAGGTAGATATGAATGGCTCATGGAGGGTAGAGAGAGCAAATGCAAAGGAGCAGATACAAAATATTGTCATATATTGAATAATTTAGTATTCTTTCTGCGTGGAAGCTGGGGAGGGATGTTAGGAAACATTGTTGAGGATAAGTCAGGAAACATAACAGGGGATGAAGCACTAAGAGCCTTTTATGTTCTGCTTAGAAGTATGGACTGCTTTTCTGTGAGTAGTGCTAAGCCCCTGAAGAGCTTTACAAATAGCAGTGAGATAGTTTTGAAACAAGATCACTCTGACAGTTACGTTGAGTGGAATATTTAGGGAAGTGCAGTTTGCAGCACACAAAAGAGAAACTTTTATAACAGATCAGGCAGAAAATAATAAAAGTCTGAAGAGTTAGATGATGGTGGTGTAGCTTTTTGGATGTATCTTGTCAGTGGGTCTCGACCAGGAATTGACAAACTATGGCGCGTGGGCCAAGTTCAGTCAACCACTAGTCTTGATGAATAAAATTATTTCTGAAACACAAGCACTCCATTTGTTGATCTATTGTCTGTGAGTGGTCTTATGCTGTCATGATAGAATTCAGTGTTTGCCACAGAGACTCACCTATAAAGTCACCTAAAATATTTACCGTCTGGTTCTTAGCGAAAAATTCTAAACTCTTAAGTCCGTATCTTATTAATCTCTGAATCTCCCACAGTACACAAAGACCTAAATACGAGCACATAGTAGGTATTCAGTTCATATTTTTAAATGGATAAACCCATATATGTGTTCTAAATTGGAACTATCCATAGGTCATCGTTCCCCTACATAGTAAAAGTGATTTTGTTATAACTCATTTTTTCAATGGTTTGGGTAGGGCGGGAATATAGTATTTAGTCTTTTATAGAGTAAATCTTTTCTTTTTTAGAGATTTTTTTTTTTACTTTAAAGAGAATAAAAAAATAAAACATTAAAAATGATACAGAATTTCAAAACAAGATAGGAAACCAACACTGGTTGTTATATTGTATATTGTCATCTTCAGAGCACTTGTTCAGATTACTAGATACAGGCATGCAAAATTAATAAAAAAAAAAAAAAACCTGGTCCTTTCAATAAGCCAATAGAAATCAGTAGTACAATTATCTTAGCTATCGTGTGTGTGTGTGTGTGTGTGTGTGTGTGTGTGTGTGTATTTCCTTCCTTTCTTCTTTCTTTTATCCCAGTTGTTACTTTTGAGCACCTTTCACAATATCTATTATACCTTTCTGATTTTATTTACTCTTTCAGTTTCTTATAATATGAAGACAAGATGATGTTTACATAGAATGGGTCTTTGTGGGCTTATTTTTTCATTCTTCCCTGTTGTGAAAATATTTCCATAAGTGCTGGTAACAACTACAATTTTCAGTTATGATATGCTTTCTTCATAGTATAAAAATGTATTATGTGTTGCTTTACTTCCTCTTCAAAAGATTTAGGCATAATTGAACACTTAATCAGGTGATTAAACAGGTCTTCCTTGTTAAACCCTGTTTTTTTCTTTTTTCCCCAGATTAGCCATAAATACCTGATACTTATGTCATTTGTAGCTGAGTCCATATTTGAGGTTAAGTAAATAAAATTCATGTGATTGTTCATTATTTGTATCTCTAAAGATTTTTTTTCCTCAGATAAAGAAGACCCATAGTCTGAATTTCTTCTCCAATATATTATAAGGAATTAAATGGTAGACACAAAAAAGCACTTTACTTGTAAAATAAAGTTCTGAGTTATGTTTGCTGAATTTCAATAAAATTATTTCTTTTCTGTAGACATTTTGATTAAGGTCATTTTACCTTTAATTTAAGAGAGGAAAGATAAGAACTTTGAAAGGTCGAATTTAAAAGGTTATGAAATTTAAGGGCGACCACTTGGTATTTGCTAGTGTTGAAATACAAGCTTATGAGTTTCTGTGGATATGAGCTGAAAGACGCTGCCTCTTCTGTATTGATTGGCTGTAATAAATAAAATTCAGAAAATATCTAACTAATGCAAACAAGTGAGAAAAAGTTTTCTAAATGAGTAAAAGTTTAAAATTGTTAATTTTTTGACATAAGATTTTACCAAATTTATAAAATAGTAAAGGTTCAGTAAAAAAATTTTTTAGGAAATATATTTTAATGAAAAAGTAAGAATAATTTGTTATTGAAATATTACTTACAAATAGATAACTTTTAAGTTTCTGAAAACACCTTGTTCTGCAAGAACTCTTCCCGGGGTCCAGGGAGATAGCTCAGTAGAATAAGTGCTTGCCTGGCAAGCACAGGGTCCTGAGTTCAATCCCCAGTACCGCAAAAATATAAAATAAAATAAAAGAACTCTTCCCCCAGCCATCTTCAATATTTTAAAACTTTTAATTGCCACACAGTAACTGTACATATCGATGGAGTACAATGTGATATTTCAGTGTAAATATAAGGATCAGATCTGGGCAACTGGCATATCCATCATCAGTATTTATCATTTCTTTGTGTTGGGAACATTCACAATCCTTATTTCTGAAATATACAATGAACTGTCATTCACTGTAGCTTGTGTGCTCTGCTGTAGAACATTAGAAATTATCCCTGCTATTGACTGCATCCCTGCCTTGTTAATCCTCTCTTAATCCCTCCCTGCCCTTTAGTTTCTGATCACCACTGTTCTACAGCCTCTTTCTATGAGATCAACTTTTTTAGCTTTCATATAAATGAGAATATGTGCTGTTTATTTTTCTGTACCAGCCTGACTTTACTTTTTATTCATGTAGTGAATCTTTTCTTCATGGTCAGTAAAAGGACAAGTTTTACATTGGCTTCAGTCCTAAAATCTGTTTTATTTTTTTAAAAGATTTTTCTTTAATACTGCTCTATGTTTCTCTCATTTTAATTCAGTTTACTGTAAGATCAAATAGAAATACAAAGTATCATAGTAAAAGTAAGGCTCGTAGCTTCATTGGTATTTTAATATGATTCTATTAGATCTTGCATTCTCACACTTGCATTAGAGTTTGAACCGTATAAATCCTTTTAGATGTGTCCAGAAGTTTTAATCTGATTTAAAACCATAAAGATACTTCAGAAGGAAACATTGTATCTATCCTATGAAAATCTTTAGGTTTATATGAATATAATATGAAATGAAATGATGTGTTTGACTATGCTTTTTTTTAAATTTTGTTTTTTATGTATTTAGTATAGGGTCAACAGGGTCTCACTATGCAGATCAGACTTGTAGTGATCCTCTTGTTTTCAGCCTCCCAAGCACTGGGATTACAAGCATGCACCACCACACCCAGTCTCAGTCTCAGCGAGCCCTGGGGCAAGGCCAGCACGGCATGCCAAGGATCAGACCCCCTGGCCCTTGCATGTGCCTAAACAGGTGCTTTAATCCACTGAGCTATCTGTCTGGCCTTGAATATACATTATAAACTATAAAAAACATAGGGCTGAGAAAGTAGCTCAGTATTAGAGTGAGTTTCTAAAATATGCCAGGCCCTGGGTTCATACCCTGGCATGAGAGAAATAAGTCACAGAGATGCCTCTTTCCTACAACAATTTTCCTTTTTAAACTTAGAAATTCTAAATAGGTGTTTAACAAATACGTAATATGTGTATGTTGAATACCCTAGTAATAATGTAAATGCCAGTTGTTTACAATAATGTAAATACTTAAGATTTGTCTATTAAAATGTTACCTTTTCTCCTTTTAAAAGTGTAGAAATTGATGTAGAATCAGTGTTGCTTATCTCCTCAAAGGTCATGTGTTGAGAGCTTGAGTCTCAGGGTAGCAGCAGTAGGAGGTGCTGTGAGAGGGATCGCAGGGCTGTCTCTGAATCCTGAGCATGGCTCTGCTCGGACTCACCCAGGCTTCCTCCAGTCAGCTCTGTGAGGTCTTCCTCCCTCCTTCTTTGCTTTCAGAGCTATACCAGGTCGTTTGGACTTTGAACATCCAAACTGGGAGCTAAATGAACCTTTCTTTAGAAAGTTACCCTCTTGGGTATCATAGTAATATAAAACAGTATGACGTTATACACAAATGCATTCTGTTTCTAAAAGATTCAAGGATGGCTGAAGATATAGCTCAGAGGTAGAACATTTGCCTAGCATGTATAAGACCTGAGTTTGCTGTTCATCACTTTAAAAATTCAAAGATGCTAGAGTATATAGGGAAAAATAGGAAAGACTGTGTCTAGTACCTTTTTCTTTCCTTCTCCAGAGCCAACATTAGGGTTATAACTCTGTAATTTTTTTTCTTTGCCTTTATATTTGTATGTATTTGTCATTTTTTTTGTGGCTACTATTTAGTGGATTTGTATTACAATCAGGGATGTCCATCCTACAGCCTGTTGGTTGGGCACACCAGTATTAATAATTTTAAAAATAAAAATCAGAAGTTTTATTACTGGCATAAATTAACATAAATAAGCAAGGCATGTCTAACCATGGGCTGCAGGTGGAAGCCTTCTTTACTTGTCATTATGTCTTAGATAGCTTTCCATGTCAGTACATGTAAATCTCCATTGTTATTTTGGACAGATGTTCAGCATTCTAGAATAGTACCACAAAATTTAAAGTGTAAGATCCACAAGGGCAAGAAACTCACATTTTATTTAGTGCTATTGTCTCTAGTTTCTTGGGCATACAGTAAGTACAAGTAAGTGCAGTAAATGAACAGTTTAACATATAGAATGCTTCCAGTTTTGATGATTAAAATCATGCTGTTAAGAAAGCGCTTGGTACTTCCTACCTGCATAAGGGTGTCACTTTCTCTTGTATTATTGAAGATAAGGATTTACTGTCTTCTAATTTTTAGTATTTCTAATAAAAATACATCGGTCTTATTTTGCTTCTTCATAGACATATTTTTGTCTCTCAGAGGTTCTTAAACTGTCTCTTCATCTTTGGTGCTTAGAAAGTTTACAACAGTGTGTCTTGACAGATGTATGTTTTTTGTTTTTTTCCGCTTACCCTGATTAGCATTTATTGAACCTTTTAAACTACTAAAACATATACTTTTATTGAGCTATAGAATTTTGTTTGTGTGTTTCTTCTCTGTTAACCTTTCTGTTCTCTGCTTCTGTGATTCCTGTCATATCTGTTGAAACATAGGAATTATATCCCGTGCTTCTTTTTTCTTTTTAGTGCTAGGATTTGGACTCACGGCCTTGCACATGCTAAGCAAGCTCTATTTTTAACCTTTCTCTTTCATTTTTGTCATTTCTTTGGATTTAGGAAAATAAAAGCAGTAAATACAAGTGTTCTGTTTGCCATCTTGATCCAGTTTCCTGACACTGTTCTTGTCTCCCAAGGCTACCTTTTTTATGCCTGTCATTTTGTCTCAGTAGTCTATTCCACAAGGAACATGACTCACATTTTATAATAATTGATGGAAAGCTTGATATTTTCTTAATGTATTTTTGTTATACAATCAGTTTTTTCAAAGGTGCCTTTTTAAAAAACCATATACCAGTTTAAAAATTAGAATCTTGCTTTGTGCTATTGGTAGTGAGCCCAATCACATTAAAAAATATGTATCTTAATCACTCACCAGGTCCAGGCATCTCCAAGTGCTGATAAAGGTCTTGTTGCTTCTCCAGATGGCTAAGTGTTAGCTCCAGGTGCAGTAAGTAGAATATTTGGGGCTGGCACCTAGGTTCTCAAGCACACAGGAAGAGTACAAATGAGTTTCAAAGTACTTGTTTTCCCAGTATAATGGTTTTTAAATCTAGTATAGTGTCAGAATCATTCTGTAACATTTTCTAATACTATAAATCTGTAGACCTTCCAGTGGACATGTCTTATTGGGATCCTGAGGGGGTTGGATCTGGACATCTGTGTATCTTTAAAGTTGCACTATGTTGCCCAGGCTGTCCTCAAACTCTTAGACTCAAATGATTCTCATGCTTCTCAGCCTTTCAAGTAGCTGGGAGTATCAGCGTACACCTGATTGTACTTCCCCTTTTTGGGGGGGCGGTGGCAACAGGGATTGAACTCAGGACCTTGCTCAGGACCACCAAGCTATCTCCCCAGCCCCTGTTCTTCCTTTTTTTTTTAAGGCAATAAATTTTTCATTGGTATAGATGTGTTGTATTTTGTTAACCCATCCCCTCTTGATAAACATTTCAATGTACTTTCATCCCTGTTCTTAGAAACTACTGTAGTAGATAGATATTCTTGTTCATAAAACTCTACATATTTATAGAATAAGTTCCAGGATGTGGAATTGTTCAAACTACAGATACAGATTAGTGAATTTAAGGCATTCTTTTGTTTGTTTCCATTTTTGTAAATTAATTAGTTGATTTCTTTTGGAGTCAGGGTCTCACTCTGTAATTCAGGATGGCCTTAAACTTACTACATAGCCCAGGCTAGTCTTGAATTTGAGGCAGTCCTCTTGCCTCAGCCTCCCAAGTCCTAGGATTACAGGCATGCAATACTATGCCTAGCTCATAACATAAAATTTATAATCTTAACATTTCTAAGTATTCAGCTCAGTGACATTAAATATGTCTGTAATTTTCTGAAACCGTTACCACTGTCTGCCACCAGAACTATTTCAGCTCAGAAAATTGAAACTATGCTCAACGATAATTCTCCATTCTCCACTCCCTACCCTAGCCCCTGGCAACCATCATTCTGGTCTGACTCTATGATTTTTTTTTTTTTTTCTTTCTTTCTTTTTTTGGCTGAACCAGGGATTGAACTCTGGCTCTTGCGCTTGCCAGGGAAGTGCTTATTCTACTGAACCATCTCCCTGACCCTGACTCTATGATTTTGACTACTCTTAAGTATCTTACAAAGGTGGAATCATACAACATTGATCTTTTTGTGAGTGACTTCATTTAGCAGAAGATTCTCAAGGTCCATCCGTGTTACAGCATGTATCAGAGTTCCCTTCCGTTTAAAGACTGAATGATATTTTATTGTATATATACCACATTGGCTTGTCCATTGATCCATCAGTGGCCATGTAGGTTGCCTCCATATGTTAGCTACTGTGAATTCTTACAAATATTGCAATGAACACAACTATATAAATATCTCTTCAAGACTCTGTTTTATGCTCTTTTGGATATACATCCAGAAGTGGATTTGCTGGATCATGTGATATTTATAATTTTCTTTTTTTGAGGAGCCACCATACTGTTTTCCAGAGTGGCTGTGCCATTTTGTATCTTCCTAGTAATGCATATATGTTTCATTTTTCTGTATATCTTTGTCAATACTTTCTGGTTTTGTTCTTTTTTTAGTAGTAGCCATACTAATGAATGCAAAGTGAAATCTCATTATGATTTTGCTTTTCATTTCTTTAATGATTAGTAATATCAAGCATGTTTTGTGTGTTTTGACCTTTTGGGGTTTTTTAATAGAAATTTTTCTTTAAGTGGTTGAAAAATTAATAAATAAGTGCTTGAGAAATTTCTACTTAAGTTGTTGAATTTTAAGAGTTCTATAGATATTCTGGGCATTATTTCCTTTTAATAAATGCAGTTCACAAATACTTGATTTTTTTTTTTTTTCTTTTTTGGTTGACTCAGCCCTCCCTGAGGTCAGGACTGGCACGGCATGTGCTGCCAGGGATCAAACTGGGGTCCCCGGCTCCTGCCTCAGCTTGTCTACACATGTGATTTAAACTGCTGAGCTGTCTCGCCAGTCTCTTAAATTTTTTGTTTGTGAAAGTATTGTTAATTTTCAGATATTAGGTTCTTAAGCTATAAAAATATCCCTGAATCTTGAAAATCATTACGTTTTGTTTTTAATTCTACTTAGGCCAGTACTAAAGTTGAAGTGGACATGGAGAAAGCAGAGAGTCTGAAGGTAACAAGAGGGGACTTCCTTGCTTCACTGGAGAACGACATCAAACCAGTGAGTGCACATGTTGGGTGATGCATGCGGCCTAAGTATGGGAATGATTTAGAAAAAATAAGTACTGTTTTACCCAGTGCTATAGATGGCTCTTACGTAGTTTTCCTCTTTTTTAAAGGACCTCAGGTACGCAAAATTTGGTTAATTTCTTATTCTTTAATTCTTACTCTTTCTGACAGTTACTAGCTTATCGCACGATATGTATAAAATAAAACATGGAACTTGTAACTTTCTGGGAATCGCTATCTTAGTAATATTTTAATTACTAAGAGTCATCATAACTGGCTAGACACGGGTTCACACACTATAATCCTAGCACTTTAGAAGGCTAAATTGAGAAGATTACAACTTTGAACTCAACCTGGACGGTTAGGCAAGATCAAGACACTATCAAAAAACAAAGCAAAAGAATAGAGATGTATCAAAGTTCTGGATTCAAACACCAATACTAAATAAATAAAGTGATTTCCTACAGCTAGACACCATTCATTTTCATTACTGTCCAGCATCTAGTGTGTGAACACCACAGTTTATCATTTTTCTGTCAGAGCGCATTCAGAATATTACCAGTTTTTTATTAAAAACAAGTACTGTTGTAAATATTCTTCAATGAGTTCCTCTTAGATATATATTTCGGAATAAAATTATTGGGTTGTTGGTTATATGAGCATCCAACTTTAAAATATAATTTAAAATTGTTTTCCAAGAGGGTGAATCAATTAGCACTATCTGCAAAAGTCAGAGATATCTTGCTTCACATCTTTTCCAGTGCTTGTTATTAACTAATTTCATCATTCAGTTGGACATAAATTCCATGGGGTCTCATTCACACTTTACAAAATTAAGTAGTTCTTTTTATTTGTAACTCTGTGTGTCTCTTTGAAATGCTATTCATAGGCAGGCAAGATAGCTCAGCAGACTAAGCACCTGCCTAGGCAAGCATAGGGACCGGGTTTTGATCCCTGGCACCACAGACTGCGCCAACCCCATCCCCTGGCACACTAAGCCAGCCACCACATGTGGACGTGGTGGTGCATACCTGTAAAACAGGAGAAAAATGAGTCTGAGCTGTATATAGTGAGACCCTGTACCAAATACATTTTAAAGAGAGAGAGAGAGAGAGAGAGAGAGAGAGAGAGAGAGAGAGAGAGAGAGAGA
>NW_004524609.1:257278-286867 GCF_000260255.1 Octodon degus | reverse complement strand
ACCTTACTTTTGCCAGGCAGGTGCTTATGCCACTGAGCTATCTCCCTGGCCCTATTCATAATCTTTTTATCATTTTCTGTCACTTTTTTTTTGCAGCAGTTCTTTATGTATTATTTCTTTTCTCACTTTTGGTTGTGTTAAATACACATAACAATTTATCATCTTAACCATTTTAAGTACAGGTTAGTGGCATTGAACACATTCATGCAATGTTATGCTACCATTACTATTATCTATCTCACAATTCTTTTATTTTGTAAAACTAAAACTGGATCCATTAAATAATGACTCCATTTTCCTTTTCTTTTCAGCTTCTGGCAACCATTTGTCTCACGTGTCTAGAATTTCAATTACTCTAAGCAACTCATACAAGTGAAATCATACAGTGTTTGCCTTTTTGGCATTGAGCTATTTCATTTAGCGTAAGATTCTCAAGTTTCATGCACATTGCAACATGTACACTATCAGAATTTCTTTGTTTTTAGAGGCTGAATGATATTCCATTGTACGTGTGCACCACATTTAGCTTAGCCGTTTGTCCCGCAGTGGACTCTTGGTTTACTTCCACGTCTTAGCTGTTGTGAATAACGCTGCTGTGGACACGTTGTCCACGCATCTCAAGGCTCAGTTGTCTGCTCTTCTGGGTGGACACCCAGAAGTGCAGTTGCCGGGTCATATAGTATTTATACTTTTCATATTTGAGGAACCACCACACTGTTTCCAGAGGGGCTGTGTACCATTTTGTTATTTTTCAAGTAATGCACACAGATTTCAGTTTCTCTGTGTCAAAGTTTACTGGGTTTTGTTTTAATTTATTTTATTTATTTATTTATTTTTTAATGTACTTAGGATAGCGTCTACAGGGTCTCAACTACGGAGATCGGGCTCGTGGTGATTCTCCTGTTATCAGCCTCCCAAGCGCTGGAATTACAGGCACACCACCCATGCCCGGTCTCAGTTTCCCTCTCAGTATGCCACAGGGGCAGGGCTGGCACAGCACACTGAGGATCAAACCCCAGTCACTGTATTCTGCCTAAGCAGGTGCTTTAATCCACTGAACTATCTGGCCAGGCCTAAAATTTATTGTTTTATGTTTTGTTTTTTATAGTAGTCAAAGGAGTATGACTATTTGCAGGTTTTTTAATTAATTATTATTTGGTACAGGGTCTCACTATGCAGCTAAGACTCATAGTGACCTTCCTGTCCTAGCCTCCCCAGTACTAGGATTACAAGTGTGCACCACCACGCCCGGTTTCAGCAGCTGGCATAGCATGCCTCCTGAGTGCTGGCACGGCATGCAGTACCAGGGATCAGACCTGTGTCCTTGCTCTTGCCAGGCAGGTGCTCAGAGCACTGAACTATCTCCCCAGACTCCTCATTGCAGCTTTGATTTGCATTTTCCTAATGATTACTGATGCTGAGCATCTTTTCATATGCTTATTGACCATTTGTTATGTAGTGTTAGTAATTATTTGTTGTAAATATCTCCTTTAAAAACAAGTCAATATATTTTAGCTGTACATTTTATGACCATTGTGACTTTTAAATTTAATTACTTTAAAAAGTTACTGAGCGATGAAAACAGTTTAATCTTTTGCTGTTAACATTTGGAGGGCTGGAGAGATGGCTCAGTGGTCTAAAGCACCTACTTGGAACAAGCTTGGCAAAGCACAGGGACCGCTGTTCAATCCCCCAGCACCACATGCCAGCCAGCCCCGCCCCCTGGTGGGCTGAGCTGGCCACACACACACACACACACACACACACACACAAAATAAATAAATGTTAAAAAAAAAAAATTTAAAAAAAAACATTTGGAGCAGTTACCAAAAATGTTAGACCTCTATTGCAAGATTTTTTTTTTTAAAGGCATATAATTTGGCTATGAGAAAGTAAAAGCTAAAAATTTAGTTTTATTTATTCCACAGGCCTGTAAGATAAAAGAAAAAAAATAAAATCATGAGATATATAAGAATATTTTATATGTGTGTGTGTGTGTGTGTGTGTAATATTTAATGTATGGCTTTGGAGAGTCACTATTTTATGTTCAAGCATCTTCCATTTGTTTTTTTTAGACAGTCTTCACACTACAGACTGGCTTCAAAATCACAGTGGTCTTCCTGCCTCAGCCTTCTGAGAGCTGGAGTTACAGGCATGCATCACCATGCCTGGCTTTTTGTTCAGGCATCTTAAAGCTTCTTCTCCAATGATTGGATTATTACTTGGAACAATTAATTATTACCTGAAACATAACTGACGAACCTGCATGTTTCTTTGAACTTCCATTCAACCTGACTTTAAGACTCCTCCTTTATAAATTTTGTTTTTTTAAATGTACTTAGTACAGGTTTTACAGGGTCTCACTACACAGATAAGACTCGTAATGATTCTCCTATTTTTAGCCTTCCAAGCGCTGGGGTTACGGGTGCATGCCACCACGCCGACTCAGTCGCTGTCTCAGGTGCCACAGGGGCGGGGCTGGCACAGCACACCAGGGATCAGACGTGGTCCCTGCGCCTGCCTAAGCAGGTGCTTTAGTCCACTGAGCTATCTGGCCAGCCCTTTATGAATTTTTATAAAGCAATTGAACTTGTTATATCCAGGCCAAAATATGAGGACTTTGTACTCAAGAATCAGAATAGCAGTGCGTTCAAGGATATTACCTAAAGAGTGATGAGAAAATGATTTGAGGGTAAAGTGATAGAAACATGAAAATTCGATGCTACAGTGCATGTAAGTTCTAAGAAATTATTAAAATTAATCTCTATATAAGGCAATCAAAAAATGACATTTTGGGGATAATGATAATTTTTAAAAAGTTGAAATTCTCAAAATATATGACCTTTACCTGTACATTGGATTATAGCCTTATGAAGATCTTCAATTGTAAGAAATAAATTGATAGTTTTGATACTTTCAATAATTATTTTATTGGAGTTAGATTTCCAATTAAAAGTTGAAAATGATGGCAAGCACAAGATCCAGAGTTTGATTCCCAGTACCACCAAAAAAAAAAAAAAAAAGAAGAAAGAAAAAAATTGAAAATAAGGAATATGATTCCAAACTTCAAGATGTAGTGGATAAAAAATTACTATGTATGATAATTGCTTTGGATAGTGATTGCTTCTTTTGTTGTCTATACTGGGGATGAACCTGGGGCCTTTTCACTGCCCTATCTCTTTTTTTTTCCAAGATAAGTCTCACTAATTTGCCCAGGCTGGGCTTGAACTTGTGGTCCTCCAGACTCAGCCTCCCAGGATAGTGGTATCACGGGCCTGTTCCCCTGTTCCCCATTTAATAATCACTTTTATTTCCTTGTGCTAGCTCTTCACTCTTTCATTTTATCTTCCTATTTCTATATCATTCTTCTAGTTTGTATATTTATAAAGATACACTTATATGAGTGTCACTTATGTCCCCAACTACAAAGTTGATATGAACATGATCATTTCCAGTTTGTATTCACATCTTTTAAAATTTTTTTAAAATCTTTTATGTATTTATTTGTTTGGTGCAGGGTCTCTCTAGGCAGCTCAAACTCGTAGTGATCCTTCTGTCTCAGCCTCCCCAGCGATAGGATTACAAGCCCAGGGTTCCAGGGCTGGCATGGCGTGTGGTATCAGGGGTTGATCCTGTGTCTTTTTGCTTGCCAGGCAGGCGCTTAGACCACAGAGCTATCTCCCCAGCCCTCACATTTTAATCTATAGTACCCACAATCAGTATTAGGATGGTGCGTGTGTGCGCTGAACTGTTTCTAAATCCATAATCACTTTTTCTCGTTGTTCTTAACAGAATGGCAGCTTACCTATTTTTTATAGAAACAAGCATATTAGAACAAATACTCTCAAGGATTATGATTATGAGGGTTTGGGCTCTGGTAGAATCTGAGTGTAGAATCAAGCCTCCCCCCTCTTTAATGCTGATATTTTTAGTGCTGATCTTTTCTTTTTTTTTTTTTTTTTTTTAATACTGGTACCAAACCCAGTGCCTTTGCACTGAGCTGCTTTCCCAGCCCTTTTTTAGCCCTTGTTTTGATTCAGAGTCATACTGCGTTGCCAAGGCTGAGCTCAGACTTACAGTCCTGCCTTTCTGTGCCACCACTTCCAGCTTTATTTTTGTATATTTTAATGTTTTATATTTCTCAAGGGGGTCATGTTTATTAGAACCAACGTATTAGTACAAAACATAGGAATAAAAAGAAAAATCAGATTCCCAGTAGAACGTGTTCAGCTTTCAAGATAGTAGTAACATTTCCAGGTTGATACAGTGAGATGAGAAGGACCTTGATACATGAATAGCTCATGTGCAGCTTGTTGCAGACCCAGCTTGGTTCTTCCCCAATATCTGCTTTTATAGTTGTATCTGATTTATTACTGGTTCTTACCCAAGTCCATGGCGGAATGGAATGGGTTGTTGTTGTTTTTTTTTTTTTTTCTGGTGGCCAGGAATTGCTTGATCCTGAAAGACTTGTGAAGAAAACATGGAAGGGAATGGGATTGAGCACTGCAGCACAATGGAGAAGAAAAGAAGTTTCAGTTTTTAAAATTATTGCTCAAAATGCTTTAAGCTATCTCTTTTCTCAATAGGCATTTGGCACAAACCAAGAGGATTATGCAAGTTACATTATGAACGGAATCATCAAATGGGGTGACCCGGTTACTCGAGTTCTGGACGATGGGGAGCTTTTGGTCCAGCAGACTAAGAACAGCGATCGTACACCGCTGGTTAGCGTCCTTTTGGAAGGTGAGACCGAAAAAGGGCAAGATGACCTTAAAACTTTTTTTCATTGTATGTTTAAAATAAGACCCCATACTATGCACCAGTATGGTGTACAAACTAAAATTTTCTTAGGGTGGAGTGTTACTGATGAGTGATAGGTAATTTTTCTGTAGGGTTATATCTAAATTACTCTTGTACTTAATAGACTGAATGAGACCACATAGAACTTGATTCAGTTAAATAAGTATCTACTGACTACTTGCTATATTTTAGATACTGAACTGATTGCTGCAGATATAGACACTCAGATTTCACTCTAGTTATGAAAAAAGATTTGTAAAGAAATTCTTAAATACTGTGTGCATGTGTAAAGGTGTATATGAATGCAAGTCATTTTGCCCAGAGTGGACAGAGAAAACTAGAGGTGATATTTAATTTAGACCTTAAAAAATTAATTAGAATTTTATCATAAAAGGGAAAGGACATTCCATTCATAAATATTTATCTTATAATTTGAATGACAACAGAAGAGCTCAGTGAGGCCAGTGACAAGGGAACCTAATCCCTTGGGTTGGAGTATGAAGGCTCCCTAGAAGAAACACGGGAACATGCTACGCAGGCCTGTCCCCAGCCGTGCTGGGCTGGCTGCTGAGACTGGGTGCAGTGAGACCTCATACCAAGTAGGATAAAAAAAAAAAAAAAGAAGCACAGGAAGCCAAAGATGAGAAGGCGGCCAGACTGAAGTGCATGACTAGGGGAATGTTTTGGGCATAGGGACCAGCATATAAAATATCACTGAGCAGGAAAAAGCTAGAGACAGAAAGATTGGAGAGCTACAGAATGTGGGATCCACTTTTACTCCTAGAGACAGACTATATCTCAAGGACCATTGAAAGTCATTTATAGGGTTTTGAGCAGTGAAGTCCTATGATCAGGTTTTTTCCAGATACTGAGTGCGTTAGGGTGGGGAATGAATTACAGGGGGCAAACGATGTAGGTGGACCAGCGGTTAGAAGACGCTGCCCAGTCTTGGTGGGAGCTGTTGGGTGAATACAGTGCGGTGCAGATGAAGATAAGCAGACTGACGGAGAGATAGGGTGAGAGGGGCTTGGCGAAAATCATGGCCAGCCGTAATTAGGATAACATTCTTTTAGTCCTTCCTATTTGCCAGTTCACTCTATTTTCATGTTCAGTGATCTCATTCAAACTTTAGTTCTGTCCTATGAGAGGAGATGACGGTAGATTTGTCATTTGTCATTGTATGCAGTGCCCTTCAAGCCACTGGTGTGGATGGACTCATCTACAGACAGGATATCAGCAGTCACTGGGCACGTACCTGTAACACTAGCACTCAGGGAGGCTGAGGCAGGAAGATTGAAATTTCCAGCCCACCCCGGGCAACTTAACAGATTCCTGTCTAAGAGAAAAAGGCTGAGGATATAGCTCAGTGGTAGAGCACCTGTCAGTTCAACCCCGCTGCACCACCCAAAAAGGAAAAAAGGGGGAAGAAACAAAGGGTGTGAGTGGGTATAGAAGGGGGATTAGAGCTTATTTCTGAGGTGTAGTAACAATTTAGGACAAAGCAGAGCAGGAAGAGTTGACAAAGGAAGCCAAGTGGGAGCAAGCAGAGGTGTGGGGAGAGGGAGCATATGCTGCCAGAGAAGCCATGAATAGAAAGGCTCAGTGCTTTGAAAAAAGAAGTGTTGTCGCTTGTACTGACTGCTTGCTCCTAACAGGCCAACAAAGACAGACTATGCATTGGGGTTAGTGCCGTGAAGGTCCTTGGTGACCTGGATGGGTGCTGATCGATGCCAGACACTTGGGAGCCACAGGTTCAGTAAGGGTGGATGAAGAATGAGGCAGTTGGAGATGAACAGAGTTCCATTTCGGAGGGAGGCACTATGAAGTCCAGAAAGAGTGTATTTATTTTGTTTATTGAACTATCAGAACAGAGCCTGTTTAAATGTTGCTGAAAATCTTCAGAAAAGCTTTCAGGAGAGGACCCGTCACCACCTTGGATTCCAAAGAAGACGGGAAGGGAGGGTTGGCTGGGTGACATTTGGAAGAGGGAAAAGTGGGGTTGTCTAGATGCAGGAAAGTGTCACAGATTTGGTTATCTTTATTAGAGGATCTGAGTCATTAGAATTCTACCTTTTTGTGACACATTTGCTTCTAATGAGACAGTTTTTCCCTGCCCTCAGTATCTTCTAAGATTTTTTGTGTTCTTGTTAAACAGTTTGACAAAATAATACAAATACTGATGCATTCTATTTTTTTATATTCTGTTTTTAAGAAGCAAAACCCTTATACTTTATATAGTCAGAAATTTGAAAGATTAAGTATATATGAGAAAGCAAAAAGGCATGTATGTATTTCACCATATTTTTGAGAAATGCTAATCAGTTCATTAAGTGTGGTTGCTAATAAATAAAAGGGAACATGTCTGCCATGAACCTGTCAGGAAATGTTAATGAGCAACTCGTTGAGACCTCAGTATGTTGTGAATAAATGCTTCAACTTGTTGGACTCCTTTGCTGAGGGTGGCTTTTTTCCCCTGCCTTGCTCGTGTCTTCATGCAGGCCCTCCTCACAGTGGAAAGACTGCATTAGCTGCAAAGATTGCAGAGGAGTCCAACTTCCCTTTCATCAAGATCTGCTCTCCTGATAAGATGATTGGCTTCTCTGAGACAGCCAAGTGTCAGGCCATGAAGAAGGTATCGGGATTTCTGCGTTCTAGTTTCTTGCCTGAGATGTGTGTGTGTACGTGGCGTTGCACACAAGTAGATACACACATATTATACTTTTGTGCAGAGCACTATAGAACCTGCAGCAACTCTGTTCTCAAGTGCTACTAAAATTATCAGCAGAATTTTGGCAAATACTGATCTGTTTTTTACCTTACTGTTTTCAACTTTGCCTGTCTACCTACCTGCCTTTCCACCCCTGCTCTCCGTGTGTGTGTGTGTGTGTGTGTGTGTGTGTGTGTGTGCGTGTGAACTGGGAATTGAACTGAGGGCCTCACAAGTACTAGGCAAGCACTTGCTATTGAGCAGGTTCTTTTAAATTTTCTAGTGTATTTTTGTGCACTTTTAAAAGAATCTCTTGGGAGGCCAGCAGCTTGAGCGCCTGCTTGGAACACACGAAGGCCTGAGTCTATTCGCCCGTTCTTGGGGCTGGGGGTAGCTCAGCAGCACAGAGCCTGCTGGACAAGTGTGAGGTCCTGAATTTGGTTCCTAGTACCAAAGAAAAGAATGTCTTAACTTCCAAGTTGCTCTTTGTTTAGTGCATATTAATTTTTTTTCAACTTGCTGATAATTTCTTTTACTTTTTATTCATTGGTACATTTTAGATACATGTCATAATAACATTTATCGCAGGGAGCTTATACCTGTACAGGATACATGTTGCTTCTTTTTTGCCCCATTCTCCTTCCCTTCAGCCCTTTTTCTCCTCTTTATTTATAAAAGCTTTGCTTTTGTTTTTTCTTTCTATTCTTTTTTCCCTTGTCCCTTTCCTTTTCTCCTCCCTTGTCCTTTGTTCCCTTTCTCATTTGAACATTTTCTTCCCATTTCCATATTAATATACATTTGGGTCTTTGTTTACACTTCCAGTTTCTCAAATCAGGGCTCAGGGACATAGCTCAGTGGCATAAGCACCTGCCTGGCAAGTGGGAGGTTCCGAGTTGGATCCCCAGCACCTCCCCCCCCCAAAAAAAAAGTTTCTCACATTAGAAAAACCATGTGATATTTGAGCATGTTGTCTGATTTATTTCACTTAAGAGTATGGTCTCCAGGTGCATCCATTTAGTTAGAAGTGTCTGTCCTTATGGCAGCGTAGTACTTCTTTGTATTTCTTTATGCATTCATCAGTTGGTGGGCACTTGGGCTGTCCCTAAGAGTTGGCTGTTAAAGCGGTGCCACTCCAAGCACCGGAGTACATGTGTCACTGTGGTGTGGTGCTTTGCTTCTTTCAGGAAGATGCCAGAAAGAATAGCTGTACTACACAGAACCTCTAGCTTTAGTTTTTTGAGGAATCACTACACTGATTTCTACGGTGGTTGTACCAGTCTACACTTCCACCAACAGTGGAGAAGCGTTCCGTTTTCCCCAAGGCCTCTCTAGCATTTGTTATTGGTTGATTCCTTGATAATAGCTATTCTTTCTGGATATTAGATGGAGTCTCAGCGTTGTTGGAATGTTCATCTCTCAAATGACCAGTGATGTTGAACATTTTTTCATGTATGTATTTGCCATTTCTATTTCTTTATCTGAGAAGTGTCTGTTAATTTCACATGCCCATTTTTTGATTTGGCCTTTATATTTTGATTTTTTTGAGGTGTTTTTTTTTTTTTTTTTTGGGAGGGGGGAACTAGGGATTGAACTCAGGCCCTTGCACTTGCCAGAGAAGCACTTATTCTATTGAGCCAACTCCCCGGCCCCTGAGTTCTTTATATATTCTAGATATTAGTTCTTTGTCTCAGGCATAGCAGTCAAAATTTTTTTCCCACACTGTGAATTGTCTCTTCACTGTGTTAGTGGTTTGTGCAGAAGCTTTTTAGTAGGGCTGGGGAGACGGCTCAGTGGAATAAGCGCTTCCCTGGCAAGCACAAGGACCTGAGTTCAATCCCTGGTTCTGCAAAAAAAAAAAAAAAAGCTTTTTAGTAAGATGAGATCCCAGTTGTTGATTCTGTCTGATAGAGCCTGTGTGATTAGGGATTTTTTTTCATGAAGTCTTTGCCTACACCAATGTTAAAGTTAATTTTTATCTCTTAAATATTTGAAAAATTTGCTTAAAAAGAAGCATAGATAGGATTTTTTTTAAAGAATGCTTTCATTATTGTACAAAGTCAAACTGTTTGGTAAAGAACATAGATATATCTCTAGGAAGATACTCTCAAAAACTTGTACAAAAAAAAGATTGTAGGTAACAGAGTCTTCTTGGTAACTTAATGTAGCCCTCATTCTTCCTTTTTCTAGATACTATCCATCGTCTTCCTAGTAAAGCCACTTAGAAACAGAGATACAATTCTAGAGCTGAAAGGACTGTAAGATCATCTGGCCCTTCTCTTATGTTCAAGCAAGTGCCAAGGAAAGGGTCTAGAATACTAGATTCTATTAAATAGACTCTGTTCCAAACAAAATCAATGATTAAGACGCATTAGCTGTTGGTCTTACTTGGTAGCTAGTTATTCCTTTAATATGCTAATTTTGCATACTCCCAGATAGTACAGAAGTTATTTTTTACGTCCAACTGAAGTATTTAATTTAAAATTTGTGTGTGTGTTCTTGATCTTTTATACATGTGAACTCACGATAATTCAGAGAGATATGGAAAGATCAAAACCAGAGAAGTGAACCCTAAGAACTGAAGTGCTGCCCACTAAAACAGCTCAGTATTCTTCAGCCTTGCCCCTAGCCCTCACTTTATAATGATGTAGGGTAGAAACACTTATCGTTGTTTTTTTTTAAAGAGGCTAAAAGGAAAAATGCATTAAAAAAGAATCATACTGTCAACGAAACAGGTTTGAGAAGTTCGTTTTTTGTCTTTACAGGTAGCAGAAAATTGTTTGTGATGAGTATTTACAGGTGGCAGAAAATAGTTTGTGATGAGATGCAGGAAGCAGGATTTCAGCCAGAAGCAATGAAACATCAAAATTTCTGATAGTTTAAGACTTTTGAAACTTGAGTGTAAGCAAGAGGGAAATGTCAGGCAGAAAGCACTTGGAATATCATATTCTATTTCAAAGATGAAACCAGTAGTACCAAACTTTCCCATGAATGTGTGGATAAAATAACCAGGACTAATAACTCCTTAGATTAAGTAGTAATTATTTTGGGGCATTCTTTTATTGTTTGTTTTTGGTGCTAGAATTTGAACTCAGGGACTTGTGCCTGCCAGGCAAGTACTATAAATTGAGCTACAACCTTCCCCTTGCTCCTCTAAAAGGAAATCTTTTTTTTTTTTTTTTTTTTACGGAACCAGGTATTGAACCCAGGCCCTTGCGCTTACCAGAGAAGCGCTTATTCTACTGAGCTATCTCTCCAGCCCCTGAAAGGCAATCTTAAACCACTTCTGGTGCACATTTAAACAGTAGCCCTTAGAGCTGGGTAGATGATGTGTGCCTGCAATTCTAGCACTCAGTGGACAGGTTGATGCTGGAGGATCACTGCCAGTTCAAGACTTGCCTGCTCTACACAGCAAGACCCTGTCTCAAAATAAATAAACAAACAATAGCCCTTGAAATCTGTGGCTGGTAAACTTCCCATTTAATTAAAAAGCTAATGCTGTTTGCATTTCCCTAACTCATCTACTCCTAGACTTGTTGAAAAGTAGTAGTCTTCTGTGCAGATGGTAAATTACTCCATTGCTTTTCACCAGCTGCCAGCTTCTACCTCAGATGTACTCTGAAATGTGGGTGGATGGTCCTAGTTATTTTATAAAGTTTTTAAAAAGTACTTTATGCTTCTGCAGATCAAAGCTAGTTTGTGAATGTGAGATATTATCATTTTTATTATTTTAATCTCTTGCAAATTGACTTGAGGGGGGAAGGTAGTGTGCACTGACTTTAGAGGCTTAAATGGTTAAATTAATGGCTTAATAACTTATGATTTAATCTTTAAATTATTGAAGCCTTTCAAGGTAGTTTTAGATGAGTAGAAGGCTAAGGGATATAAAAATAAGTGTCTATACAAGCTTATTCAAGATCATTTCAATTCATGATTCACTGTCTGGTTCATCCATGCACTCTACAAAAACTGTTCTTTTTCAACAGTGTGATGAATTTGCATTAGACATTTTGTTTTTTCCTTAGGGGAGGAAATATTATTCTCTGTAAAGTTTCAGAGAAAAGAATTAAGCATAGGTGTCTTGGAAATATATTAGAAATACTACATATGTTTCCTACAGATGCTTTTCACGTTGTTACTTAATGATAGGTTGACAACAGCCTGAGGACTCAAACCAGTCTAAAGAGGCTATGTCTTCCAGTTTGCTTTTAAAATGAAACATGAATGCCATTCTTCAGTTGCTCTAGTTTACTTCCTACCACTGTTCTTATCCATACATTTTTCAGTGTGAGGATGAAAAGATACTTTAACTTTTTTTCAGAATGCAAATCATGTATAATGACTTGTCATTCTGGTGAAAGCATTTTAAGTTTCACAGCCTTTTCTGATTATAAAAATAATTTAGAAAACATAGAAAATAACATAGAAGGGGCTGGTGAGATGGCTCAGTGGTCTAAAGCACCTACTTAGAACAAGCTTAGCAAAGCACAGGGACTGCGGTTCAATCCCCCAGCACCACATGCCAGCCAGCCCCGCCCCCTGGTGGGCTGAGCTGGCCACACACATACAAAATAAATAAATAAATAAAAAATTTAAAAAAAAAATTGTTAAAAAAAAAAAAAGAAAATAACATAGAAGAAAGTTAAAATCTGTATTTGTATTTGTTCTTCATTCTGTTTTCTGCATGAGCTTTTTGACATAAGAGCTTTTTCAAATGTCACCAAAACTTATTTCCATATTCTGTTGAATTGAATCTGTATAATATTCATTTAACCAATCGCTTTTTATTGGATACTTTGGCTATCTCAGGTTGTTTTTCTCACAGTTACAAGTATTTCATAAAATTACCAAAGAAGAGAAATCATTGCTTATTTTCTTTTTCTTCTTTTAAATTTTCTTGAGACAAGATCTTGCTATGTAGTTCAGGCCGGCCTTGAACTCACTGTGTAGCTCAGACTGGTCTCAAACTCTGCAGCTGTGCCACCTCAGCTTTCCGAGTGCTGTAATTTACAGAAATGTACCACCACACCCAGTGCCCCTGTTTTCTTTTTAGAGTTTTCTTAGATTAGTGTCATGTGACTAAGCATTTGAATTAGAATTAATATGGAAATGAATTTTAGTCCCAGCTTTACCATACTTATTTATGACCTTACATGTTTAGAACCTTAAATAACTCACCCTGTAAGCCTGTTTCTTTCATCTGTAAAATGAAAATATTCATGCTGTCTTATAAGTTTATTATGGAAATTAAATGAAATTATAATTTATGTAAAATAATGGACTGCCTGGGACATGATGTATACTCAGTAAAGTATAGCAGTTGTTTTGGCTTATTATTTTGCATGTACATTTCTGGTTACTTACTTAGGATAGATGCTTAGAATTAGAATGCTGGGTTGGGGAGATAACTTGGCAGTCTGAGTGCCTGCCTGGCAGGTGCAAGGACTCAAGTTCAATCCCTGGTACTGCATGCCATCCCAGCCCTGGGACCAGGTGTGGTGGTGCATGCCTGTAATCCCAGTGCTGGGGAGGCTGAGACAGGAGGTTCATTGCAAATCTGAACTGCATAGCAAGACTCCATATCAAAGAAAGAAAGAAAGAAAGAAAGAAAGAAAGAAAGAAAGAAAGAAAGAAAGAAAGAAAGATAGATTGCTTAGGTAGAAATAATATTTGAAAGATTTTAGTGTTTATTACTATCAAATGTGTTACATAGATACTGATTGAGTGGTAGTATACACTGATATTCCTAGAACTTGCAGGATAAGGCAGAAGGATCACAAGTTCATGACCAACCTGGGCTATAGATACTAATGATTTACAAAGCTCATTCCATTACTTATTTATTTTTTCTTTTCTTTTTCTTTTAATGTATTTAGTAAAGGGTTTACAGGATCTCACTACACAGATCAAACTCATAGCAATCCTGTTTTCAGCCTCCCAAGCGCTGGGATTACAGATGTGCACCAACACACCTAGTCTCATTCGCCATCTTCAGTGCACCCTGGGGGCGGGACCAGCACAGCACCTGGGTCCCTGTGTCTGCCTAAGCAAGTGCTTTAATTTGCTGAGCTATCTGGCTGTCCCCCACTCCATTATTTAAAAATTGTATTAATTTACACTTGCAACTCCATCATTTGAGAGTATGAGATCCATTACCTAAACCAAGAGAGAAGAGTTTTTGTCAGTAGAGAGGGCTGACAGGGTTACTTTAATGATTACTTGACCAAAACTGAATGAAGAAGATGTAAGAACTCTCAAAAACCCAATAACAGCCAATGAAATATGAAATGTAATAAAAAAAAAAAAACCTACCAACAGAGAAAAGTCCAGGTCTAGATGGATTCACAGCTGAATTCTACAAGAAATTTACAGAAGATATAATGCCTATACTCTTCAATCTCGTCAATAAAATTTAAAAGGAAGCACTCCTCCCAAAATCATTCCTGGAAGCAACTATTATACTAATACCAAAACCAAGAAAGACACAACTAAAAAAGAGAACTACAGGCCAGTCTCCCTCATGAACATAGATGCAAAAATCCTCAGTAAAATCCTAGCAAATAGAATACAGCGAATCATCAAGAAGATTATACACCATGGCCAGGTAGGATTCATCCCAGGGATGCAAGGATGATTCAATATACGCAAATCTATAAATGTAATACACTATATCAATAGAGCCAAATCCAAAAACCACATGATTATCTCAATTGATGCAGAAAAGGCTTTTGACAAAGTCCAACAATTATTCATGTTCAAAGTCCTATACAGAACATTGGAATAGATGGCCTCTGCTTCAGTCTGATAAAAGCCATCTATGACAACCCAACAGCTAACATAATTCTAAATGGGGACATTTCATAATTATGCTGTTGCATCTTTTTCACAAAAGGATGATACTAAAATACATGAAAGTAGGGGGCCTGCCGGTTCAGTTGTTTAAGCGCTTGCTCATGCAAACGCAGTCAGGGGCAGGATACCCCAGTTCTGTCCCCACCTCCTACTGCCTTAGCAGACCCGCCCTTAAGGCAGCCTGAGCCAGCCAGCCCCCCCAAAATAAATAAATAAATAAATAAGTAAATAAGTAAATACATGAAAATTGTTTATTCTCAATTTAAAACTTACCTTGTATTTCTTACTTTATTTAATAAATTCTTTCTCCATGTATAAACTCCTTAACAGTACCAAAGTCTGTATGAAGTTTTAGCCTCACACAGGGCAGGGTGTTGGGGAATGTGCCATATGTTCAATTAAGAGATTTGAGGTATTCACAGATATTCTTCTTTCCCATTTTCTGTTTGCTTCCCAAACTGGATTCTGGGGCCAGGGAGATGGCTCAGTAGAATAAGCACTTGCCTAGTAAATGCAAGGGGCTGAGTTCAATCCCCGGTTCCGCAAAAAAAAAAAAAAAAAAAACCCAAAAAACAGATTGGGTTCTGTTCACATTTTAATTCCTTTATTGGTTTTTACATCTGTGCTTTAAAAAATTATTTTAATAGTCCTTAATGACATTAGGTAAACAAAAGAACAAAGCAATAGAGTTTAATTTTAGCTAATTACCTAATCTTTATGCTTTCCAGCTAGATAATCAGTAGAGATGAAGTAGAAAAATTAGATACAAGTGAATTGTTTGAACAAAATTAAGTAAAAATATCTGATTTATAAAAATATATTCATTAATAATATGATATAGCCTTATTTTCAAAGGATTGGAAATTAATGGAAGAAATTTTCCTTCTGCTGGCTTTACAAGAAATAATCTTCTTTGAATATACTCCTGTAAATCCTGCTGCAAATTGTAGTCTGCAGAGAAGAGCATCGTGCCTAATCCTCCTCTTTTCATGGTTTAGTCTCTACAAAGAGGAGAGCTGGAAATTGGGTCTTTTGACAGCAGTTACTAAGCAACAGAATTTGGATGCTTTTGGTTAACATCCTAATATATCATGTAGTTGATTTTTTGAAGTTTGTGCACATATCATTTAAGAACAGTGAATACTGCAGAAGTGACTGCAGGTCCCGGTATGGCTGGGAGGTGGGTGTTGTCCTTTTGTTTAATACTCTGTCTTTTTACACTTGTGTCTATTTGACACTAAGGAAGATGGTACAGAACTTCCAGATCTTGCAACTTTTTATATTATTAACTATATTCGTTCAGTGGCTCATGTTATGTGAAAATGTAACTTTTTCCTGAAGAGTAGGAAGAACAAATTAAGGATTTTAAGGTCAGTCCAGGAAAGTTTAAGTGCTTTGCCAAAAGTTTAGGTCCACTTCCTGAGGCAGTTTCATTAGAAGACAGCTAATGTTTGCTTGGTCTACTCCCAAATTATTTTTAGAAACTAGAGATTATTACTGATAACACCAATTTAAATTTGCTCACTTACGTTTTTATATGCAACCAAATATGATTTGAGTATGCTTTCAACTAATTGCTGACAGATTTACTACATTAGGGATTTTCTAAGCCATTAGATTCCTACTGTCATCAGATTTCTAACTGGGTTTAATTACTTTATGCCAACTACTTCAAAATGAGGTGAATTCTTTCAGCTCCTGAAAGAACTAGTGAACTTGGCTTTGCTTACCTATGAGTACTAAAGAGGTTGTAGAAAATGGAGAACAGAATCTACCTAGAACACACTTTGTTTTGGTTTGTGATTCTGAAAGGCTGGGATTAACCTGAAGGTAATGCTGGCATGCTCACATTTGCATTATGCACCCTAGAGCCTGCAGCTGTGGCCCCGCCCCTGCTCACAGGGGGCTCGCGTTTGTCTGGAGATTCCAGGAGTAAGCTGTGTGTGTGAAGAACTTACTTACAGCGCTATGTGCCATATGCAGACCCTCTCCCAACTCCTGCATGCAGGGCCCATTTCTCCTGTTCCTCAGTGCTTCGGATGTATTCAGCATGCCTTCTGGGTTGTCTTTTATGACATTTATATCTATGTTGTACTGTCTTTGCAAGCAAAAGAAGTACCCTAGCGTTTAATGTTTACCGTCCTATTGTGTGCACAGCTAGCTTGTAGGATTTGGTGTTTGCTAGAGGTGATTGTCATTCTTTACAGTAGACCTCAGACTTTCCATGCTGACCTCTGGGCCAGTATTTCATCTTTCTTTTTCTTGTCATTTTTATTTCTTCATTACTTTGCATTCTTTTCTTTCTAATGTCTCACTGACTCTTAGATATTTCACATATGCCAATAACTTCACCTGCACTTGAGGAAATTCCCAAATAAAACTAAGATGACCATATATTCTTCAGGTGTGTGTTCGTTTGTTTGTTTGTTTGTTTGTTTGTTTGTTTTGTGGTACCAAGGATAGAATTCAGGACTTTATGCTTGCCAGGCAAGCACTTATTCCACTGAGCTATCTCCCCAGCCCTAGACTGATTTTTTTTTTTTTTAACGAGTTTGTGTGATAGAATACTTGTCTCTAGCTTCAGCCCACCTAGCTGCCTCTACATTATGGCAGCATTTTTCTGAAGCAGGAAATAGTCACAAACCATCATGTCTAGTCTGTGCTATTAGTGATGGCAAGTTATGATACTCTGATTAGGGCAGTTTGTAGATTTATTCCCCATGCAGCTTTTCTACTGTTCTTTGTTTTCAAAATGAGGAAATATCTTTGGCACCTATTTCTCTCATCACTATACTCATTCTTTTGCCAAATCTTTTGAATTCTCCTAAAATATTTTTCGAAAAGATAAAAAAATATTTTTAGAACCTGTCTACTTCTCAGCACACTCACTCCTAGGCCACCATCATTTCTTTTTTCTTTAAATGTATTTGGTACAGGGTCCAGGGTCTCACTGTGCAGCTTGGACTCTAGTGATCCTCTTGTTTTCAGCCTTCCTAGCAGTGGGATAACAGTTGTGTGCCATACACCCAGACTCGGTGACATGGCACGTAGTGACAGCGATCAAACCCCAGTCCCTCTGCTTGCCTAAGCAGGTCCTTAGCCCACTTAGCCCACTGAGCTATCTCGCTGGCCCCCTCAACTCTTTTTTTTTTTTTTTTTTTTTTTTTATGTGTGTGTGTGTGTGTGTGTGTGTGTGGCCAGCTCAGCCCACCAGGGGGCGGGGCTGGCTGGCATGTGGTGCTGGGGGATTGAACCGCGGTCCCTGTGCTTTGCTGAGCTTGTTCTAAGTAGGTGCTTTAGACCACTGAGCCATCTCACCAGCCCTCTCAGTCAACTCTTAAAACTCTGCTTTAACAATAAAATTAGCACTCACAGGAAATGTATAAGCCCCTCTGTGTGCGGGCTCATCCCCTCTTCAGTTTCATCCTTCACTCACCCCTCGCCTGTGTACCTCATCAGCAGCATTGCCTCTTCGTTTTAGTTCTTACTGACTGTATATCCATCTTCAGCATTCTTGTCTATCTCTGTGCCTCCTAATGTTAAGTACACGCTGCTTAGAATACTTTCTTCCTTTGCTTTGCACTAGTCAGCTCCTGTTCTTTCTGCAGGTAGCAGTTTAGATGTCACTCCCTAAATTTGGGAGACCATCCTTGACTCCCTTAGTTCCTTTATGAGTTGGGAATAGGCTGAATTAGACTCTGGTAATAAACAGCCCTAGAATCTCAGTGGTTTAACACAATTAAGTGTATTTCTTGCTCACACTGCATGTCCATCATGGTTCAGAAGATAAGCTCTACTCATTGTAGTTTCTCAGAGAGTCAAGATAGTAGAAGTTCCATCTCACAGGTGATTCTGTGAGACAAGATGGGAAAGAACATATGGCAGATCATGCTGTGACTCTTAGGTCTTCTTTCAGAAAGTGTTGTGTTTCTATTCATGGTATTAACTTTGGTAAAGGTAGGATGTTTGTGTTTATTATTCTATTGCCTCATTAATGCTTAACACATAGTAATGATTCAAATATACTTGAATGAATGAATGAATATAACACTTCTTATTATGTGAGTTCTTAGTCCTTTACCATTTGTTCTGTATGATTTGTTCTGTGTTCTTCTTTACCATTTGCCCTGTATGATTTCAGCAGTCACTGTTCTGTAAATGATTTCCATACTCTAGAGTCAATCAGATATCTCCAGCTACTACTTGATCCTTCTTTTTTAATTTAAAATGCATAAATTTAAATGGATTGTTTTAGTGAATTGTTATTTTCTGTTACAGCATTAATTGACATGAAGACACATATAATTAAGATAGTACTTGCTTTCTGAGTGCTTACGATCCAGGAGAATAAAGGAGAAAAATACTATAAATCTATAATATATGCATAGTATACAAGGAAAAAGAGGAACAAGTGACTTAGGGAAAGATAGAATTAGAAGTTCTGTAGCTTCAGCTATTGAGTCTGTTGAACAGGTATCATTACTGAATACTGTTCTGCACAGAGTAATAAAGATGAAATAAACAAAGTGTACTTTTTATCTAACTCACAATCCATTGTGGATATAGATAGCTAAAGAGAAGAAGTTAGATGAAATTTTGATGAAGTGTGGGATAATAATTGAGGGATAAAGGAAGCGGAACAAAGGAAAGTATTTCCACTAGAAAAGTTTGATCTGATTAAATATCTGGAGGCAGAAATTATGTTGCATTGCCAGGAAAGATTTACATCTGAGGAACTGAATTAGGATGGTGACAATGAAAATCTATTATGGTAACTTTTTTAATTGTTACAAATACTTTAAAGACTAAGTATACACGGACTTTTTAATATTATGGATTTGATCTACTTTATTTATGTACCTAATTCTAAAGCTTAAAATGGATGAGAGCCAGGGCAGGAGGTACTGTCTTGGTGCGTTGCAGCTGCTTGTCAACCAGAGAGATTAGGCTGGATGCAAAAATTAATTTGTCACTTATGACACCAGTGGGATATACTGAACTTCACTGAGAGCTTATAGTTCTTGGAATAGGGACCCACGTTATTTACAGAAGGGCTGGTCTCAAGGCATGAGCGCTTGTATGTAACATATGCATAAACTAATTCTATCTGAATTGGAATTGGCCTCTATGCCAAGATATGATAGCTTTTTTCACTGCTTTTTTTAAATTTGTATTTCATTGTCTTATGTTATCTTCGGGTTTTATTTTTGGGATTGGATTTATATATGCATCTGCCTGCTTCTTCATTTCTAACTTGTGGTGTGGACTTGTTCAATTGCTTACATTGGTCTTGAACTCCTAACTTCAAGTGATCCTCCTGTCTCAGTCTCCTGAGTAGCTGGGATTACTGGTATATGTCATGTGCCTGGCTTGGTAACTGGTTTAAGTTCTTCTGTATACTCTTTCCATTGTTCTTGCCTAAAGGCACTGTAATTTGTACAAGTAATGAATGATACCCAGTTTATTCTGTGTATTCCTTCTGGCTCCATCTAGCACCTGAATTACAACTAAAGTCATGCTCCTGACATAAATATGAGAAACCAATTTGATAAACATGACAGAATTTCTTAGCTGATTCTTTTGTTTCTCGAGATGCTCAGGTATCCTATCTTTAGCTCTTAGAACTGAACACAGCCTTAAGTTGCCCTCTACTCAGCTGTAATGAATTTATGTTGTCTTGGACAAGTGATTTGATTGCTTGGAGCCTCAATTTCCTTATAAGCATTTTTTAAAGATCTAAAATCCTGTAATTATTAAATTTAGTTTATTTGTAGTCTGAAGCTTTACTGTGCTTTCTTTAGCTATCACTCAAGAATTAACTAAATTTGATGTTTTTAGAAATTGTTATTATATGGATTGTAGAGAGATAAGTGATTTTGCTTTCTTTTATTTATTTTTTTTATTTTTATTTTTTGCTTTCTTTTAGATCTTTGATGATGCATACAAATCTCAACTCAGTTGTGTGGTTGTGGATGACATTGAGAGATTACTTGGTAAGTCATTGTACTCCACCCATTACCACTGAAGTGTCAAATATTACAAAAAAACAGAATGATATTTATAAATTGTAGAGTAGTAGAAACCCTATTCTTTATCTTACAAGAAAATATAAATTATATCATATCTGATGTCAACAATAATATTCATGATAAAATGCTTTCTAACCTCACTTGCATTATAAACTAACTTTTGTAACATCTCGTATCATTTTTTGTCTTCCACAGTGTATCATGCCCATAACAAATGATTAGTAATTTTTATTGGTGGATATATTTGCTTTTCAGTACTTCTGAGTTGCCTATTGCTCAGAGGTCCATTTGTGAACTTTGACAGCATGCAAGAGGCTTTGGGGTCGGGGTGAAACTCATAGATTCACCAAAGCTTTTAGAATAGAAGTTGTAAGTTGTCTGTATCTTGGTTTCTGCTCTTTTATCAAAGATTAGAATACCTTTTTTGTTTATCCACAGAGTAATTATTGCAGACAGAAAGGAAATAGTAATGTAAACATTCTGAAAGTTAAAAGTATTTTTTGATTTTTTAGTACAGGATCTTACTACACAGATCAGACTCAGTGATCCTCCTGTTTTCAGCCTCCCAAGTGCTGGGATTGCAGGGGCATGCTACCATGCCCAGTCTCAATCGGCCATCTCAGCATGTCCTAGGGGCAGGGCTGGCACGGCATGCCAGGGATCAAACCCTGGTCTAAGCAAGCGCTTTAGTCTGCTGAGCAATCTGGCCAGCCCTAAAAGAACTTTATGGTAGGTGCTGGTGAGATGGCTCAGTGGTCTAAAGCACCTACTTAGAACAAGCTTAGCAAAGCCCAGGGACCGCGGTTCAATCCCCCAGCACCACATGCCAGCCAGCCCCGCCCCCTGGTGGGCTGAGCTGGCCACACACACACACACACACACACAAACAAATAAATAAATTTAAAAAAAAAGAACTTTATAGTAACCTTAAAATAAATAAATAAATAAATATGTATATATACATATACATATTATGTTTTATTCATTTTAATGAGGAAAAAGATCTTAAAAAATATTTGTTAACATTTCCTACATTGAAGTATGGTTTAATAGAATACAAAGATGAGTAAGCCTTGGGCCAGCCTGATAGCTCAGCAAACTAAAGCACCTGTTTAGGCAGACGCAGTGGCCTGAGGTTTGATCCCTGGCCCACAGGGCGCACTGAGATGGTGATTGAGATTGGGTGTGACCCTTAATCCCAGGTCTTTGGGAGGCTGAAAACAGAAGGATCACAAGTCTGATCTACATAGTGAGACCCTGTAGACCTGGTAGACCCTGTCCTAAATACATTTTTTTAAAAAAAGATGAGTAAGACTTAATCCCTGCGCTCAATTCAGAAGTAAACTAGAAGTAAATACCAGATAATTCTTGGTACTCTTACATTTTATTCATTGTGAAATTAAATTAATCTCACATAAATCATTATAATACTGAATCAGGGTCAAGGAGCCAGCTCAGCAGCATAAGTGCCTGCCTGGGAAGTGCAAGGTCCTTAGTTCGATCCTCGGTATCAAAAAAGGAAAAAAAGAATCAGGATGGAGTAATAAACTCTGCGGGAATAGAAAGTCAGCAGGGTCTGAGAATACTATTTAACACCTGATTAATCTTTCTTAAGTTGCTCACAGTAATGTAATGATTTTAAGTTAACTATCATATTTTCCCCATAATTTTTGGACTTTATTAGGTCTGCTATTGTTTATTTTTTTAAGTTTTGGTGATATTTGTTATAAAGCAAAGCAGGTATATCTGTGAGGTCTTCTTAAATTAATAGTTTTATCTGATGACCTTGGTTTCTGGTGTGCTGTGTTTGATTCATTCTCAGCCCAGTTTATAGGATTATTTCTTTAAAAGCTTTTAGGCACATACTTACAGCTCTGTGTAAATTCCTTTATCTAAACACAATTGAGATGTGTGGTCATAGCAACACTACTATGTCAGGAATGCATGCCCTCTGAGATATTTTCACTTATATGAATAGTTATTTTCTGCACTTGTTTGTTCATTTATTCAGTAAGCATTTGCTGAGTCCTTACTACTGTGCTAGAAGTATTAGCACAGAAAAATAACTGAGATGCTGCTTGTCTATTATAGTATATACAATCATGGCAAAAACTAGTGCAAAGTAGAATGTGTATGTATTCTGGATATTCATAAATCAGAGGAGTTACTTCTCGCTTGAGAAGTTCATGTCTGCAGCTAGCTCTAAGCACAAGACTGGATTCCTATGCAATGTACAGAAAAAGTTAAGGGTGACATTTATGTAGAATCTTTTCAAAACTTTTTATTTGGTACAGGGTCTCACTACGCAGCTTGGACTTGTAGTGATCCTCCTGTTTTCAGCCTCCCCAGTGCTGGGATTATAGGTGTGTGCCACCATGCCCGACCTTGGTCGCCGGCTCAGTGTGCCCGCTGGTGGGGCTGTCACAGCAGGTGGTGCAGGGATCAGACCCTTGTTCCTGAGTTTGCCTAAGCAGGTGCCTAGTCCACTGAGCTATCTCACTGGCTCTGATGTAGAATCTTGAAGTATTAGTAGAGGCTTAATAAGAAAAAAGTTCCTTTTACCATCTGAAGGCCAATCTCAGTGGTTTTACTATTATTTTAATTATGTTAAAATATCTTATCCCACTCAGTACTGGAGATTGCACTCCAGGGCCTTTGCATGGAGCTGCTCCTCAGGCCTTTTATTTGAGACAGCATCTTACGAAGTGATGAAGTTGCCCTGGCTAGGTTCACACTTTTGAACCTCCTACCTCAGCCTCAGTACTAAGGTTAGCCCATGTACTGCTCTCTCCCCCGCTCCCTGCGAGCCATTTTCTACCATTAAGTGTTATTGTCAATATACTGTACTACTCTGGTTTGCAATAATTTCTTAGAAATGCTTCAAAATAGTTAGGATAGATATACAGCTACATTCTCGTAACTCAATAACTAAGAAGATTTCTTCTAATAGTGTTTGTGGATGGGAAGTCATGTCTGCATCTTGTACAGTGAATAACCATGGAGACAACAATGTGTGATGTATTTATTATTGAAACTGTCCTACTGATCAGTTTTGAAACTGTCTCATTGCTATTTGTTTTGCAATAAAATTATTTTAAAAATAAATAAAATAAAGAAGTGCTTGGTAAGGGGCTGGTGAGGTAGCTCAGCAGACTAAGCGCCTGCTTAGGCAAACACAGGGACTGGGATTTGATCCCTGGCACCACGTGCCATGCCAGCCCTGCCCCCAGGTGTGCTGAGCTGGTCACCAAGGGAGACCAAGACAGGGTGTGGTGGCACATGCCTATAATCCCACTGCTGGGGAGGCTGAAAACAGGAGGATCACTATGAATCTGAGCTGCATGGTGAGACCCTGTACCAAATACATAGAAAAGAAAAGAAAAAGAAAAAGAAATGCTTGGTAAGTATTTACCTGGATATTTTCCCCCTTTAAAAAAATTCTTTCTGGGCCGGGGAGATGGCTCAATGGAATAAGCGCTTCCCTGGCAAGCGCAAGGGACTGAGTTCAATCCCTGGTTCCACAAAAAAAAAAAAAAAAAAATTCTTTCTGGGGCCGGGGAGATAGCTCAGTAGAATAAACTTTCACCTGGCAAATACAAGGGCCTGAGTTCAATCCCTGGTTCTGGAAAAAAAAAAAAATTGTTTATGTAAACCAAATAAGATGTTTGGATGAACTCAAAATGATTACTTAGATTTTTCAAAGTATTTATAGATAAGTTTTCTTTTTTTCACATAAGTATTCTTATGTGATATTTTAAACATTAGGTAATTTGATATATTTTTTATTGCAAATAGTTGAGTGACTTATTTTAGGAAGATTGTTATTTATGCTTAATATAGAAAAATCTGAATATTTGGATATGTGCATATGTGTATTGAATCCCTAATCACAATGTTTCTCTTCCAGATTATGTCCCCATTGGCCCCCGATTCTCTAATCTGGTATTACAGGCTCTTCTTGTATTACTGAAAAAAGCACCACCTCAGGTAAAAGAAATAAACTAAGGAATATTTTCAGCTTTTCAATAAATTTCATATAATGGTACACAGTCTGAATGAGCAGATTATATATATTAGTTTAAGAGCCAGCCAGATAACTCAAGGGCTAGTCAGATGGCTCAGCTGGTTAAAGCACCTGCTTAGGCAGACATGGGGACCAGGGTTCAATCCCTGACGTCATGTGCTACACCAGCCCTGACCCCAGGCTGGGCTGAGCTGGCCAGAGTCTGGGGCATAGTGGCACATGCCTATAATCCCAGCACTAGGAAGCTTGAAAACAGGAGGATCATTGTGAGTCTGAGCTGCTTAGTGAGACCTTGCAACAACTAAATATATTAAAAAATAAAAAATAAAATAATATATATGGAAACTACTTAATGTTAAGCTGGTAAGACTAAGTTTAAAATTATCTGTGTGCAATCAGACATGATGGTACATACCTGTAATCTCAGGTGGCTAAGGTGGGAGGATCCCTGTGGGTTCAAGGCCTGGACTACATAGTGAGTTCACAGCCAACCTGAACTACAGAATGAGACCCTGTCTCCAAAAAGATAAAAGAAAAAGAATCTGTGTGCATATTTTACTCTTAAAGGTATAGAGGACTTGTCTTGATTTTCTAGGTCTTTTGGCTTTTTAAAATTTTTATATAATGAAAGAAACATAACCTACAACATACATAAAAATTCACTACTGCATATGTGCACTGTGGAAGGATTATTTTTGTGTGTGTGAGTACCAGGTATCAAACTCGGGACCTGACTGAGAATTACTTATAATCCAAAGTAGATACCGATAGAAACAAAAAAAAATTTTTTTTTATGAGCAGAATATATTTATTGAGAGAAAGAAAGCTCCTGTCCTGAGAGAGGGATAAGAGGGGGGGCCTGAGCAGGTAGTTCCCCCCCAGAAACAAAAATATTAATAAATGACCTATAACATTTGACTAAAGACTTATGAACAACTGTTTTTATTTTGTAAAAATACTGTAATTATAAGATTCTTCAGGAAAAGAGCATTAAGATACTTTAAAATCACATGGCATCTGGCATAGAGGCTTATTATGAAATATTCAAAAATACATATGCATGAAACTTATTAAGTATGTATTTTTAAAAGTATTTAAATGTCCTATTTTTGTGGGCTAAAGTGTTTTTGTGTTGCTAGAATTTAGATAGAGTATAGTTAGATGGAAAACATTCAAAAACAATTACAGCTTTAATGGCCAACAAGTGTGACAAGATAGTCAACATCATTAATCATTCAAGAAATGTAAATCAAAACTAATACAGTGAGATCCACTTTATACTCACTAGGATGACTATAACCCAAAAATCATATAATAACAAGCCTTGGTGAGGAGATGGAGAAGGTGGAACGCGCTGACTGCAGTTAAGAATGTCAGAGTTGTGCAGCCCCTAGAAAACAGTGTAGCAGCTCATGTAAACGTTAAACATCAAGGTTACCAAATGCCCCATCATTTCCACTTCTACTTGTATACCCAAAAGAATGAAAGTGTATGTGTACTCAAAAGCTTGTAGATGTATCGTTATAGCAATATTCTTTGTAATAACCAAAAATTGAAATAATGTAAATGTTTGTTCGTTAAATGAAATAAAAGCTAGCACAGCTATGCAGTGGAATATTAATCAGCAATAAAAATACAGTGCTGATATGTGCTACAGCATGAACCTTGAAAACAGGCTAAGTGGAAGAAGCCCATCAGAAAAGCCCACACGTTGAACGATTCTATGTATGAGATGGCCACAGCTGGCTCAGAGACAGAAAGTAGTTCAGCAGCTGCCCAGGGATAGGAGGGGTAGACAGGGAGGATGGGTGGCGCTTGCTAGCAGATGTCCTCTTTGGGCTGGTTAAGATACTCTAAACTGACTGTGACAGTGGCTGCACATACTGTGACTAGATGAAACTCCATTGAATTTTACACTTTAAACAGATAAACTGTGTGGTATATGAATTATATCTCAGTAAAATGGTCACTTTTTAAAAAAAAATTTGGTTTCATAAGCCACTTAAATGATGAAAGTAGAATGATGTAGAGAGTTAGACTTAAAAGGTGAGGTTGGCTGGGCATGATGCTGCACACCTGTAATCCCAGCACTCAGGAGGCTGAGGCAGAGGGATTGTTGCAAGTTCAAGACCAGCCTGGGTTACAAAGTGAGCTCAGAGCTAGCCTGAGCTGCATGGCGAGACCCCGTCTCATGAAGACAAAAAAATAAAAGGTGAGTATCCTAGGTACATGAGCGCAGCTTGGGAAAAATCTTGCAAACAGCGGCTAGATCACTAGAAGGGGATATGACAATTTCTGTAAGAACTGAAGAGGAAGGGTATGAAAATATGGAAGAAGTAAGAAGAGATCTGCTTGTGTAGTAATTGGAAATGGCAGCTGTTCTCCTAAGGGACACCAGCCTGTCATTAATCAGCATTTGGTGACCCTGACCTGATCTACTGTATGAGTGAATTCGTGGTGAGGGAGATAGTGTGTGTTATATTTCTAGTTGGCATATATTTAATAGACGAAAATATGCCTTGTCTTATCTCCATGCTTTCTAAAACTAGTTTATATTGTCTCAAGAAAATAAGGGAGAATTTTTAGGCTGATCCAAAGCCAAAAACAGTTGTCATTCTGAAGTGAAAGCATTTACTCACTTCACCAAATCATTATCATGTCAATCTTCAGAGGATTTCAAATAAAAGTATATGTATCTAAATAGTGTGCTAGAAAATTATTATTTATCACTGGCAGGAAAACAAAAGCTATGTACATTTTTCTTAAAAAGAACTGTGTATGTATACAATGCAGCAATTGTATCAGTGACAGAATCCTTAATATTGCATTTGTTGTAATTCCAGCTTCCACACAGAAAAATTGTGTGTGCATGTGTGCACATGTTCAAATAAAAGAATCCCTCCAGGGGTACTATGTTGTTATGTATCAAGATACTCTCTTTTCTACTTTTACCCCTCCCCCACCGCCTCTAAATTGGCTTATTAAAACTGGTTCACAAGCCCTTCTTTTTTCCCTTTGTGGTTGCCTTCCTCTTGAATTTTCAGTGCAGAACTAAGAATTCAAGTCAGATTTCAGTCACTAGGATAATTTTCTTTGAATTTTAAATTTTTCATAATAAATGCATAGATTTTTAATGAAGCTGATATTCAATGGATTTGCTTTAAATTTAGCTGGAGTTAATTTCATGATTGATTTATTAGCCTTTTGAAAGTATAAAAAGTGGTATCTGTAGTTCATGAAGACTGAAAAACATCATCACATTTTGTTTAGCATCTTTTTAAAACCAATTAAAAGCTTTTCTAAAATGGATTGAACAGGAGAAAATAAAACATGTTCCCTAGGTCTTTATTTCAATCAAGTTTTCCTGTGTTCTGCAGGAGAAGAGATCGAGGGGGATAGAAAAATTGAAAAGGGCTGTCCCAGCAGGGCGCCACGCTGGAGAAAAGGGCTTCTCTGAGAACTCAGCAGCAGCAGCTCAGAAAGCTCCCAGCCTGCTTCATCTACATGCAGAGTCACACAAGGCATGGGGGCGCTCACCGGCACACAGAGGTTTCACATGTGCTTCCCTGCTGATTCCTGTGAAAAGCTAACAATTGGCTTGGAGGGTAAAAGACCATTGCAGTTCACCCTCCCTGAGCTGGACGTACAATTTGTCCAGTGTTAGGAAATGTCCGGCTTAGCAGTGAGAGGCCTGAAGACTCCCCTCCTTCCAGTGAGATCCCTAAAGCCGTCTCTTTTGCTTGATGGCACTGGGGCTCTTTTCAGGTTTTGCAGATTTATGAAAGTTGCTGGGGTGTGATTTCCCAGACCAGGAGGATGAAAACCCTGGTCTCAGTATCAAGGAAGAAGCAGCAGTGAAGTGGGAAGGTGAGATGAACCCTCTTGCAGCCCTAGCACCGGTGCACATATAATTTTCCACAAGTCTCTTCTGCCACATTTTTTTTTTCTTCTTTTTCTTTTTGGGAAACAAAACAAAGTGCCTGAAAAGGAGCTCCTTGTGCTGTGAAATGGCATGACTTCCCAGTTTCCTCAATGAGTCTCGAGAGTAGCTTGAGCTCATTAGTTGTTTAATTCTGGGTGTACTTGACATTGCTAGAAATCAGAGTGGAAGTCCTTATCTGAATGTAACACAATAATATAGATTCGTAGAGAGCCAATCCCTTTTCAGGGATTTGCAAGCTTTTTATACCATGGCATGGAATGTGATAACTTGTAATGATAGACTTGGGTAAGTGGACAAGGACACTCAGTTGGCTGGGCGCCAGCTGCCCCCGTTCCTTCCCTTCAGTTGACAGGACTTGATATACGAGTCCACATGTAACTCATTTGCAGCACACCAGTGGGGGCCTCTTTGGAGATCGTAAGCTTTTACACAAGAATAGTGTTACTCCAAATTCATAGTAGTCGTACTGAAGGTACAGGTCAGACCTAGCAGTTATTGGGGTTCTAACTAAGTTATAAAGCTGTTGGAAAAAGGCACTTCCTCACTGTGTTGGTGCTTGGGAGTGTTACCTAATAAGACAGGGTTTAGAGCCAGGAGATCATAATAGGTGAGCCAGCAGGAATCTAGAGAATACTTGCGACGAGCCCTCAGACATGCATCTGTTTATCTGTGGGTTCTGTTTTAACATCACCTGTCTCTGAGCCAGACTGCTTTGTATGTAATCCTTATGGGCTATCTTAATGCAGTCTTCAGATATGTTACTGGGAAGGCTTGGTAACATTAGGCAGTTCTTCAGGTTTTGAGTTGTTTAGTAAAATAAGCAGATAGTGAAAGAGTCTCCGAATTGTGCAGGCCTAAGCATGAGTATCTTCTCATCTATCTGTTTAAAATTAACTCTGGCTAATGACTACAATATGACTCAACAAGACATATAACCACTTTAGAGAAGAGCGTTAGTCATTTTGCCAGATACATTAATTGTAATCACTGCTGTGGTGACTTCTGCACTGTATTTTATTTTTTAAAAATATGTGATGATTGACAGTTTAGTGACCCAGTTTTCTCATTTATTAAGTTGGTGACATTAGACAGCTACTGTATTTTATAAAATACTTAGTAAAGTTCTAAGTTGGGTATGTGGATTGATTGATTTAAAATACATTAAAAAGAGGGGCTGGTGAGATGGCTCAGTGGTCTAAAGCACCTATTTAGAACAAGCTAAGCTAAGCAAAGCAGA
>NW_004524609.1:255285-257178 GCF_000260255.1 Octodon degus | reverse complement strand
TTAAAAAAAAAAACATTAAAAAGAGATCTGATGAATCTCTTTATAAAACATTGCTGCACATGTCTGTTTTACTAAACCACCAGATATTTCAAAAAGGGGTTTGGTTTGGTTTTGGAAAAACACATCTGTAACAGGCACTAATGAATATCAAAATAAATTATTATTTAATTATTTATTAATGTATTTGGTACAGGGTCTTACTACCAGCTCAGACTCGTAGCGATCCTCCTGTTTTCAGCCTCTCCAGTGCTGAGATTCCAGGCATGCATCACCATGCCAGAGCTTGGTTCTCTGGCTGGTTTAGCACACCCAGGGGAGGGGCCAGTGCTGCATGGGGTGCACGGGATCTAACCCTGTTCTCTGCACTTGCCTAAGCAGGTGCTTAGTCCACTGAGCTATCTCGCTGGCCCCAAAATAAATTACAAGGTATACAGGTATACATTATTTTTAGATAATTCAAAGATATATAAATTATTCATCATCAGATAAGTGTTCATAGTTCATATTTTCTCGCAGCCAGAATGTGTCTATATCTCCATTGCCCTACACAAGTTACCATGAGAGGGCATCAGCTTTAGGAAGGTGTTGGTTATAGGATCTCACTGATCTGGGCACCATGAATCTAGTTTTGAGTACCATCTCTATGGATTCACTCACTGTATTGGACATAGGGTCGGAAGCCTGAGTTTAAGTCTTAGTTCAGATATCTTCAGGCTTTATTGCTTGACCTAGTCCCTTAATTTCTTTGAGTCTATTTCTTTGTCTCTAAAGTAAAGAGAATCCTTTTTGCCTTGTCTACTCCATTGAGGTTCGATTAAGATAACATAACGCAGGCCTTTTTAAACTTAAGGAGGGGCCGGGGAGATGGCTCAGTGGAATAAGCACTTCCCTGGCAAGCGCAAGGGCCTGAGTTCAATCCCCAGCTTCACAAATAAATAAATAAATAAACTTAAGGACTACGCAGATGTACAGTGCAGTGCCATTGAATAGTCCACAAAAGTATCTTAGCTTGTAAGATGGGACAGCTAAAGAATGTAACCACTGTACAGCCAGCATAAATGCCCATAGAATGTGAGTTCAGAGGCCCAGCCTTGAATGCCCAGGCATTGCTTCCCTCGTGTGCAGTAAATGCTGAACCAAGAAACACGGACACTCAGCTGCCCTGGTCCATTCAGTGGGACTTAGAGCCTTCCAGAGCCCTAAGACAAATACTCTGCTCTGGGGAATTGGCGATTTCTGTTACAAAAGGAATAGTGGAGTAGAAACAGGAACTTCTGAGCTCAGATAAGAAGCAGAAGGAAGACCAGGACTTCTGGCTGTCATGAGGTCCCTGACGACTTTACCTCACTGCACTTGCCCTTATTTTTGGGACTGGCCCACTGTCATCCTTTGTCTGCAGCCACATCAGTTTGTGGCCACAGTTCTTTTTTCCTCACTTCTGGTGCAGCTGAATGACACTTTAGCTTCTCTCCTACCTTTGTGTGCCTAAAATAAGAACATAGATCTTGCAGAGATTCCCTAGGAGTTTATGCTATGTAATATGTACATAGTAGTCATGAGATGGGTCAAAAGGGAGATGAGCCAGAACAATTCATTAATACTTCTAATACTTACTGATCTATAGATGGAACCAGAACTTGATTTTTCTTTTTTTAAATGTATTTGGTACAATGTCTCACTATGCAGCTTGGACTCAGTGATCCTCCTATTTTCAGCCTCCCCAGCGCAGGGATTACAGGTGTGCGCCACCATGCCCGGTCTGGGTGACCAGCTCAACGCTCCCAGGGGTGGGGCTGGTGCAGCATGTGGTGCCTGGGATGGAACCTTGGTCCCTGTGCTCTGCTGAGCTGGTGGGCTGAGCTGGCCACACACACACACACACACACACACACA
>NW_004524609.1:236554-254680 GCF_000260255.1 Octodon degus | reverse complement strand
AAAAAAAAAAAAAAAGCCAGTTGTGGTATGCATCAGTAATCGCAGCACTATGGAGGCTGAGGTAGGAGGATTGCTGTGAGTTTGAGGCCAGACTGGACTACATGGGGAAACCTGTCTCAGAAAGCTCTCCTCACCTCACCCCTGAAAAAAAAAATCAAACAACAAAGTAACCAACCCCTACTAGAAAAGGTGAATTTAAGGTGGCTGCTACTAAAGAAAACAGCCCTAGATGTAATAGAGGCAGAAATACAACCTCTGCCTGTGCCTGGAGCCACCACCCAGCCCTGACTCTGCAGATCCAGCCTTAGTCCACATCTACACAGCTACCTAATCATCTTTCCTGAAGTTCCCAGGTCTGTCCTAGTATGGATTATGGGTTCAGTTAAAAAGAAAAAAGGACTGAAGAGATGTAGCTAAATTGTATGCTACTTTTCCCTTTCTGTCAGTTGGCCTTCAGGCTATCCAAATACATGTCCTTAACCAGTTAAAAAAAATTGCATCTATTTATTGTCATGCATATATTATAAGATAATGTTAATTTTTAAAACATGAGCAAAGAAGAAATGCTTTAAAGAGTGAAATTTAAACTACCACCCTCAACAAAATAAAAACAAAGTGAGGCTGAGAATGTAGCTCAGTGCAAAAGCCCTGAATTCAGTCCCCAGTACCACAATAAATAAATGAATTAATTAACTAAAAAGAATTCTGTCACCATCCTAAGAGTAAGCACTATAATTACAGGTGATTTCTTTTTGCTTTATCGTTTTATCAGTTTTCTATAGTAAGCGTACATTACCTTGATAATAAAAAAAAAAAACTTAGGGGCTGGGGAGATGGCTCAGAAGAATAAGCACTTGCCTGGCAAGCACAAGGGCCTGAGTTCAATCCCCGGTTCCACAAAAAAGTAAAAAAAAATTAAAAATAAAACTTAATATGTATACATTTATTATCTTTTTAAATTTAGAATACTCAAAACTCTCTAATTCCATTGTTTTACAACTAATTTGCTGCTTGAAAACTAGAACTAGATGACTTTATCTATTTTTGTTTTGCGGTACTTGGGAGCAAACTCAAGACTTTGTGCCTGCCAGGCAGGCACTTAGGCCACTGAGCTATCTCCCCAGCCAGTAACTTTATATTTGTGTCTAATGTGTAGATATCATATTTGTATCTTTTTTTTTTTTTAATGGTACTGGGGATTGAACTCAGGACCTTGAGCTTGCCTATTCTACTGAGCTATCTCCCCGGCCCCTGTATCTTTATATTTGTATCTAATGTATATTTGTATGCATGTGTAGAATATATTTCTAATCTTGATTCTTTTCATTTCATTTCTTTCATTTTTTTTGAAGAGAACTGTGCAGTAGTTCCTGCTGGCCTTGAACTCACTGTGGAGCCAAGGCTGGCCTCAAAGTTACACTGACCTTCCTACCTCAGCTCCTCTAGTGCTGGGGCTGCAGGCATGTGCCACCGTGACCAGCTGAGTTTTTCTCTCTTAAAGCTGACTTAATGTAATGTCAGGACCACACCCTGTGGTCCTAAGTAAATGTGTGAAAGTGCCTCCTGACTCTCCCAGTTTGGGGGGAAACCGCCAGCATTAAGCTCAGCACCATTGCCACTCTACACTTTTGATGGTTCAGTGCCAATGCCAGTGCAGCTAGAGTTGTTTCTTTCACATCCAAAACATTTTTTTGATTTGTGAATTTGAAGTATTACTTTAAGGAGCAACTGCTTTTATTAAAGTAGTTATTTAAGAAACATTCTACACTAGAAATACAGGGTGACAGGGCTGGGGATATAGCTGAGCAGTACAGCACCTTCCTGGCAAGCTCAAGGTCCTGAGTTTGATTCCTGGTATGAAGAAAGGGTAGGGAAGGAGGAATAAGATGCTGCCCTAGGACTAACAGTCCAGGACCACCTGTTGTGCGTTTGGGGTACAGGGTGTGCCTAGGCCAAGAGGCAAATGGAGATGAACATCTGCTCACCAAGCAGTCCACCCTGAATCTGTCACAATAGGGTTCCCAGGTTGAAATGTGAATATAGGGTGCTCAGTTAAATTTGAATTTAAGAAAACAAATCATTTTTTAGTAGCATTACAGCTCATGCCATGGTTGGGACACACCATACTTGTATCCAAGGGTTTATCTGGCAACTCCAGCACTGAGAAAGATACAAAGAAGTGCATTTTTGCTCAACAAAGCCCTGAGATTTTAGTGCAAGGGAAAGGCGAGGTGGCTGCTTAACCTAGACGCCATTTTCCAATTCATCCAGTCTGGGGCATGTTGTGATTGTTTTCTGGTTCATGCATTAACAGTGTCTCAGCTCAGTGTGCAGATAAGATGTGAAAACAGGGTACACTTATGTAGTTTGGCTTCATATGCTAATCGGTCTCAGTGGAGTGTAAGGTAAACTGTGGCCTGTTTTGCCTACCAGTGTTTTCACAAATAATTTTTGATCCTGATCTTGATTGCTGAGTTAAAGGAAGATGTAATTAGAGCTGTCATCCCATCCTAAGGAGTCCCAGCTCTGTAGCAACAGAGACGGTGAAAGCTACTTCCTGTGGTCAGTTAGCAAATTCTGTATTTCCATAAAAATTGATATGTATGGTCCTAAAGGTATTTTGTATATAATTATTTATCTTGGGCTTCATATGGCATATTAATTTTTATTGGAGGGAAGAAAGGGACTTCATTTTTTTCCAAAAAAAAAATTTTTAAAAAAAAAAAAAAAAAAAAAAAAAAAAAAAAAAACCTCTCACCAAAGGGAACAAGGCTTGATATCACATGCTTATAATCCCAGCACTTGAAAGGCTAAGGCAGGAGTATTGCCATGAATTCTAGGCCTGTCTGGGCTATGTAGTGAGTTCAAGACCAGCCTGGGGGCCGGGGAGATAGCTCAAGGGCCTGAGTTCAATCCCCGGTTCTGGGAAAAAAAAAAACCAACCTGAACTATATATGGTGAGACCCTGCCTCAGAAAAAAAAAATACAAAGGTGGGGGGAAAATCAAATGCTGCTATGCTTTGGTTTAGTTAATGAATGTTGGTAAATAAGGATCATTATGCACCGCAGATTCTTTAAGTGTAGCACTCAGCAAGGGGTATTGGGGTGCATAAAGGCTCTATCTAGGGAGTAAGTAGGTAGCCTTGCATGCCCTGTCTGTTGAGTACTTTGTACTTTTTTCTTTTTTAATTTAAATTTTTTTTTTTACTCTTTTCTTTCAATGGTTTTGCCATTAACTCACTGTCAGAATATAAGTGGGTTGTTTTGGTCAGCCTGCCTCTGACAACTCCTAGTTTGCTTCTTCTGTCTCTGAACTAGGGCAACCACCAGATCACAAACACATAGAGTGAGAGCAGCTAGGCTGTGCCAAGAGAGAAACTCGCCTGGGAGCAGAGCCCGACTGATGTCCTTGTGGGCCCCTTGAGCCATGAAAAGCTATGTGAAACTATATTTTCTGACAGTTGATAGAAAGGTGAATGTATTACTACATTAAATGTTTTTCCACCTAAAAAAATTTTTTTTCCCTTAATTTTGAAAGAAATTAGAGAGGGTGTTTTCATGGCCTTCCCTCAGAGTCTTAAGGGTCCTAGATATTGTGCCTATAGGTTGCTGAGTAAAGCAGCATTTGTTTTTTCAGTTCTGGAAGTTAGAGAGGTTTGCTTATTTCTTTTTCTTGTCTCTGCTATGCCTAGGTCAGGAGGCAAATGGAGATGAACATCTTGCTCACATCTTTTTTTTTTTTCCAGTGACAACATTTCATTATTTTTATTAAATCAAATGACTAATGTTGCTTTAAAGATCATACCTCATAGATTTTTCAAAAATTAGACCATATAGTGACTAATCAACTTATGCATTCTGCTTACACATATTTTTTGGTCTATATTTTAATTAGATTTGATCATCTACTAAAAACAAAAATTCACATTAAAGTATTTAATAAGTTCCTTGCAAATTCACATCTTGAGTAAGTGAAATTTTAGCAAGTTGGTTCCCTGATAAGTGAGGTCCCCTGATAAGTGAGGTATTATATTACTGGGTACGTGGACCCACATTCTGAATGGTTGGAGCCTAAAGGGGTAAGATGGGTTGTATAGGGATAAGTGAGGACAGAGTCTGGAAAGGGTTACACATGGACAGCAAATACTTGAATCCATTGTAATAAAGAGAAATGTTATGAATAAAAACCAGAGATGGAAATTAAACTACACAGAATGATGACCTGATCAGAGCATAGGGGATAATTTAGGGCATATTAAGCATATCGGAGAGAGATAGGGAAAAATCTACGGGAGCAGGATTAGGGAGCTTGGACTTTATAGTTAATCACTGGTCATCTAAGTTGTTTCTCCCATCCAAGTACTAACCAGGCCTGACCCTGCTTAGCTTCGAGATCAGACGAGATTGGGCACGTTCAGGGTGGTATGGCCGTAGACCTAAGTTGTTTCTGATGAGAGAAAGCCCCTCCAAAATAATTCCTTTGGGCATTAAGAATACTGTGGTATGGTCAATACAACGTTATTTTCTTAATGTCTTTAGTTTAGATGTCATCATTTTTAGGTGATATAGCTTTCAGACTCATAATTGAGAGACTAGCTATTGGTGATACTAGTTTGAAATTGTACATAGTAGAGCATTTGTAGCACTCATGAGGCCCTGGATTTGACCCCCACCACCAAAAGTTAAGTAAATAAATAAAATAAAATCACATATTAAAAACAATGGACAAGAAATGTAGTGAAAATATGACTGAGCCCTAAACTCCAGTTTCTGTCCCCATGGATTCAAAATCCTCAGGTCACTTTACCTTTTACCTTAAGTTCCACAACTACAAGAGAAAGAGAAAGAAAGAGGAGGCAATCTGTAAGAGCTATTTCACGTACAAAATTCAATGATTCTGTGTCTTTTCGATGAATTGGTACTAAATATTATTTAATATAAAAGAATCCTTTTGCCTATCATAAATTTAAAATTACTTGGGTTGAAGTTTCTCATTTCATTTCCCATCTGCATCATGAATTCTCTTTTTGTTCTCTGTCTTCCTAGTAGTACCAGGAGGATGGTTACAAAGAGCTAGACTAAGAATTTGCCCCAGGGTAGAATCTAATGGCAAGCTTAAGTGTAGTTGTCTGCCTAGTCGTAGCATGATTTATTTGAAACATCCTTCCTTAGGTATTCAATTTAAACATTTAGCAGGGAACAGACAGACACAGTAGCTACAGACATTTGAGCAAGAAAAATTGGCAGGGAAGGTGTGCAGAGAAGCCCCATTCTTCCCTCTCATTCTCCTGGTTGTTTTTGGGATACCAGGGATGGAACCCAGGGACATAGTGCAAATTAAAGTTCTGTACCACTGAACTGTGTCCCCAGTCCCCTCCTTGTTGCTTTCTAATGATAATCTGTTTTCTTGGTTTAGAGAAATTAGGAATTGTAGGAGAGAGTTAATAAAACTTGTCAACTCAGAAGCCTAAATTAATAGCTTCTCATGACTCCGTATCTCTCCTGCCAGAGAAGCCTGTGTTATGCAGTCAATAGCTAATCAACTGACTTTAGAAAAAAAGCAAACAAAATAGCATGTGGCGTCAACATATTGCAAATGAAGCACACAAGTCAGCCATTCTAGAATATTTTCTTTCAAATTATTGCTACTGTAAAGCATGTAACACTAGGACTTACGTGTAAAGTTTCTATAAATGGTAGATATTTGCAAGCTAAACAGTATATCATGCATTTTTATATGGCTGGAAGAGAGAACGTAACAATGGAGGAATATCTGCTACCCTCTAAACCTACACTGAGATCATCATCCACTGAACACATACTTATTACTTTCACAGCTTGTATAAGGTACAGTGCCAGCCACGGACGCATTAATAACACCAAATCGCGTAAGTCCTAGCCTCATGAAGGAAGACTTGCAAGAAATACAATAAATAAGTAAATACAGGAGTAAGCTGAATAAATAGTATGTTAAAAAGTAATTCTTATTATGGAATAAAAGAGCAGAACAAAGGGAAAGGGAGAGTAGGGAAGCTTGGGGTTATCTGCAGCTTTAAAAGGGAGGATATCGAATAGGCCTGTAAAAAGCTGACATTTAAGGAAGTCTTGAGAACTCAAAGGGATCATATGAGAACTTTCTGTGTGTCAGGCACACTGGGCTAAGTATTGCAGAAACACTGGGAAGTGGCACACAGTTCCTACCCCAGGGAGCAAACAGACTAGAAACTAGATTCCAGCTAGTAAGTAAATGCAGTGAAGCACTGTGGTCTGGTATAAATAACACAAGCTAAGTAAAAATATGGGAAATTCCCATAGCAAGAGTAGAGCCAAAAGAAGTGACTCAAGAGAGCACTTCCTGCCAGAAAGCTTCCTCTGACCTCTGCACGGATTTCCCTCTCAGAAGTCTGCCTCCCACTGAGACCCCTTTGCACCTACTGCCTTGTTTGGGCTTTCACCTCTCTGGACCAAGGCTTCAGGTTTCCTCTGGACCACACCATTGCACTAGTCTGAACATCGGTCCTCTCATCTTCCTAGGAAAGAACACCTTAGCCTTCTAGGAGGCTTGTTTCTCCTACTGCTAGTTCCATGTATTTTGGGGAGAGGAGTCTCAGGTGCGCCCATTACAGATCCTAACACCATATGTGGAGGATGATTTTTCAGGTTTCTCTCAAGACTATCCCTCAGACTCTTGCTGCTTTTCATTCTTGCCTCTTCCAACAAGTCGTAGCGTGATTTATTTGAAGCATTAGCAGAGTCCCCTCCCCCAGCATTCTTTATCACATACTCTGCCTTACAAGTAGGTAGAGGGGGAAGATACTGAGAGGTTGAATAATCTACCCCAAATCCAGTGAATGTTGGAGCCTGTACCTTCCCTACTGCACCAAGCTACATGTCCATCAAGATTCTTGCCTCTCTAGTGTTTTCTGTCCTTCCCAGCCTACCTAAAGGATCTCATTAGGCATAAGCTGTCAGTTACAAGGTATGGAGTCTTTCTGGGGATACTCAACTCTTAGCATTGGCATGTGTCCATGAAGTAGCTTTCTCCCAGGCCACAAGTAGGGTGCCCTGTGGGCAGCTGCCCAGACCCTGTTTCTTGCCACAGTTCTTTCTCCAAAACCTTGTTTTCTGTTGCTTTTATATTAAATCTCCTCCCTTAGCTTACCACCCTGGGTCTTCCATTGCTGCTCCTTCTCATCTTTCCAAGAGAGTCTGTTCCAGCCCTTGGTACTCTCACTCAGATGCTGCCACCACACAAGGTAGTGTTTCCTGGCTTTAGCGGCCTGGCCTGCTCCCCATGGGCCTTGCCCGCACTCCTTTTTGCCAGTGGTGGTACACTCCTGTGGGCTCTTGCTAGACAAACCCACTTCGGGTGACTTCACAGGTTGTGTCCAGAGTGTCTTGGTTGCTTTGTATTTACTGATGTGAAACATGGTAGTGACCCCTGAATACTCACTTGTGAATTTTGCAGCCTAAATTGTAATCACTTTGAAACCATAAACTAAATCGTACAAAAAGAGTAAATTCTTGTTAATGCTCTGATTAGCTAGCGTTTCATTTTTTACTTACTGGGTTTATAAATTCTACATGTTTCACTCTCATCTGCACAAACATAAAATTCTGATAATCAGAAAATAACATTTAAGGCCCACAGCACACAGCATTTTTGAGTTGCACTTTAAAACTCACTGCCTAATCCATTTCAGGGTTTCCAATTGTTCACAGCTAATTCTTCTTACCAAGGGTGTATTACACTTGCTCAGCATTGAATGATATGGAAAGAATAGCCTTTCTTTCCTGCATAACTGACTTTAGTTTTTGTTCATAGGTTAAAATCAGCCCTTCCATTTCACTGCAGTGTTATATTGGTGGCATTTTTTATTTAGGGGAGAAAAGCTTTCTTCCACATGAACTTTTGTTACAAATCAGTTTATTGGGGCCAATCAATGGGCTAGACCTATGAAAGGGTGTGGATTATCTGGTTGGGCCTTTGTGTGGCAAAAGGCTTAGATGCTGCTTAGTGCTTGCTCATTCTTCACCATGTAAAGAAGTGGTTTTTTGAAGGATCAACACCTGACTGAGCCCTGCCTTTTTCATGGTAATGTTTTCACCTGAGTTGCTTCTTATGGCACGAAGAATTAGTTAACTAATACTTATTTAACCTTGGGACAATGTTTATCATAATCCGATTGCAGATAGTTGTTTTATTTAGTCTTTTCTTTCTAGTGCCAGGACTAGCAGCACTCAGTAAGAGAATGCTGGGAGCATTTTTATTTATTTATTTATTTATTTATTTATTTATTTTTGTGCCTCAAATGGGTTATTACTCCACTTTTTTTCTTTCCATCAAGGGGCATATTTGGGGATTATGGACTTAAGACCAGTAGCCACAAATTAATACAATAGATTTTCCCTCTTGGATTGAATTTATTTCTTTTTAAAGCTGAGCCCCCACTTCCTGCTGCTGGCAACTTTTCCCTTCACAGGCTGTCTAGTGTGATTTGTTACATTAACATTCAGAACTAGATTTTTCATGAAAAAGCTTCCATATGAGTATTACCACTAATTAATATACAAAATGATCCAACATAATTTAGTTATTCAGTAATGTTCTTCAGTGTTTTGTCCAAGATGGTGCTTTACAAGTCAAGGCCTGAACTTGCCTGGGTCATGGCCTCTTTGCAGTGTTTTCAGTCTTGTTAAACAAGAAGAAAAGCAAAACATAAATTAGCATCTCCATTGTAAGTTGCTCTGCATTTCCCAATCTGTCAACACTTTGAAGAGTATACTAATTGTTAAGTTATAAGAGAAGGTAGTTTTAAAATCCAGCTTTCTGTAATAAACAAGGACTTTCTTCCCCAGTGTCATTGTCTACAGCCAGGGTCCTCCATGAGAAAGGAGCATGAAGAAGGAGCTTGAATGATAGACTGTGGAACATTAGAAGCATAAGAGAAAAGAGGAATAACATCTATCTTTAATTGTAGTGAACCAGAAGGCAAGAGCAGGAGAATGCCTGAGCCCAGTGGTTCGAGAGCAGCCTGGGCAATATAGAGGCTGTGTCTCAAAAATGATGATGGTGGTAGTGATAATACTGCAATGAGAGTATGGCCTTTGGCATTGGTTAGCCTTAACAGATGTGTTCTGAGGTTCACCATTAGAATTTAGTGTTTAAAAGAATACTTTAGGGGCTGGGAGATGGCTCAGTGGAATAAGCGCTTCCCTGGCAAGCACAGGGGTCTGAGTTCAATTCCCCAATTCCCCGGTTCCACCAAAAAAAAAAAAAAAAAAAAAAAGAATACTTTAGGGTGGACCAAATAGCTCAGCGGATTAAAGCACCTGGTTAGGCAGATGCAGGGGTCCGGAGTTCAATCCCTGGGCCTGCGTGCTGGCCACGCCCCCAGGACACACTGAGACGGCAGTTGAGATGGTGTGGTGGCGTGCACCTGTAATCCCAGTGATTGGAAGGCTGTAAACAAGAGGATCACTATGAGTCAGTCTACACAGTGAGACCCTGTAGACCCTTTCCTGAAATACAAAAATAAAATAAAAGAATACTTTGAGGCCAGCAAGATAGCTCAGCAGACTAAGCACCTGCTTAGGCAAGTGCAGGGACCAGGGCTCAATCCCAGCACCACATGGCATGCTGGCCTCGTGCCCAGGCGTGCTGAGCTGACCACTGAGACCAGGCATGGTGGTGCACGCCTGTAATGCCAGCGCTGGGGAGGCAAAAATAAGAGGGTCACTTCAAGTCCTATGCAGTGAAACCCTGTACCAAATACATTCAAAAATAAAAATATATATATATTTTGGATATCAGATGTGGTGGTGCATGACTATAGTACCAACACCCTGGGAGACTTCTTCCCCAGAAACAAAATTTCCATTCAACGTAGAACTCAAAACATTACCAAAAATAAGATAAAACCCAGAGCAGTCAGGCAAGAGGAAGAAATAAAAAGCATATATATAAGAAAGGAAGAAGTCAAATTATCATTATTTGCAGATGACATGCTCCTCTATAGAAGACCCAAAGAATTCCACCAAAAGACTCCTAGAATTAATACACAAGTGACATAGCAGAATACAAAATCAACACACTAAAATCAGTAGTGTTGCTGAACAGCAATAATAAACTCATCAAGAAAAATTAGGGAAATAATAGCATGTACAATAGCATCAAGAAAAATTAAACAACTAAGACTTAACCTAAGCAAGGAAGTGGAATATCTGTCCAACAAAAACTACAGTGCAGTAAGTCCCCAATATAGGAATGAGTTCTGTTCTAGGAGAATATTCATAAGTCAGATTCATTTGTAAGTCTGACAAGGAAATCTATAAACACTTGATGCAGTCACACAGTGTGTGTTGCTTTGCATGTCCCAGCATCCCTCCATACCGCCTGCTTTTCCTCTTGCTCCCAGAGATCACAGCTATTACAGTGTCCAGCGCACACACAAGCTGCTTGCACATTTTGTTCACATCTATGAATGTTGCTAATGTGAGATCTGTTTATATCTGTGAAAGTTTGCAACCCAAATGTTCAACAGAAACTTTCTGTACTCAGGAAAAGGAAATTAAAGGGGTTATTAGAAAACGAAAGGCAGGCCGGGGAGATGGCTCAGTAGAATAAGCATTAGCCTGGCAAGTGCAAGGGCCTGAGTTCAATCCCCAGTTCTGCAAAAAAGAAAAAGAAAATGAAAGGCATCCCCTGTTTCTGAATAGGCAGAACCCATATTGTCAAAGCGAACATACTTCAAAATTGAAACACAGACTTGTGCAAGCATAGTCAGACTACCAATAGCATTCCTTACAGATAAAACAGTCCTACTATTTGTGTGGAACCAGAGAGACCAGAATAGCAAAGCAGACCTGGCAACAAGAGCAAAGGAGGAGATATGTCAATACCTGATCTCAAGTTATACCACAAAGCAGTAGTAATAAAGGCAGCATGGAGCCAGTGTGGTGACGAGTGCCTGTGATGCCAGAACATGGGGCAGAGGCAGGAGGGTCACCTTGAGTTCAAAGCCCACTGAACTGCATAGTGGGACTTCTTCTCAAAAAAAAGGTTCTGTCATAAAAACAAATGGGTGGATCAGTGGAATAAAATAAAGTCTAGAGAAACAGTGCCAGATATATTCAGCTATTTGCTCAAAGACAAATGTTGGAGGAAAGATACCATAGCTTCCTTAACAAATGATATTGGGAAAGTTGGCTGTTTGCCACACCAAAATGGGTCAAAGATGTTTTCCCATAATTTTATTGATAAATAGCGATGAGACAGTTTCAAACCAAATTGCTAGGACAGTTTCAATAATTGGATCAAAGATTTAACATAAAAACAAACGGTGATGCTAGAAGAATATAAAATAGGTAAAACAGTTGGGATCACAGTTGTAGGCAAAGCCTTTCTGAACAGAACTCCAGTTGCATAAGAAATAACAGCAGGAATCAACAAAGTGGATTATATCAAATTTAAAAGTATTTGTACATCAGAGGAAATAATCATCAGAGTGAAGAGATAGTCTACAGAATGGGAACATTTTTTGCCAGCCATTCCTGAGACAGAGTACTAATATCTAGACTATATTAAGAATTCAATGAGGCTGGCCAAATAGCTCAGCGGATTAAAGCACCTACTTAGGCAGACACAGGGGCCAGGAGTTCAATTTCCAGGCCTCCCATGCTGGCCCCACCCCCAGGGTGCACTGAGACGGATTGAGACTGGGCGTGGTGGTGTGCTCCTGTAATCCCAGCACTTGGGAGGCTCCAAACAGGAGGATCACTACAAGTCCGATCTATGCAGTGAGACCCTGTACACCCTGTACTGCCTGTCCTAAATACAAAAAAAAAAAAAAAAGGCAAAAAAAATTAGACTACTAGTCAAAAGGGCAGGTGAAATGAGTAGATGCTTCTCAGAAGTAGTATTTGTGGTCAGGCTGGCCATTGGAAAATTGCAAATTAAACAGTACTGCAATTTCATCTTATACCAGAAAGATTAGCAACTGTCAAGAAATTAAGTGGCCAGCTATGGTGGCTCATGTCTGTAATCTCAGCACTCAGGAGACCGAGGCAGGAGGACCTCCAGGAGTTTGAAGCCAGGCTGAACTACACTGCAAGGCACTTTCTCAAAAATAAATAAATAAATAAATAAATAAAGTCAAATCAGATGGTATATCTTCTAGCCAGCAACACTGAAAATTAAAAGATGGTAGTTAAAAATAAAATTAAAAGTAGTGCCTTTGGAAATATGAGAGGAAAGTTTGTTCTGACCTGATTCTGTATACCTGATCAAACTATAATGGGTAAGACAGTAGATAGATACGGTGTTGTGTTAAGGAGAAAGTAAAAGCATTCTAGACATGGCGAGGTTTTCAAAATCTTGCCTGCCTTTCTGAGAAGCTTTTAAGTGTATGCTCAGAAAAGGAAGGAAGATGAAAAGAAAAATTAAAGAAAAAGAAGGTGGGGAAACGAGGGATCTTACATTGTCAAGGGGGAAAGTTGTACAGCAGTAGCCATGTAGCAGGCAGGCCTAAGGAGTGATCTGCTCAAACTGAGGAGCGAGGCCCCAAGAAGCGAATCTCTTCAAGAACAGCCCAAGATTCAGAGTACCTAGTGTACTGGAATATATTGAAAGGCATATCATGATTATATTTTGGGGGATAAACAAAAGTGGACGAATAAAGGGCTGGGGAGATGGCTCAGTGGAATAAATGCTTCCCTGGCAAGCACAAGGGCCTGAGTTCAATCCCTGGTTCCACCAAAAAAAAAAAAAAAAAAAGTGGAAGAATACAATTATTAACTCCAGTAAAAAAGATGCTGCCAAAGAAAGGAAATATAATCTCTGTGTAGGTTAGTTGCAAATTATACTTACAGAATCATAACAGTGAATATAGATCTAACTCAACATCAGTGAAAGAACTCCCCTGGAAGGATGAAAAAAGGGACTTACTATGGGAGGAGTACTGAAAAATTAGATTGTTAGGGTTCATAGGTATCCCCACAAAGCCTTATGTAGTCAGAGGAATAACTTCAAAAGTTTGTGATTAATTCATGATCCAATGCAGAGATTATGTGTGTGAGTGCTACCCCTGCCATAGGTGGGTAATGTGCATTACGATGTAAGGAGAGAGAGAGGCTAGCTAGCTGTTGCTGCCCCTCCCTTTGCTATTGTTTTCCACTGCCATGAACAGCTGCCCTCTTCTGTGTGTCATTCTGCCTTAGAGCCAGCTGAATATGGCCTGAAACCTCCACTGACTTTGAGCTAAATAAACCTTTCCTTCCTTAATTCTGGGTGTCAGGTATTTTGTCCCCAAGCAAGAGAAAAGTAACTAAAACAGAATTTGGTACCAGAGAAATGGGGTCATTGCTGTGACTTTATACCTAACCATGGGGTTTATGAGCCTTTGGGAATGGCTTATTGGAAGAGATAGGAAAGGAAAAAGAGAGGGGGGGGGAAGGTTTGGAGAATTGCCAACAGAACACTAGAACACAGTTGGCTGTTTTATATGGGAGATTCTGGTCAGAGCTCAGAAGACTGGATAGAACGCTGATAAAAATCCTGCCTTGAAAGACCAGGCTGGGGAGGTTTTTGCTGGGAAAAAGACTGCATTGGTTGTTGGACTCCAGACAATGTGTGTTATGGCTTGACATAAAGTTTGTCTGAATTTTGCTCAGATCCAGAGACTTTGCCTGAGACTGAGATTAAGCGCAGCAGACTCCTTAATCTGGCAAAAGAAATTTCAAGGCAGTCGAATGTTGAGGCAGTGGCATAGCTATTGTTAGGGGCTCTTAGTCAGATTTATGTTGAGAATCAAGAGCAAAGAACCCAGCAGGATGACTTAAAAATGTAAGTTTGGCCAGAAAGAAAGTGCCAGTAAGGCTGTGGACTGCAAAAATAGAGCTGAGAGGATCTCCATTGCTGAGAAGGAACAAGATGAGGAAAAAGATGGCCTGAGAGCATCACAGGAGTTGGCAGGTCTCTGCTCTTTGCAGCCTCAGAACTGCAAGGGTGAGGGACTTTGTGCTGGGGAGAAAGCCACCGAACACCAGGTTCCAGAACGGCGATAGCGATCACACCAAGTTCCAGAATGGTGCTGGCAGAGGGAATTTGTTCCTCAGAACCAAAGTCAGAGTGCTTAGCAATCCAGGCACTCGACTCCTATAGCCAAGAGAGAAGAAAGCTTGGCTCCTGCTCCAGCTGGCAGCAGACCTTGGCATCATCCACCTGGTGTTGGTTTTACATGCAGGCAGAGTGCAGGAGCTCTGAGGTTAAGAAGCAAGACGGGAGCAAAGCAGGCCTGAGAGAGAAGTCGTGGGAGGTACAGCAGAAGGGCCATAGAGGTGGAGCCACACACAGCTCAGAATTAGCTACAGATTGCTTCAGATATTCCACGTGGAGCTACAGGACTTAATGTTTGTCCTTCTGGATTTTGGACTTGCTTTGGTCCCAATGTTTTTGGAATGGTAATTTTTTTCTTGTGCCATTGAATGTTGGAAGTGTTTAACTTTTCATGTGTATAGGGGCTCACAGCTAAGAGTTTGCTTAGATCTTGAAGGAGACTTGAGATTTGGACTTTTCAGCAGTGTTAAAACTCTTAGGACTTTGGCAAGTCTTAGAGATGGACTAAAATACCTTTTGCATAAAGGGATGTACTTGAGTCTTTGGAGAGCAAGGAGCAGAATGTTATGGTTTGCATCTAGTTGTCTCCCCAAAGCCTCATGCAGTCATGGGGGAGCTTCTAGAATTTGTGATTAATTCTTGATCCAATGCTGGGATTATGGGTGTGAGTGCTACACCACCCTGGGGTGGGTGATCTGCATTACAGTGTGAGGAGGGAAAGTAGCTTGTGAGCTGAGCCGCAGAGTTGTGGCTCCTCCCTTTGCTCTTTGCTGTTTTCCGCTGCCATGAACGGCTGCCCTGTGCCCTGTGCCATCTGCCTTGCAGCCAGCCAAGTATGGACTGAAGCCTTCACTAACTGTGAGCTAAATAAACCTTTCCTTCCTTCATTTTGGGTGTCAGGTATTTTGTCCCAGCAATAAAGAGAAGAGTAACCAAGACACAGATGTACTCCCCCATCTTCTATAGTAAAAAGTCAATAAATAAAATTTAATAGCAATCTAATAACAGTCTAAAAATAATGTTTTCACAGTGATAACATTCACATCTGTTCACATGAGCACAATTTATTACAGCTAAATCTTGGAAATGACTTGTATGTCCATGAGCAGATGAATGGATAAAAAAAGTATTTATACACAGTGGAGTATAATGTTAAATAAATTAGGCATAGTTTAAATGTCATATGGTTTCTCTTAGAAGAGAAACCCTAAATATAAATAAGAATAAAATAAAACATAGATAATAGGAAATAGGGAGAGAGATCTAAGGGAAGGGAGGATCACGAGATGGGAGGGGTGAAAAAAGTGTGAATGTATATGTAACAACTTTCCCGCGAGGAATGTGATCATTGTAGACTATAAACATGTACAAAAATGTAAATAAATATATATAATGCTCTAACCTTATTGTCTAAAGATATAGCAGTAAATGTAAGAAGAAAGCTCAGAGAAGCTGGGCATGGTGGCACATGCTTATAATCCTAGCACTTGACAAGCTGAGGCAGGAGGAATCATTATAAAATGAGTTCAAGGCCGGCCTGAGCTCCATAATGAATTGAGGGCAGTCTGAACTACATAGTGAGACCCTGTCTCCTGAAAAATAGAAGAAGAAAAAAAGAAAGCTTTTACCTCTGGAGAGAGAATTGGAAATAGTAGCATAAGCCTGGCATAATTTTCAACATTTTTATATAGTTTTTGTAAGGTATAATGAAATTTAAAATATAATTAGGTAAGACACAACTTATGCTTTTCACAATTAAGTATTATATAAATGTAAGCTATTGCTATCATTCTTTTTCTAGAAATTATAAGAAAGCCTTGTAAGCTGGCAATACAGGCTTTTCTTTCATTCAGTTTTTTGCCTAGTTCTCGCCATAAGTGCATATGACGTGTTCACTCTGAAGGAGTTATAGATATATCCTTCACGGTCTACATGTCTGTCTGATTTAGTAATCCAGTTTTTACTGATGCGAATGAAGAGGTGTTTTGCTGTTGTCATTTTCTGACTCATATTATGGATGCCTTTTTCCCTAGATTTTCCTGAGAAAAACCCTAATATTTTTCTTCTCTTTTGCCTAATCATTTGCATTTACATAATTAGACAGCTGGGTTCTGCACGTTTTGTTCACATTTACTAGTTTCCTAGCTAGCCTTCTTCTGTTCATCACAGCACATTTTCTGTCTGTAATCAGGGTCGTAAGCTACTTATCATTGGGACCACAAGCCGCAAAGATGTCCTTCAAGAAATGGAAATGCTCAATGCGTTCAGCACCACCGTCCATGTGCCCAGCATTGCCACAGGGGAGCAGCTGTTGGAAGCTCTGGAGGTAGAAATGTGTCCGCGGGTTGCACACCAGGAAGGGCTGGGGCTGGGCCCAGCGCTGAGGGCTGCACAGCCACTGCATCTGGGGCTTGCTTTCTCAGCTAACCTAGAATGTGAGGCCCTGGGGTACTGCCTCCAGAAAGCTCAGGAATTGAGGAGAAGAGCACAGGTCACAGTGCAGTCACTAGTTTTCCATTCCTTGGTGTAGTTAGCATGCAAACTGCCAAGAACGAACTGCTCTGTGCCCAGCCTGCATAGAATGCAGGTAGTACAGGACCAGAACCTGGCTGGGCTGAACGAGCAGGGTAATCCTATTATAGAAAAGGTGGTTATTCAGACTGGCTGTCAGCGCATTCCCTTGTATTGGGTAAACTGGAACAAGTATTACAGTCTTAGAAGCCTCAACAAAAGCTACAGAAATAAAAGGAACGTTACACAATGGAAATGTAGTAATGTAGAATGTTTTCCTAGCTGGCTACGGTAACATACCGTTAGTCCAAGGAATTTGTGAGGCTGAGGTGAGAGGATACCTTCTGGTCAGGAGTTTAGAACTAGCCTGGACAACATAGTAAAACCTCATATATATATTTTTAAAAAGGGTATGGGGAATGTTTTCTTAAATTTCTTCTTTTGAAAAAATGTTCTTGGGGGCCCGGAAGATAGCTCAGCAGACTAAGCGCCTGGGTAGGCAAGCGCAGGGACTGGGGTTCAGTCCTGTTACCACATGCCACACCAACCCTACCCCAAGTGCACTGAGCCGGCACCGGAGACCAGGCGTGATGGTGCACACCTGCAGTCTCCGTGCTGGGAGGCAGGAAGCACTACAAGTCTGAGCTGCGCAGTGAGACCCTGTGCTAAATACATTTTAAAAAAAATTGTTCTCCAGTAAACTTGATTAATATTAATGTATACAAATAAATTGAGAGCTATGAGAAAATATGATCTAATATGTCTTTTGGCATAGTAGTAAGGCATTTTAAAGTTCTCATAGCATAGGGTTGGGGGGGGTGTGTACCTAACACAACAGAAATTTTCTGTATGAGGTTTCCAGGTTACCTGTTTGAACAACTTACTTGGTAAGGTTAGGTAAGAGAATTAAGTTTATCCTGCTGTGATACATACAGGTTGTTCCTAGAAAGGATTTTTTTTTTTTTTTTTTTCATAATCAGGGATTGAACTCAGACCCTTGTGCTTGCCAGGGAAGAGCTTACTTTACTGAACTATCTCCCCGGCCCTCCCTAGAAAGGAATGTTAAGAAAAGTTTAACTTATATTTATTGTAGATTGGAACCATCTTTCCCTAGCAAATATGTCTCTAGATTGTAATAGAGGCCTATATGAGAACAAGGGTATAAGATATGCAATTTCGCTGTACCAATTGTATCTCGGCTTTAGGTAGGTCAGACGATTTTAAAATCTGAGGGAATCTCATCAGTTTAACCCAGTAGGCAGCTTAACTCAGTCAGGTAGCTTACACCATTGTTGTCTTAAGGGTTAGTGTGAGAATTACCTAACATCGTTAATGTACTTGTGCAGAAGTGCTTTCATTATTGCTTATTGTTTTTGCAGCTTTTGGGCAACTTCAAGGATAAGGAACGTACCACAATTGCACAGCAAGTAAAAGGGAAGAAAGTCTGGATAGGAATCAAGAAGTTGCTGATGTTGATTGAGATGTCCCTGCAGGTGAGG
>NW_004524609.1:225817-235754 GCF_000260255.1 Octodon degus | reverse complement strand
GGTTCAGGCATAGAGATGTCCCTGCAGGGGAGGGCCTTCCCTGTATGGTTCAGGCATAGACATGTCCCTGCAGGTGAGGGCCATCTCGCGTGGTTTAGGCATAGGGACTTCACGATACACCGAGAAGTTTTAATATATTCTTTGCTTAGATTTTAAATTCATTTATTACAATTCTTACATTATTCCTAAGTTCAAATTAGTATTTGTAGCCTCTTTTTAAGATCAAATAATAACTTCTTTCTTTCTCCTGTCTAAAAATGAAAAAATAGGGACCGGGGAGATGACTTAGTGGAATAAATTCTTCCCTGGCAAGCGCAAGGGCCTGATTTCAGACCCTGGTTCTGCCAAAAACAAAACAAAACAAAAAAATAAATAAATAAAAATTCAAAAATAGAAAATACTGTAGTTACTTTTAGTTTTAGTTTAGGGAGTCACTAAGTCCTAAAACTAGAAAGCACTTCAAGGAGCAATTAGTTAGCTGCCCCTTGTTTTAGAAATGCAGGTACTGTGTGTCCAACAGGCTGTATTGAATTAGCCAATATGACATAGGCTGTTACAATGGAAGAGGGCCAGTGTTGTCATCAGAGGTCGGGAAGTCAGTGCACATGTGCCACAGGAGCTCCAGGAGGCTGCTGTCAGGGACTGATTAACTAAGGTGTAGACTAAACTTGGGTGCTGCGTATTTTCCCCTTACTGGCCTAGAAATTTCTTTCAAGTTACTGTAGCATGAAAGCATCCAAGATCTCATAGAAGACCAAGGCTGCTGCCTGAGAAGAGACAGATGAAACCCCTTCGGGACTTTCTTGATCTCCTGCCAGCTTACCTTTCCTCTCTTTGGAACTCCATGCCTCCCTCTGGGTGCCAGTCCTGTCTCCTGGTCCTCATTTGAGATACTAAATACCTCTGCCAAGTCTGGGAGTTCAGACAACATGGCTGTCACTAGCCACATCCCTTAAACAAGCCAGACACTTAGTGGGGTGCTCAGTAACTTTTTATTGAGTGAGTGAGTGAGCAAGCGAGCAAGCGAGCGAGCGAGCGAAGAGCCCACCCCAGGCTTGGATGGGCAACAAAGGGGCCAGCATGAGCAAGGGAGGCAGAGAGGAGTCCAGGTAGTTATCGTCACAGCTGAGAGGCTCTTTTTTTTTTTTTTTTTTTTTTTTTGCTCTGAATGCCTTCAGGGCAGGTTTGGCTGGCTTGTGTTGTGGGGATCGATCCACCACAACCTGAGCCTGACTGCTTTGTTGAAGCAGCCACTTAAAGAACTGAGCTACGGGGCAGGCCCCCGACAGCTGGGAGGCTCTTAAGCCAGTCACAAGGGTGAACCATAGCTGGGTACAGTAGCGCATGCCTGTAATCCCAGCACTTGGAGGCTGAGGCAGGAGGATCACTGGGCATTTGAGACCAGCCTGGGCTATAAAGTGAACTCAAAGCCAGCCTGAACTGCAGAGCAAGACCCTGTCTCAAAAAGACAGGAAAAAATTGAACCAAGAAGTGAATGCTTTTTAAACCTTTCTGGAAAACTTAGTTTAAATAACATTTTTTAGTTTTCAAAAACCTCAATCTACTGAACTATTCGACAGTTTATTTTCCATTATGAGCAATAAATTAGTCACAGATGAAGCACTCTGCATAGGCTTTTTTAAAATGCATTTTAGCACAGGGTCTACAGGTCTCACTGCATAGATCGAACTCGTAGTAATCCTCCTACTTTTCAGCCCCCAAGAACTAGGATTACAGGTGCACACCACCATGCCCACTCGCAGTGGCTGTCTCAGCATGCCCAGGGCGGGGCCGGCACGGCATGCTGGGATCGAACAGGTCCCTGCGTCCGCCTTCACAGGCGCTTTAATCTACTGAGCTATCTGGCCAGCCCTAGGCTTATTTCTTTTTTTATTTATTTTTTTTTTTTTTGGTGGAACCAGGGGTTGAACTCATAGGCTTATTTTTTATATGGGTACACATACAGGTGCATTGGCTGTTTCCTGGAAAAAATAAATAAATCTGTCAGAAAGTCAGTTCTGGTCTTCTGGTTTCAGCACAATGTTTTTCAGTAGTTGCACAGAATAAACTATATGGGTTTTTCTCCCCAACCTCTTCCCTTCCTCTTCCTGTGGTACCTGCAGGTCAGTGGGGAAGCTAGTACTTCCTATGGATGTGGGGCACAGAGCGGGGCGCTCGGGCCTTACCTGGCCTCTGAGCTTGAACCCCTCGTGTCCAGCAGGATCTGCACAGCTGAGGGGCTGCTCTCAGATCTGCCTTACAGAGCTGAGCCTGAGTGACAAGGTGTGTAGATGAGCAGAGCCTAAGTCATGTTCCCTCTCTGCTCACTGTAGGCATTCTGTTAAAACTTGCACGGTCCTGAGGATCTGCTCTGACTGGATGTCACCTGGGGGAATAAAGTCATTTATCTAGATTACTTTTTTCCTCCCTTTCTCTTGACTTTTAATTCCATAGCTACAGGCAAGTCAGTAAGTTGTTGCTCACACATATTAAATACATTTAATGGGCAAAGACCTGCAAGTACTGACTACAGCTGAGCTCCAGCCAGTTCTATCTTTTAAAAAGAACTTGACAATTGATTCATAAGTAATTCTATGCCCAAAGAGGAAAAAGGTTTCTTTTGTCAGCAGTTCATACTTTTTCTTAGTTCTTTGTAGCCTGACCTCTTAACTTTGATACATTTGAAACTTGTGTTCAGTGTTTTTCTGGGATAGAAGAGAAAAAAAATCTTTAAAAAGTGGTTTGAGTGGGAAATCCAGCTGTACACTCACCCACAGCTGCATGTAGCATCTGAAAGCTGTTCCCAGAGGGCAGGGAGTTTCCTTCTGGGAAGAGTTCTACCCTAGATCTTGTTGTAAAAGTGAAATATTTCTTACAATAAAATTGTATCTTAATGAATTAAAGTTATTTTTAATGATGGCTTTCTAGATAACTTGACATCTGTGGTATACAAACAAGCATAAAATATATTTTAACAGATTAATATAAATGTGAATCTGGAATGAAAATCGAGAGCTGTAACAATCTGAACCATGCAGGACCGACCCTGCCATGTCTTCTCAGACCCGTAATGTGGCAGAGCGATTCAGCTACCCAGAGGGCGGCGGGGTCTGTAGCCCTCCTCACTGTCTGCCTTGCAGCTCAGCTTCTATTCAGCACCAAGCAGAAACTGTGCTGCAGGGACACTGGGCTTACGCAAGCCTGACCTGGTTATATAGAGGTAGTGAGCTTCATTCTGCTTCATCATTCATCTCAGCTTGGTCTACCCTGAGAAGTCCTGGGAGCTGGACTGGGTATGAACTGCCGTGGATGAGCAGGCGCCGGCACTAGTGCTGCCTCCCAGGTCTGCTGCACTTCTCTCAGCACTGGCACCAGCGAAGGGCCCTTGGCCGAGTCATTGTGAACCCAGGGGACCACAGTTCTCCATGGCTCTGTGTCGGGAAATCCATGTCTTTCTCTTTGTTGACTTGATCTGCTGTGCCAGATGTAAGTCACTTGTTAAGGAGCAGGGACACATTTCTGTGACTCAGTGGAGCACTGCTGCAAGTTTGAAACCACGCATTTCCCTGACGCACTTCCCCGAGATGGACACGCAGTTGCTAGAAGGTACCACCAGCCTGACTCTCTTGTTCCTTCTAATGTGTTTAGATGGATCCTGAGTACCGGGTGAAAAAGTTCTTGGCCCTCCTAAGAGAAGAAGGAACGTAAGTATGGAAGCAAACAGTGCCGTCTAAATGGCCCATTCTGTTCAATCAGTGCCTACCCTAAGGGGCACACATTGTATATGAACTTAACAGCTTCTTTCCCAGATAACTTTGTCTCCTTTTACTAGAATTCTTCCCTGTGTTGTAGGTCTGAGAGACCAAGCAAGGAAGTTGGTTGTTCTGTTGGTTTGCTCTCCCTGTCCTGCTTCGCAAAACTTCCTTGTCAGAATGCAGGAAAAAATATGATGGTACATACTTACTAGAACCTGCTTTTAAATGCATGGAGCTGTGACCATTCTTTGTAAATGCTAGTAAAAAAACTTAGATAAAACATTTAAACAACTCTTGTGATTTCATGATGAGTGACTTCTTGCAAGTGCTTCGCTTCATTTGTGCTTCTGGTATTTCTTTTGCAGTAGCCCCCTTGACTTTGAAAGTGGACTGCTTGCAACATAGTGACTAAGGGAAGTGACCAAGGCGAAGACAGCCAGATCTGCATTCCTCTTGCTCCAGATGCAGGACGAAGTGAACCACCTTCACATGTGTGCGCTTGCTTTGCATGACTAATGCAGTGCTGTTCCCTTCCTCATGCTTACTGGAATGCCCTGGTGTTTTGTGGAAAGTGTAAACTTGCTTTAGAATGCTTACTTTCCTTTCCATATAAGCGAAGATGATTCCCTCTTGCTCAGAATCTGTGCAGGAGACATTTGTGCACACTACACATGTACAGCTCTGCACTACCACCATCCCCAAAACTCTCACTGTGTGTAATGAATGCAGACAACACTTGGCTGTTGAGAAGGAAGGCTTTCACTGCAGACCTCAAGCAGCAAGGAGAGCATGGCTGCTGTTACGGCCTCTCTGTGCAGGTACTAACGGTAACTGGGCATTTAAGGGTCTCTGGCAAAATAGGTTATTATCTTTGCTTCAAGAACCAGGGCTTTGAATATCCAAGATCCCATTTTCATTCATTCATTTTCAAAGATGTTTTTAGGCTACAATCAGATCTTTCTTAACAAGAAAGTCAATTACTGTGCTGGCTATGACATCCCCTTAGTATAATTAATTTGCTCTCTGGTAAGAGATATGTTAATCATTTCCACTTGGAGATGTGCTAAAAAACTTTATGTATGGAAAATGTCCACCCCTAAACAGAAAGGAGTTATTAAAATAAAGTAATTTACAAACCTCTCAGTACTAATTAGTGTCCAACGTTAAGTGGGTCAGTTCCTTAGGATAATATTAAAGGCTTGTTAGTATTACCACTCATCTTTTTTCCTTAGCCCAATGACTTACCTAAAATTTTTCATTCCTGTATTTTAAATTGTCTATGTTGGGGCCAGCGAGATAGCTCAGCAGTCTAAAGTGCCTGCTTAGGCAAGCTTAGGCAGGCACAGGGGACCTTGATTCTATCCCCAGCACCACATGCTGCGCCAGCCCTGCCCTCAGGGCAGGCTGAGTCGGCCAAAAAATAAAAATAAAAATAAATAAATAAATAAAGTGTTATCTGGCATGAAAATAAAACACTATTATCCAAAAAATAAACTACTTTCGAACCCACTCTCAGCAGTCCTTTAACATTCATGTTTTGAAAGCAGTGCTCCATCCAGATGGTTTAAGGGCTTTTCCTTTACATATTTCTTTTGAAATCTCATTGAGTCCTTTTGAAGGTGAAGTGTCTCACCACTGACCTAGGAGCACTCTTAACTGGGTTGTCATGTGGGGATGAGGTTTGCAGAGTGAGCTGCTCTCCCCACTGTAAGGACAAGTGACCAGGGCCTCCTAAAGTGCCTGTGCGCACTGCGTGAGCGACCTGTTGCTGCTGTAGCACTTGGGTGTGGCTCTGTCCTCATCCTTAGGGAAGAAGGCAAATCGTGTCCAAGTCCTGCTCTCTGTATACTTTTGGGTTTTCATCCCTAGCTTATTTTGTGACTTTTAAAACAGTGGATTATATTGTGAATTTTATGATTCCTGGTGGGCAGTACCATGGACTCCCTGTCTTTGTGGTCTTGCCTCTTTCCCCTTTGTATAAAGCAGCATACATTGGATCAACTTGTGTCTCTTGTTAAATCAGGTTAATGTCTTCGTGTTTTGTCCAAAGCTATATTGAAAAAGATAAATATTATATTGTTTATTGCAAATGAAGGAATGCAATAAAGATTAAATATACCTGAAAAAGTTCTGTAGACCATACTTCATACAAACATTAATAATAGCAGCTTACGAAGAAAAGAAATCCTTCCTTGTTTTGTTTACATCATAAGGAGATGGATTTGTTTTTATTTAAAAGTCTCTTATTTAGAAAGTATGGTTATTGGGGTAGGAATATAGCACAGACAGTGACTGTCTGGCAAGTACAAGGTCCTGAGTTTGATTCCTGCCACCAAAAACAAAAAATGTGGTTATTTCAAAAGAAAACATTAGCATATTAAAAGTCATATGCTTCATACAAAAATCAGGGCAATTTTTTAAAAAATCAAGGTCATTATTGAAAGCCATAAACTATTTAAGACACCAGAAAGAAACTTTTAAGACACCAGAAACTTTTCCCAGTTAGAATTATACCTTCCTAAGGGCTAGGGAGATAGCTCAGTAGAATAAGCACTTGCCTGGCAAGCACAAGGTCCTGAGTTGAGTCCCTGGTACTGAAAAAAAAAGAATTATACCTTCCTATGAAATGTACAAACCAAGGGACAAATTCTGTGGGACTTCTTTTTTTTTTTAATTTATTTATTTATGTGTGTGTGTGTGTGTGTGTGGCCAGCTCAGCCCACCAGGGGGCGGGGCTGGCTGGCATGTGGTGCTGGGGGATTGAACCGCGGTCCCTGTGCTTTGCTAAGCTTGTTCTAAGTAGGTGCTTTAGACCACTGAGCCATCTCACCAACCCCTCTGTGGGACTTCTTCCCATGATTCTTTTGGTGTCCTTTATAGTTTTCCACATTTTCCCTGGTCTTCAGCATTGGCTCAGGTTAGAGCAAATGCACCTCCAGAAAATCAGAAAAGTTTTACAGGGCAGAGACCAACTTCAAAAACTTCTTTGACAGTGGGATTGGAGCCCCAAGAACTGTGGAAAAAGGGCCCTGGCAGGATGCTTTTTGGGTGTACAGTGTGACTTAGTAGCACAGCAAGGTGCTCCAGTAGCTTATGAGTTCCTCATGTTTTGGTGAATTTAACCAGCAACTTCACAAGAAGAGGTTATTTTATCCTGCTTAACTACATCTTCACTGAAGAACTCTTTTTTAATGTAGTACAGGAAAACTAATTTGGCTAATACCTGAAATGTTCTGGCTTACAGCTATCTTTACATATTCTAAAAATTAGTCTCAGCCACACATCACAGAATTAGGGAGGGGGTCGGAGATGGCTCAGTAGAATAAGCACTTCCCTGGCAAGCACAAAGGCATGAGTTCAATCCCTGGTTCCGCAAAAAAAAAAAAAAAAAAAAAAAGTGCAGAATTAGCGAATAGATTGAAGTGTATATAATCAAATTCTGATCAACAGACTTTCTGAAGCATCAAGACAGTTACAAAAAATGAAAAAAGTAAAAACACCAAACCCAGACAGAAGGCAAAGGTAGAATTTCATTTTTCTTGCTTGGCAGCTGGGTCCATGGGCTTTGTCAAAGAAGTAACTGTGCAAGGTGTGTTGGAGAGTTCAAAAAAGCAAGTAAATCCCAGGACTCTTACAAAATGAACTTCCATTTCTCATCAGCCAGCAAACCATGCTGAGGCTGGGGCTGAGATGAGCCTGTGGCGCCGTGTGCTGTGCAGACCCCGTGGCATCAGGCTGCGAGGTAGCACTTGTGACTGGCAAGAACCTGAGTGAGTGTGGGCAGAATTGCAAGGAAGGCTCATGTTTGAGATTTTCACAGTGTATAATCCCTACATGGCTAATTTACTGTCAGAGTGGAGAGCATAAGATTAATGTAAGACAAATGTTAGCTTCCTAGAATTTCCTGTTGAGCTAGAAGTGACGTGGTAGAGCCGCCATATTTAGGCTAAACAACTTCCTTTCGGTGTATGAACCAGCCATGGCTCAGTGTAAGTCACTGCTGAGGAGGGCTTGGACGAAACCATCATCTTTGCTTTTCTGTTTCCTTATCTTCTTTCCTTCGCCTGTGTTTGATCTCGCCCTTGTGTTCACACATTTATCCCTTTCTTTCTGCTTTCTTCATTGCTTTGGAAGATATCTTCTCAGTATATTCTTTTCCTTTTGGTTTGTTTGATTTTTAGGGAAGGGTCTACAGGGTGTTCAGGGTCTCACTACTAGACCAGACAAGTAGTGATCTGACTGTTTACAGCCTCCCAAAGCTGGGATTACAGGCGCATGCCACCACACCCAGTCCCAGTCCCGTCTCAGCACACCCGTGGGCTGGGGCCAGCATGGCAAACCTGGGGATTGAACCCTAGGCTCTTGGGCCTGCTTACAGATGCTTTAATCTACTGAGCTATTTGGCTGGCCCTCCTTTTGGTTTTTTTAAACTTTTTTTAAAAAGATGTTTGTAAGCAGGATACTTATGGGGAAAATATTGTTCAAGCATAGCTGTAAACTGGATTCTCAGACCAGGGTCTGTAGCTAAGTGGTGCAGTGCCTGCCTGGAAAGTACAAGGCCCTGAGTTCGATTCTCAGTACAAAAAAAGAAAATAGAAATTTTTTTAAAAGACAAAAAAAATAACTGGATTATCTTTAGTCACAGAGTATGGTTAATTATAGGATTACACATGGTTGGGGCTGGAAAGATGGTTCAGTGGAATAAGCACTTCCCTGGCAAGTGCAAGGACCTGAGTTCAATCCCCAGTTCTGCAAAAAAAAAAAAAAAAAGGATTACACATGGCCTTGGTTAAATATAAGTAGGGACCACTTAAGTATCTAGCAATGCTATAGGTTAAAAAAATATCAGAATACAAGGGTAGAGAAGTACTAGCTTATGGAAAAGTCAGAGATGACCAACACAGATAGACTGCTTCTGTTTATCCAATTCCTTACATACTGACAGCATAAATTTTTGTGTTCGAGATTTTCAGGGACTAAATACACATTTTTTTTTTTTTTTTTTTTTTTTTTTTTTTTTTAGAAAGTCCATGACTTTTGCTCAGCTTGATAACATATGTCTACAATCCCAACTACTTGGAAGGGTGAGGCAGGAAGATATTCAAGGTCAGCCGGGGCAACTTAATGAGACCCTTTCTCCAAAAAAAAGAATAAAAATACAGTAAAAAGGGCTGGAGATACAGCTCACGGGTAGAGCCCTTATGTAGCATGTAAGGCCCCCAAAGAAGCTTACGGACACCTGCTGGCCATTTCTGCGCCAAGGTTGGCAGTCCAGAAGTGACACAGGCAGCCCGTCTTCTCTACACACGTCAGATGCTCCATCTTACTGTTATTTTTCTATAAAATAAAATTTGTTCCTAACAGGAAAGTCAGAAGAAAGAAAGCACTGCCTGTTGTCTGAAGCAGTGAGAGATACGCTTCAGCATATTATTTATGAACAGAAGGTGGCACTTCATGGGCAGGTCTGAAAAGCCAAAGAGCTGTGTGTTTGCACAATGTGAGTTACAGCCTCCCGTCGCTGCACAGGCAGGGTGGGTGAGCCTCAGCTGCACCCCTCTGGAACTCTGGTCCACGCCACAACGCCTTTCTCCGAGCGTGCCCAGCATGCGCACCTGCACTTCCAAGGGCTGCTTGTTCCAGGGCCACACCAGGCCTGGGGCACAGCAGGTCCTACTGCCGAGCGGCCTTCCCTTTCTACAGCACAGTGTCTGGGGGGCTAGCAAGGTGGCCATTTCTGCCCAGGAGACACAAAACCCTGGTGAGGACTGGACTGAGACAGCGCCCAGCCCATGGCCTGCCGGCCTCCAGCCACGTCACCTAGGAATGCCCTGGACACTGCTGTGTGTGACAAGAGTGCTCACAGCTACAAAATGAATTAATGCTCAAAGTAGTTATTTCTGAAACTAGAAATTCCTTGTTAGAAGTGGACTAAGAACAAAATAAAACATGAAAGTCCTGTAGCAAACCAGACCTCGCGCTGTGGCATCTCAGGTGATTTATAAAAGAGGAAATGACCTTAACTTGGTCATTTAATTAGCTGGGCCCAACACCTTCATATTCTTGACCTCTTGAGCATGAATCTGAAAATTCCACACATGGTACAGTATACCCATTTTAAGTTTTTTTACCTCTCTTTAATGACTTTAACAGAAAAAAACATGATGAAATATATTTTCTCCAAA
>NW_004524609.1:217674-225684 GCF_000260255.1 Octodon degus | reverse complement strand
AATAAATAATATTTATAAAAAGACTTTGAATATAAAATCAAAAAGATCAACAACTTCTACAGCTTTTTACAAAACTTTGGATACAGCAGGTTGATAGGAAATTTCCATTGGATACTATTATCTGACTATGGTGGCGAGAATAATTACAATGCACTCATGTACTATTATTAAATAATTACTTGTCAGCTACTTGAATATGCCCCAGAAACATGACTTTATCACTTTTAATATAGAATACATAGATATGAAAAGACTTAAAAATTTGTATCCCTTCCGCTGAAGTATTCTCACATAAAGCAAGCATCATCCAGTTGACATGAGTTAAAACTGTTCAGTCTGTGGGGACATAGGAAGGTCATTTCAGACTGGAGGGCAGGGTGTTCAGCAGGACTCTGGCCAGCGGGGCGAGGGGGGCAGGCTCCTGGATGACCGCCTGGCAGGCCAGCCTGCAAAGCCCGGAGATTGCTGGCCCAGTGTCTTAGGTCACAGTTAGGCAGATTTCAGACAGAAGGAAGGAAAGTGAGATCTGTTTGCTGTTTCCCTGCTGCACCTCCTTTTCCCAGTGCTCCGAAAGGCAGAGCTGTTGGCTTGATCCAGACTGTTACATGCACCTGCTTCCGTCTGGCGAGCTTCCTCCAGGACACGCAGCAGGACCAGTGCACATCAAGGAGAGCTTAGCTGGGAAGTGCCTTACCCCAGACAAGTGACTGCTTGCTCTCTTTGAACACCTAATCCAGATCCTTGGTATCTGCAGAGACTGATGCTATCCCACATGCAGGTGAGGGGGAAGAGCTTTGTTACTGAACTCTGCATTTCTGTTTACTCGCACAGACCAAAGGGGAAAGAAAGAAGGAAGACCCATTCTTGCTGGAGAGTGAAACAGCAGTCGCTTCACTCTTCCATCCACTAGTCACAGAGTTGGAACTGCAGTGTAGAGCGCTGCTCCTGCTTCATCTAATTTATACTAAGGCGACCTAGAGTCCAGCTGCTCTCCTGGGGCTCCTTCTGTGGAGAATCTGCAAGTGAGCAGGCCTGGGAAGGTGGAATGCTCCTCCCAAGACCCTGCTGGTTTCCGTACAAAGCCATGTGAGCTGCACACTTGCCCCATACATGACCTATCTATATACAACGTCCACTTCAGGAAAATTACTGCAGAAGAGTAGATGAGATGAGATTGGGACATCTGACTGCCTCTCTGCAGAACAAGTTTACAGAGAAAATGAGACGGAGAACCCAGTTGCTCTTTAAATAGCCACCCAGAACTCGTTCTTCAAAACTGAAATCTTGAATGCTGGCTGGGGACCTCCCCAACACTTCATCCCCACTACACCTATGGCTTTTATCAAAATAGAAAGTGTATCTGATTTGAATGGGAGTAGACTAACAAAAGGAGACTGCAGGGATTTGTCCTACTTCCTGACTCCTGCCTCATAGGCATCCTGGAACGTCACCAGGAGAAGCAGCTTGGAACAGAATTTTGCCCATTCTCGTGTGTTTACCGGGCCCAGAGCTCATATTAGCCCAGCCTGTTCTGTTGGAGCAGATTTTTTTTTTTTTTTTTTATTTAATATGTGCAAAGGTAAGCCTTGGGTCTGTTGCTGCCAGACCCTGGAGAACTAAAAAGAAAGCCTCTCTATAAAAGCCACACACCAACAAGAGCAGGGTGAGAAACGTAAGAGGAGAGAAGGAGGAGCCTCCTGCCGCAGGCCGGCTGGGTCCAGGTCATTTACCACGTGCAGCTGGCAACAGTCTATGCTCCTTGCTGGCAGACGCTGGCAGCTGGCTTGGCTCTAGGTCCTGCTTCCCATGGGACTTCGTTGACTCTGCCCAGCCGCACACTTTACCCCTTCCCAGTGTCCTTTGGGAAAATAACAAGAATCAGAAACCCATTTCCTCTTCCAGGAAGACCACCCCTTTGAGCAGAAAGGTTAAAGGCCCCTGATCGGTGACTTCTACACTTCTCTCGTGCTTACAAGTGATATAGCTCGGCTGGCTGGCTGGGTGGTGCACACCTGTAATCCCAGCTACTTGAGAGGCTCACAAGTTTGAGACCAGTCTATACATCTTAGCAGGACTGTCTCAAAATAAGAGCTGTGCATGTAGATCAGTGGTACAGCTAGTCCACCCCCAGAGGACTAGCTGAGGGTCTCAAGCCAGTGGCTGGTAACCACTCAAATTAAGGCCTTCTCTGTGGACCACATCCTGGGAAAAACTGCCAATCTGAGCACCATCCCCACCCTCAAGTTGCTGACTGTGGTGGGCTGGCCAGACCTGCCCTGTGTTTCTGCGTGGCACCAGGGAGCTCGATAGCTGTCCAAACCAGAGAAAGTCTAATTATGAGTGGGCCCTTGGGAGCATCGGATGTGCATTTGATTCCTTTGTACAGTTCCATGTCGTAAAGGATTTGAGGCATAAAGCCACTTCATGGGCATTCCCAGCCAACCCCAGCTCCTCTGGGTACTTAAGGGCCAACACAAGACTTCCAGAAGTCGAAACAGGCACAGCAAAATTACAGATATGCCCAAGGCCTACAGCAGGGTAGTAGCAGATCTAGCACTTGGGTCGGCCAGGCCACCTCTCCCGTGCAGTGCTTTTCTGGTCCACTGATGATCACTTGTCCAAGCAGGTCACAGCCCCAAGCCCAACTCTGGAGCCCACCCTGACACAAACAGAAAACCCTGTCCCAGTGCAGCACCATTTTCATGAATCTTCTATGTGTCTTGTGAATCTGGACTGGCTCTTGCCTGAGTCCTGGCCTCATCTGTGAACTAAGGCTCAGAGCCGTGTCTTGCTGGGTGATCCTTCCCACAAAGGGCCTGGCCCATAGTTTATTACAAGGAATAAATCTGGTATTTATGAGGGACATGTGTTAAGGTACCAAGTCAATGGTTAACTAAAGACACTGGACAAAACTACCCACAAGCAGTAGGAAATTTGGTTTGCCCATACAGAAAGTGCTTAGGCAGGGCTCTGCCTTCCTGGATAAAGCCACTGTGACTCGGGTCTTCCACAGGTGTGGCACCAAGTGTGGTTGGTACAAGGGTTGCTTTCTAGCTCCCTTCTCTACCTGTTCCACCAAGTTCAACACAATCACTAGGCAGAAAGCAAGGGACACTCCTCTGCCAATGCTGCCAACTGCTCTTGGGCTCCCATGAAGAGACTGTGTACATGTGCTCACTTTGGCGGCGCATATGCTAATAAGTGTCTACCTGGATTAAGAGACAGAAAGGAATTACTGGGCCTCAGCCAATCTTTGGCCTATGGCTCCAGACCAAACCATGTGACTAGGGAAGTCACCCTCAGCCAGCTCCCCTTGGCCAGGACATCTCAGCTGTCTCGCCACAAGCACTGGACCACAGGCCAGGCCCTTTGTGGGAAGGATCACCCAGCAAGACACAGCTCTGAGCTTTGGTTCACAGATGAGGCCAGGACTCGGGCAAGAGCCAGTCCAGATTCATAGGACACACAGAGGACTCATGAAAATGGTGCTGCACCAGGACAGGTTCCTCTGCTTGTCTCAGAGTGGGCTCCAGAGTTGCTAGGTAGGATGCGCTTGGGGTTGTACACTACAGACATGGTGTCTTGAAATTGTGTTTATGTAGCACTTTACGTAACACTGGAAAAGCAGTTTTCAGAAATGGGGAGAAAAGTGGACTGATGAAGAAGAGACCTCTGCATGCATGCACACGTGTGTGGCTGGGAACTGACCCACGGCCTCAAGCTGGCCAAGCAGGCACTCCACCAGTGGGCCACTGAGCTACATTCCTGATTCTACTTAGGGTCAGGATTAGTAGAGGTACCAGAGTTGGAGAAAGGGATTCCTGGACACCAAGGGCCAATTTAGCACCCCCTTCCCTGCCTGGCAGATCTCAATTGCCCAAGTGGGGGCAACAGCAGAGCTGTAGTGGGCATAGTGACACACTTCTATAATCCCAGCCCTCAGGAGGAAGATCAATGCAAGTTCAAGGCCAGCCTAGGCTATGTAATGAAACCTTATCTCAAAAAATAAAATAAATAAATAACCTAGAGCTGCAGGAGTCTGTATCTGGGACACACTTTGCTCCTACAGCCACTGATCATTAAGGGCTGCTGCTGCGACCTCCACAGAGCCCCACAGTGGGCGTTCTGATACAGCATTTCAGACCCTACCGCAGCCACTAACTCAGTGCGCCCTAGAGCGTCCTCCTGGGAAGTGACAAGCTGAACAAGTGGCCCCACCCAAGCTGCTGTTCTCAAACTCCACTGTGAACATTATCCGTGCTCTGTGTCATCCACCAAGGCTACCCAAGAGCCATACCCCAGCCCTTCTTGGAACTGCTACAGCTCTGTGTTGCTTGACAGTGAGCACACTGCTGCCTTCAGCCATGGCAAACATCAGGGGAGGGTGGCTGCTGCAGCATTCTTCCGCCGCCTCTGCATCCCACAGTGGGCTCGAGTCTTCTTACTTGCTGACTTTTCCTCTGTCATTCTGGCTGATGCTGTTTCTCTGCATCGTGGCCACTCTGGGAGCCGCTGATCACACTTCCCATTGGTGCTACATTCAGAGAGGCACTCCTATCTGCTAACCTGAGCCTCACTTCAACTGTACCTCCCTCATCACTACCACCGTAGAGGTCAGAAAACTGGGGACCCAATTAACAGAGCCACCAAGGGGGGTGACCCTGGGCTCACGTTTGTCCTGACACTAGGAAAAGTCTCACCCTGTCTCTCTATAGACTCTGTCCTGCCAGGGACCCATGCTGGCCTTCCCAAGGGCCTTCTAGATGGGCTGGGAAAGGGGTTACTCCGTGACCAGAGCCCATGATGTCAGATTCTTCGCACCCCCTCCCAGCTCTATACAGCACAGAGCTGGGTGCTGTACCCTGACCTGTCCTGACCAGCCATGACGAAGCAGGCAGGTGGTTCTGTCCCCTCCCAGCCCCTCTGGAGAGATTAGCTGGATCAGAAGCCCATGCTAACACCTCTCTCTATATTAGGCCCCTTCTTAGGGAAAAGATGAGGAGGAAAGGGCCTTAGAAGCATGCACACCTGAGGCTCCTTGCCCACCCCAGGTCCACGTGGACCTTCCCGGGGCCAGGGCAGAGTGCCTCCCACACAGGCCACCCGGGAAGCTTGAGAACCTAATCCACTGGCTTTGATCCTTGATTACTCACCACAGCTACTCTGAACTCGAGTCCCTTGCCACCCATAAACTCCTCTACCTAAGCTTCAGATCTGTCAGGCGCGGACTGCGCCTGCACTTCCCCACCTACCTCCTAAGTTAGGAGGATTTATGCTTGTGCAAAGACTCACCCTTTAAATTCAAAGTAGATGCAAAATGACTCTGCCCCAGGGTAGAAGAGACCTTTCAGCCCACTCTGTCAGGTATTTTGACCTCTTCAATCAGCAGTAAGAAAAGAGGTCCAAAAAAGTAAAAGAATAGTGATGCCGCAGGTCGGCCAGCTCCCTGCGCTCTTCTGGCCACACAGACGCTCTGTGATAGCCAGTGGCTCTCTGCTCTGGCTCATAATGTGCTAATTTTAACCAAGAGCTGTGGCTTCTGCGTGTACCCTTGGGTTGTTATCTGTGCTCTGTATCACCCACCAAGGTGCTACCCAAGAACCATACCCAGGGAAGCTTGGGAACTCCTAACTTCCCATCTTAGCTGTGGGAACTGGGTGTCTCGTACAGCTTAGCAAAGAAACAGGAAATGCCAGAAGAGCAAAGGCCAGCCCAGCTCTCTGCTCCCCACCCTCACCCTACCTGGTGCCCTATTTGCAGGTATGCACGTCATAGATGCGGATGCACTCCTGGCAGCTGACATAGCAGCACCAGTGGAAGATGCAGTGGCACTTCTCCTTCCGCTTCTCCGTCCTCGTGTTGTGGCCACGGCCACAGCACAGCAAATCACAGCCGTCGATGCCATGGGAGGTGACATTGCAAGTCCTGTCCCTGGTGCCAAAGGAGCCTGTCTCCGGGTTGGGCTCACAGAAGTTGGGGGAGTTTTCATAGTACACCAAGTCCCTCTCGGTGGGTGGCTTGAAGAGCGCGTACTTGGCTCGCAGGGTCTCTACCCAGCCACGGGACTCACGGTGCTTCTCTACCACCATCTCCGAGGCACTGTCATACTTGTCTTTGAGGAAGTCCCCAATGGCGCGGAAGTCAGGCTGGGCCCACCAGCAGGTCTTCACCTCACAGCTCCCCGACAGCCCGTGGCACTTGCACTTGAGATGCATGTGGTCCAGGATGGTCTGGGGAAGAGAAACAGCAGCTGACCCCGATGGGCCCTCCTGGTAGCCCTGCCTGCTTGGCCCGCTCCCCTCACCCCTCCAGCCTTCTCTCTCCCTTTTCCATGCCAAGAAGAGAATGGAGCAGACTAAGGCATGGCTCTAAAATCCCGTTTCCTTGGGTGACACTCCATGCACTGACAGACCTCACATTCACTTCTCAAAGTTAAAGAAATGGGCTGTTATCCCCATTTAACATAGTGGACACTGAGGCTGGGACTTAAGTGCTGCACCTAAGGTTGCACGACCACAGAAAGCAGTGGAGGCTCCAGGTCCACACAGTCTGACAGCCGCACAACTGACCCAACTACGTACAAGAAGGGGGAAGGCCCTGCTGCAGAGCAGCCACCTCTCAGCAGACACACTCCCAGGGGACAAGCAACCGCTGGGGTACTGGGAGTCATGCTGGGCCAAGAGAGCAGGGATGCACACGGCCTTCTAAGTGCAGCACAGGCCAGGGTGGCGCCAGGGCAAGGGCACCAGGCCTCACCGTGCGTCCTGCCTCGTTGTTGTGTTTGTTCATGGCTGAGCGGGCATCCGGCCGATTCTCTCGGGCATCAGCGAACTCCCGGGACACGAGCACCCCGAAGTCGGCATCCTCGCTGCAGCCGCCCCACTTCCAGCCTTCACCAGGTGGTCCCTTATGGTGTGAATCACAGCCACAGATGGTGGAGGTGCCCTCAGCGCAGGAACGTGTGACCGCGAAGGCCACGCCAGCAGAAGCAATGGCATGCACGAAGGCCGACTCGCGTGTGGCTGCGGGAGGGAGTGGGGAGGCAGCGTTCAGTCTGAGGCCCAGCTCTGCCTCCACTTTCCGAGCCAGGAGAAGAGAGGGCCCAGTGGCCCTGAAGGAAGAGGGAGGGCAGGTGGTCCAGGCCGCAGGAGGTATGCCACATTGCCGAGGAGCAAACGGTCATCGGCATGTGCTGACTGGTCAGCCCGTGGCGGGCTGCAAATGCGCTGTCAGGCCCGGGGGACCTCATAGAAACCACCGTTCTGGCAAGTTGCTGCAGTAATAAAGAAGCCACACTCGGTCCTGTCCTACGTCTCTGCTGAACAAATGGAAACACGAGGAAGTCCTCGGCCCTCACAAATGCCAGAAGCCTGGGTGAGCCCTGGGCCGCCACTCCTCGGACAGCTTGCAGTCTGTGGGGAGCAAGGTCTGGGGACCCACAGCCTTAACCTGCTAAACCACACATTTCCCACCTGGATGCTAGGGCAGACTCCTTTTCAGACTCTCCCTTACTCTCTGTAAAACGGGTACAGCTTTCAGCTGCCACTACCTGTGCTGACCAAAGCAGCAGGGGCTAGATCTGCTGCCTTTCCTTCTGTGTTCTCTGCCCCCACCTCAAAGCGCAAGTTTTGAACCGGAGAGCCCAAAGGGTTCGGACCACGCTGTCCCTGTGCCCCAGAGCTTAGCAAGAAAAGGGAGGCCTGCCCACCATCACAGGGAGGGACACTTCTGAATGCTGTGCTTGCATCACGGAGTTTGCTTCTTTCATCTTAAACTTATTTCCCAGATGTGACTGACGGTTATGGGGGCAAAGCCCTCCAGACCTGCGGTCTAGACGCGCGAACACCGAGCCACGCCTGCGTGCCCCACCCCCACCCCCGCGCCGGACCCGAACCCCCGTCGAGCGCAGGCGCCTCGGCTTGGGCTTCCACCCCGGGCTCGCGAGTCGCAGCCGAGCGGCGCAGCCGACCGCGGCCGGGGCCGAGCGGGCTCAGCGGCCTCAGGGAGCGC
>NW_004524609.1:157236-217284 GCF_000260255.1 Octodon degus | reverse complement strand
GAGCCGCGCCCCGCCGCGGTGCGCCGCCGCCGCCGAGGGACCCGCGCCCGACTCCGTCCGGACCTGCGCCCCCCGCGTCAGTCCGCCTCCTGCATTTAGAAGGAGAGCGACGCCAGAACCCGCCGGGTGATTCCCAACGTGGGCCACACTGCGAGCCGGCACCGCGGCCACAGACCCGCTTCCGCGGCCCAGGCGCGGGGCGGCGAGAGCGGCGGGAGCGCGGCCAGACGCGGGCGCCGGGGTGGGCCTTACCGGCCGGAGGGTGCCCCCGGAAGGCGAGGAGACGGGTACGCCTGCGAGATCAAGTTTAAATGCGAGCCGCCGCGACCTGGCCCCAATTAGAGGCCAAACCTTTTATGTAAACAAGGAATAATTAGCTTTGGTAATAGATGCGTAAACAGAATCATCATGCATTGATTTGCTAATTGCCCTCCCGTCTCCTGACAATAGCCGGCATTTTGCTGTAGGTCTGACGGACCCTGTGCTGTGAGGACAGGTAAAGGGGTGCTGCACGCCAAAATAGGCGTAGTCCCCTCTTCCCCACCTCACCTCTCACCCCCCACCTGGGGGGGGCGGTCTCAGGCCCCACTTTTTTCTGACTACTAAATGCAACCCTGTCAGCTAATTCTCTTTTCTAACAGGAGGGAATACCAGGCTGGGTGGTTTAGTCGGCAGAATTCCAGCGGAGACAAGCCTGGGTAGGGTCGTGAAATTCCTGGACGTTGCAGTTCCCCCAAATAGTCGCACATGTTCCGTCCAGAACCCAGGACCCCCAAAGTCCCCGTCTTGGGAGCAATTGCCTATCTCGACTGGCCCCCAGGGCCCCTAAATTCAAAATGAAATCAGGATTGTTTGACTCGTTTAAGGCATAGCAGTCACATAGCCAGACTGCAAGACATCTGGGAAGTTCCTCAGAGGTCACTGTGCCCACCAGAGTGTATGGGTGTATCCAGTTGGCAAGGCATGGAGACCAACAAAAATTCTTGGGGGTCTAGATACAGCGCTACTGGCACCAGGCAGCTCCTGAGGACTTTGCAGACAGAAGGACCAGGGCACATAACCCCTACCCCCATCTGCACCCCAAGTGCATTTGCATAGTGGTCAGCACAGATTGGGGAAATGTTGCAAACGTCCACATCAAAGCCTGGGTGCCCACTGTGTGAGCCAGGATGACCAAGAGCTCCTGGTGCCTGCCCTCAAATCCTAGCCTGCCTTATCTCAGGGCTGACACACTCTCCACTGAGGCCACTGATGACCATAATCACCAGTTTTAGGGTCCTCCCAGGGAGGGATCCTGCATCAGAAAGGAAAGGTGCAGGCCCTGACTCTGTTGTCCCCTCTCTTCCCCACCTCCCGCCTTACCAGAGGCATACCTTTGTCGAGCACAGGCCCAAAGATGGCCAGGCTGTCGTCTATAGTGGTGCAATTCCAGCGGCGGCCCCGGAACTGGTGCTGGCACTCTTGGATACCCAGCTTCACGCCCTCAGCCACGCTGGGCATTATCTCGATATAATTGCGGCAGAAGCGCAGCTGCTTGGGGACCAGGCCTGGGATGGAGCCACAGAGCAGGGGCTGTGAGCCCAGAGATGTATACTGCTGGCCCAGGGCCAGGGACCTGTGGACAGACAGAGCAAGATGGCTTTGTTGGCAAAAAGCACACACTCACATGCGTCGCTTCTTAATGCACCCTCTAGGGTATCAGACTGAACCCTGGATTGGAACAGTGCAGAGCCTGCACTTGTGTGCTGCCTTCGCTAGGCCCACTTGTACAGGGCTGGGGACCTCAGACCCTCTCAGGGCCTGGGGCAGTGTAGTACCATGAAAGGAACCCTGGACTGGAAAGGCAGTGTTTGACCAGATCGGTCCCTTCCTTGCCCTTCAGGTCCCAGATGGTATTGAAGGTGATATAGGGGAATGCGACTCCTGGGACCAGATTGTGTTCTTTAAAACTGAAGAGTGAACTTTAGGAACAAACGGAGGTTAAGAACAGAATATATTTATTAAGGGAAAGAAAGCTGCTGTCCAGGAGAGGGACAGAAGGGAGACGTGAGCAGGTTACCCTGGGAAGCTGTCTCTTCCAGAGATGTTTATAGAGTAAAACCATGTGGTGAAGCATGTCTAAGTGGAGAACTTGCTTTGGTGGGCATGAGGTGGGACAAAACTATGGTCAACCAATGAGATTACAAGCACCATTGCTCAGGTAAAATTGGTTAAATTCAGGACCCAATGGGGAAGCGAGTCAAGTGGCAAGTGGGCATGAATGTAGAACAGTTTAGCCGGTAGTGGGTAGTGGTTGGCTTAGTGACTCTTCCTGGCTTCCTCAAGGTGATGATCAGTCCCAGATGCTTGTCTTTAGGGAGGTGAGCATGTATTCAATCTTTGGTCTCTAGGTCCGGCCCGCAGCATGAGCACCAGTCCCTCTCACAGTTGCAAGATATCTTGTCTTTCATGATGCCTCCTTGAGGGCCTGGCCCTGTCCAACAGCCTGTAGTATTTCTGTCTAACTCAGCTGCCTACAACAAAGGATGGGGACAGGAGATCTATGGAGTCCAGGATTCAAGGGGCCTCGTGGAGGCTGCAGTGACCTAAAGGGAGGAAGGCAACAAAGACAGGGTTTTGGGTTTTGATTTTATGTGGTGATAGGGATCGAACCCAGGGCCTCTTGCATGCAAGGCAAGAGCTCTGCCACTTAGTTCCAACCCTAGCCTTCAGAGGCTGGTTTGACCTCCACTCCGTCTCAGAAAAGAACAGAATCTCAGACACACATGCACACCACCATAGAAATGGCCCTCTGTTTCTTTCCCATAACACTGCGTGCTCGACCCCCAGCTTCCTAGCATCTTCCCTGGAAATCAATGGTACCAGGACCTCGGCACCAGGGCCTCCGTCTCTCTACAATTCCCCAGAAGTTTCTAGTTTATGTATTTATTTTTGCAGTGCTGGAGGTTGAACCCATGGCCTTGGTCATGCCAGGCCAGCACCCTACAAGTTTCTAGAGTGCTACCTTTTTTTTTTTTTAACAGCCAGGGATTGAACTCAGGCCCTTGCACTTATTCAACTGAGCTATCTCTCCGGCCCCTAGAGTGCCACCTTTGTTCTTGGAGCGCAGCTGTGTTTCAAGTTTAAATCAAGGTCAGGAGTAAGACCCCAGTGGTCACTGTCCCCAGCCAACACAGTGTGACTTTGGTCGAGCCATCCATCCTTCTGCCCGTTTTTCAATCAGTCGAGTCCACAGAAGGAAAGTTCTTATAGAGGGTGTAGGAAGCTGAATATATTAGAAAACCGAAGCAGTGCGGGAATTTCTAGCTTTCCTTTCCTTCCCCAGCACAGGAAAAACAGAAATGACGCTTTGTGGGAGAAGCCGAGAAAATGCCTTGTGGCTCTCAGTGGGGTTCCAAGCCAGTTGTGATCAGCCCCATGATGGCAGTATGAGCAGGAACTCGGGGGGACCCAGCTCTCTTCCTGTGTCCAGCATGACCAAGACTTTGGTCTAGGACTGGCCCACGTCAAGCTGCCCATGCAAAATAACAAGGAGAGCTCTGGAAAGGGCTCCCAGGAGAAGAGCCCAGGGCTGGGTCAGAAGAAAGCCACATATACCTTCCTGGCTGGGAACGGGGATGGACAAAACATCCACCATGCGTCCACTCTTGCCACCTGCCACATTACAGCACACTGTACCAACTTGAATATGGACAACATCCCTCATCCTCTAGCCAAGAAATCTGGGGCTTGCACAGTACATCGGCCTACCCAAGGCTTTCAGTACCAGGCTATGGCAGACGAGAGCACACTGTGCTACTTCCCTTCCATCCTCCTCCCACACTCTGGCTTGCGCCTGATCAACTGCAGGCTCCGAGGTGTGGCGCTTTCTAGGCAGTGTGCAGCCCCCTGGGCTGCCTCTGCTCCCAGTTGCCAGGGAGGAGGGATTGGGGCACCAGACCTGAAAGTTTGGATGGTGACATTTATGAAATATTTCCAGATCTGAAGCACTGACTGAACCCCCTTTTTAAATGGATTGATAGGGGCCGGGGAGATGGCTCAGTGGAATAAGCACTTGCCTGGCAATCGCAGTGGCCCAAATTCAATCCCCGGTTCCGCAAATAAATAAAATAAATGGATTGATAGATAGATTGATTGATTGGAGACAGGTCTTGCTTTGGGGTTCAGGCTGGCCTTGAACTCACTATGTGGCCCAGGCTGGCCTCAGACTCACGGTGATTCTCCTGCCTCAGCCTCTAGAGTGCTGGGATTACAGGAATGCTACACCTTACCTGAGCATTGGGCCAATTTCAAAGGTAGGAAGAGAGGCCCAATTTTAGTATAAGTGCTGCCGAAGCGAGCACAAGAGTGGCCCAAAGTTCTCACTTATCACTATTCTTGCTGGCAGTAGCTAATTATGGCTTCTTTTGTGCTCAGCTAAGCCCCATTGATGACCTGGCACATAGTAGGGTCTTTAATAGAACCTTATTTTAAAGACAATTTAGCCAGAGCTACTGAGTCACTCATGGAGACCTAATCTTCCTCAGCCATCCCCTGCCTTGTTGGTACTGCCCATCTGGGCCCCCAAGGGCTGGACACAGCTTCAGGTCTGAGTGAGAGAGACCCAGTGAGTCCAGAGGACAAGCACTGCTTGGCAGGGCCCTGCAGCACAGAGCAGACTAATGTGATGATAAGATACTCAGCATTTACTGGTGTGCTTCTGGCTGCTGTCACCTCGTGTTGTCCTCAGAGCAGGTCTGGGGGGCTGGAACCTCAACATCATCATCATCACTATCCCATTCCACAGACAAGGACCCTGAGGCCAGGGGGCTAAGCAGCCTGCCTGGGTCTGTGGGCTGTCAGTGTGGAGCTGAGCCACCTGCCCAGCTCAGGCTGCCTCCCATACCTTCTCCCTGAGCTAGGGCTCAAACCCAGCCTCATGCCTGCGACCGGTCTGGGCAGCTCTGTCCTGCCAACTGCCCTCCTGGCAGGCAGTAGATGGGAAGCTGGGCACGGCGCTGAGTCTGCACAGCTCAGCTAGCACCACCCAGGAGCTCCCATTCTGAGCTAGCTCCACCCGGTGCATGCAGTACAGTCTCCCTCCTCCTGCCCAGGAGCACCAAGGAGCCAGGAGGTGGCCTGCATCCAGGTCACCGATCTCAATACTTTCCTCGACCTCTTCATCCCCAGTGTCTTCATCTGTGAAACTGACATAATGGGAAGAGGAATAGAATAATTCCAGGAGCCTGACCTAAGGGAAGCCCTTGAGAAACGGTAGTCAACTGCAGCATCCATGGGGCAGGGGCTGTGCCCAGCACTGTCCTCTGCTTTTGTGGCCAGCCTCATTCCTCTCACCCTTGCATTTCTGATAGAACACTTCAGAACTCTGAGAGTTCTTCCTCCACAACACTGGGAATGATTCCTCTGCTCAGAGCAAAGACCTCTGCCCTGGCAGCTCTGGCCTAACAGGGCTGGGGAACAAGACATTTGTGATCTGGCAGCATGTAACCCAAAGGGGAGGGCAGAAGGACATTTCCAGTATGCGCCATTCCACAGTTTCAGCTTAGATCTGGACATCCTGCTGGTAATTAGCAAGGTCTCTGGGGTGGGGGCCCAGCTCCAAGGCTGGTGCTGCTGCTAAGGAGGCTGTGGCCGAGGGTTGACTTCTGCAGGATAGCTGCTTCCCCCGACGTGCCCTGCCACCCTTGATCCGAGCTCCTGCTCGTACGTGGTGGAATGTACATCCTCCACAACCTGATGGGCACCCAGCTGGAAGGAACCTCTCCTCTCTTTGTATGCTTCCTGTGCCTTGTGCAAACCTTCCCATCACAGAGTACCCAAGTGGTTTGTTTCTAATACTATTGGGCTAGGTGAATGTAGGTACCCAAGGATGGGGGAATGTCTCCCCCTCCTCTCCCAAACCTTCCTCAGTAACACACACACACACACACACACACACACACACACACACACACCAGCTTACTTGGCCTTCCACAGAGCCAGGCCCATGATAAGTACTTGCTGATGCTCAAAGCAAGGAATAACGGAAGGTTCCCCCATAAAGGCTGGCCTGATGTGCTCACCCCCAAGCTCCAGGCATCCGGAGGTTCCACCTACACACAGGACAAGACTTCTTGGTTCCGCTGAGGAAGTTCCTATGTGAAGATCTCAGACGATAGGCAAACTCCCAAAGGAGGTAGGGACCTGCATGGCACTGGCAGCTGGTGAGGGGGAGGGTAGACACCTGCCAGGCCTTCCCAGTTGAGCCAGGGGCTATTTATACTCAGTCCCTGCCCCTGCCTAGCCAAAGGGCTCTGCCACCTTCTCCATGGGGACAGCTCATCCTCCATTCCCACCACCCACTGCTCAGCTGGGCTCAGAACAGACAGGCAGCCAGGAAGATGGGCAGCAGGTACCAGCAAGCCACTGGCTGCTGGTGGAGACTTTGATGATAACCTCTTAGGGTGAAATTCTATATTTATCTATCTTTTTCTTTCTTTCTTTTCTTTTCTTTTCTTTTTTTTTCTTTTTTTCCAGAACCGGGGATTGAACTCAGGCCCTTGTACTTGCCAGGGAGCACTTATTCCCCTGAGCCATCTCCCCGGCCCTCTATCTATCTATCTATCTATCTATCTATCTATCTATCTATCTGGGTGCTACTGTGCAGCTAGGCTGAAACTCAAGCTAATCCTCCTGCCTCAGCCTCTCAAGTGCTGGGATTATAGGTGGGATTACACCACCACACTCAGCTAGATAAAAAACTTTAAGCAAACACCTGAAGTTAATCCCATTGTTGAATTGGCTCTACGCCATAACCCATTAGGTAAGCCCTGTGCTGGCGAAGAGCCTCCTTTGCACCAGACTTGGGTTTGTTTTGTTTTACCTTAAATCTTCCAACATAGGAATTTAGAGCCAAAGGAGTCTCAGAAGCCACCTGGTTCAGGCTGTTTCTTATCTGTGTCTGACCTTCATTAGCCAATCTCATCATTTCTTATACACTTGTACATCTTGTGTTAACCCTGACTGACACACCCACTTTTCCCCCAAAGGCACTCTCACATAACTTCCGTCCTTTCACTACATGTAGGGGCTGGGGAGATGGCTCAGTGGAATAAGAGCTTGTCTGGTAAGCACAGGAGCCTGAGTTCAGTCTCCAGTTCCACCAAAGAAAACACAACAGAACAAAACAAAAAAAAACCCCTCACTGCATGTAAAACAAATACAGAGAGGTTTGTTCCTCAAAAAAGTTAGATTACCACAGAATCCAAATTCCATCATAGGTATACATCCAAATGATCTGAGAATGAGGCCCCCAACAGATACTTGTCCAACAACATTCATGGCAGATGAACGACAGTGTGGTACCCAAATACAACGGAGTAGCATTCAGTTGTGAAAAGGGAAGAATGTCGCACATAACAGACAGGTCTTGGTAGCATTATGCTGAGTGAAACAAGCCAGCACAAAAGGATAAATACTGCGTAACTGAGCATATGAAGTATTATCCAGAGGGGCTGGAGAGATGGCTCAGTGGTCTAAAGCACCGACTTAGAACAAGCTAAGCAAAGCACAGGGACCGCGGTTCAATCCCCCAGCACCACATGCCAGCCAGCCCCGCCCCCTGGTGGGCTGAGCTGGCCACACACACACAAAATAAATAAATAAAATATTTAAAAAAAAAAAAAGAAATATTATCCAGAGACAGTAGATATTTAGACCCTAAATTTTTGCTAGGGATGATAGAAAAGTTCTGGAAATAGTAGTGATGTGTGTACAGCACTGGAGTGCATTAAACACCCTGGATTGTCCACTTGCAGATGACCACAGCGCTGTCTTCCTGGACCCTCGTCCCTCAGCTTTGCCCTCAGCCCCCACCAAAGGCCTCACTGCACATGCAAGACCCTCTTCCTCGCCTAATCCCGTCTTCTTTCCCATGGAACAGCTGGGCCCAGAAACACTGTCATTGTCCAGCTTGCACAGCCAGCTGGAGGATGGCAGGGGCAGTACTTAGGGCTTCCAGCTGCTACCAGGGCTCCTCTCCCTGAGCCACAGCACTCACTTGGAGCAGATGTCACCGTCCTGTAACACACAGGCCTTGGGAATGATATGCATTCTCAGATACTTCCTTAGGGCAGGGCACAGAGGGGTGGAAGGGATGGACCCAGAGTCCCCATAAGGTGGTAGAGCAGCCCGAGGGCTGTGGCCCAGGGAGAGGCTTCTCTCCTGCCCCCACCAGTCTTAGGGTGAGTTTTATGGCCAGGGTTTTCCCAGGCATGCTTTTCCTGCAATTGTGGGCTTCATGCCATCCCGTTTTCCCATGGGGATGCCTGACTGTCCCTGGCAGTAGGACATCTGATTCAAGGACTTAGTACCTCATGGGTGCTCATGAGAAAAGGGAGATGCTGGAAACTCCTGTGTGGTTGCCTGTCCCTTTCCCGACGGCCACTGGGGTGTCTTGATGAGCCCCACCAGGGCCAGGTACTTTGTGCCCCGCATGCTGGCTCCTGAGCAGACAGAGGCCTCACCTCCTCCGGCATGCAGAGGAGCTCCATCCTGGCCTACAGCAGGAGGGAAGCTGCCAAAAGGGAGAGGAAGGGCCTGAGAAATGACCCTTGAGGAAATAAGGAACCAAGCCCTGGCCCTGGAACTCATGGAAAACTCCCACGTGGATCCCAAGGCCATGGTCTCAGAGCTGGCAGGCGTCACACACACAGAGCCCAGCAAACTCAGGCACACGCGCCCGGCTTAGCGGGGAAGGGGTTGGGCTGTGGGTTGCGCGTCTAACTCCTAGAGCTCTCAAGGAGCTGCTCCCCACAGGAGAAGAGCTTAAGATCCACAAGCTGCCATCTGTCCTCAGCTGTCCCTTGGCTGCATGTGGAACGCACAGGGGCCTGGCATGTTGAGCACTGATCTCCTTCCTTCCAACATGCTGTTGTGGAGCCAGAGGGGCTCATGTGGTGCTACGGTCTGCTTGGTACCTTTGGAGGATTTCCAACTGCCTCCAAAAGGCTGCCTCTCCTCAAAGAAGTAGATATATTGCCATATAATCCCAGTATTTTATTTTATTTTTTTTTCCGGAACTGGGGATTGAACTCAGGCCCTTGCACTTGCTAGGGAAGTGCTTATTCCACTGAGCCATCTCCCCAGCCCCATCTGGGGAGCTGAAGCAGAGTATCCCAAGTCTAAGCCCAGGCTGAGCAGCTTAGTGACTTGACAAAACAGAAACTAAAAGATATAGCTCAGTGCAAAAGCCCCAGGCTGAATCCCCAGTAACCAACAAAAAGTGGAAACACCTGTGGACTCATCCCATTAACACTGGTTCATTCCCTCCCCAGGCACAGGGACTGATGGCTCCTCCTTGTCTCCAGCAGAGGAAGGGAGAGAAGGAAGAATGAGGGTGAGGATGAGCGTGTGGAGGGCAATGGCTGCTGCGCCTACAGAGCACTGGACCCCTGGCAGACAGGAGGCGGGTGCAGCAAGTGGGGTGCCCAGCCGCAGGGAGTAGGGAAAGCCTTGCCTTGGTAAACACATTCACCCACTGCCTGTTCACTCAACACACATGGAAGAGACAGCTCTGGATGTGGCAGTGCTCCGGGTACCAGGCCTATGGAGTAAATGAAGCAGCCATAGGTGCACCCAGACCAAGGGCCTCTGCCAAGAACAAACCGACAGGCGTGTGGTAAGAGCACCCAGTCTCAAGTGGGGGAGAGTGGGACCCAACTGCGAAGCATGGGAGCAACAGTAAAGTGGCTGGGGTGCCCTCAGGCACCTCCAGCAGGGAATAGCCTCAGCGTAGGAGGCAGGAAAAGGCAGAGCGGCTGCTGCACTCAGCTGGAGCCTGTGGCCGCACCGGAGAGGCAAAGGCTAAAAAGGGCTGAGTGCTGGTCTTTATTCTGCAACCTGGCAGCCCCTGAAGCCTCTAGAGCTGCACTTTGCACTTCTGATCTGGTCCAAAATAGGACAAGGCGTAGGCGCTGAAGACCAAAGGCTGGGAGGCTGGGTGGCCTTTGGTGCTAAGGAGAGCGAGGCCTGCCCGAGCACTGCAGCCTCTCAAGGTCCAGCTGCCCCCGATCTGGGTGAGCCGCCGAAGCTGCACAGAGCACTGCCCCCTGCCTGGGTCCCTGCCTGGGTCTGGACAGGGAATGGGCCCTCCAGCCAATGCAGGACAGTGGCCTTTAGAGCAGAGAAGAAGCCACAAATCAGGATCAGAGAAACAAGAGGAAGGCAGAAATATAAGGAAGGTTTTGAGCTGTGGTGAGCAGGAAAATGGAGACGGTGCTCACAGATACTGAATGTAGGTGGTGAAGCAGCTCTGGAAATAAAGACAGATAAAGGCTCTTGGGGTCAGGGCACCCACAGGCACCTGAGTCCAGACAGCGGGAGGGGTCCCCTGGAGCACAGGAGGAAGAGGGAGGCTAGACGTCAGATTTGGGAATCTTTGTCCTACGAGATACTTTGAGCCTGGCCTCCTCTGCAGGACTGAAGAGGCCAGTACATCTGAACACTGTCACCAAGGCAGGAAGCACCCCAAGATGGGGGCAGGCCAGCTAGCCAGCCTTAGGCCACTGAAGCTCACACCAAGGGGCTAGAACTTGGAGCAGGAAGTCAGCAAACCTCCCAGAAGTCTGCAAGCAGCAGCTCAGTCGAGCCTGGCTTCGCTTTCCTAGCATTCCTGAAGTGTGCCCGTAGAGGGAGGCAGCCAGCATGGGCAGCCTCCCTCCTCTGCTCTGTCTTTGTTGAGCTTCTCTCCTTGCTGGGCCAGAGCGTGGGTGCTTCCTAACCCCCTCACCATCCCGTCCTCATCCTGATTCTTCCACACCAGGAGCAGCTAGGGCCTAAGTCTGCCTCAGCTAACATCTGGCCTGTGGGGTTTTGTCCAGTCCTTCTTAGGCCTGTCACCCTGCACTGTATCACCAACATCTTCAGGGCCCTGGAGGAGCAAGGAAGCAGGACCTCAGGGAGAACCTGAGGGGGAAGATAGTATTCCTGGTCATGGACTGCATGAGGGGTGAAAGCCTCACATGCAAGAAGAAAGCCAACCTGGACATAGCGGTGCGAGCCTGTGATCCCAGCACTCAGGAGGCCGAGGCAGGAACATTACCACAAGTTCAAGGCCACCTGGGCTCCCAAATGAGTTCAAGGACAGCCTGAACTACATAGCAAGACCCTATCTCCAAAATCAAAAACACAAAAAACCAAAGCTAAAGTACCAAAACACCCTTCCCACCCAGGAGCATACTCCGAGGATGGGCCAGCCAGCCTAGCAGCAGCAGAGCCTCTCCTTCCTCTCCCTCCCTGAGCACTCACATGAGACCCACACACACCAAGTGACATTCTATGAGTGACTCTAACAACTCCTGTATGCCCCCAACTTCTAAAGATTTGCTTTCAGGGCCAAGCAGGGCCCACAGGAGGCCAAGAACCTACCAGGGGCCCTGAGAAACCAGAAAGGGCTCAGTTTGGGACATGTGAAGGAAGAGAAGGGTGTGGGCAGCCATGTGTATGCCTCCAAGACTGGGCAACCCTGCCTTGGTCCTGGTGGGACTTAGCAAGCTGTTTCTTTGGGGAGTGAAGCTGGGCCCAGGGAGGAAGCGGTAGAATCCAGGCTGGAATGTTTCAGCTTTTGCTCTCCACAGCTGCCCCTGGCCTGGCCTGAGACAACCTGATCGGATGTGACAAGACGGCCTGAAAAATGTTAGAACCTGTAAAATGTGTAGGCCTATTTGTTATTGGGTTGAGAGCACAAGGAAGGTGAAGTTGGTCTGAGGGGATGAGGGGTTCTCTTTCGGCCAATTGGGAATGGGGCCCAGACCAGGATGGAGGGCCCAGGGAAGAATAAGGAAGGTGGGAACCAAGGGGCAGTAGGAGAGGAGTCCAGAGAAGTGACAGCAGAGGGAGTGCTCCCGCAGTCCTGGCCTGCCAAGTGCCCTACCTGGTCTCCCAACAAGAGGGGGCACCTCCAGAGGATACCAAGACCTTCATCCAGAAAGACACAAGATGGGGCAGGGAAGAGCCTGAACCCAGTACATGCAAAATGGCTGGAAGGACCACACTAGGGGCTTCGAACTCAGACCCCAAAGCATCTCCACAAGTATTATAGGGGATGGTTTCCCAGAGAGCAGGCCAAGAACTAGGTCCATTTCTCTACCTTGCCAAGCAGTTCACAGGTGAGCCTCGACTTTCTCCACTATTTAGGTCCTCACTTTCAGAACTGCCTTCAGACACACTCAGTTAGATTATTACAGGGCAACTGAGGCTCAAAGACTTGCTTGGGATAACATTTGTGCCCATTAAGGTCAATGACTTTCTTAGTTCCCTCTAAATGGGCTGAGTAAGAGATGCTGGGCATTCCAGAAACCCAGGTAGAAAAAGAAAGAGGGAGAGACAGAGGGAAGGGAGAGAGAGAGAGAGAGAGAGAGAGAGAGAGAGAGAGAGAGAGAGAGAGAGAGATCAGGGACCAGGTGTCTCTGGAGTACTCACTGGGTATAAGGTAGATATGCAATGAAACCCTGTTTAATAGAAGCCTTTGCCTGAGTAGGTACTTTTGCTGGCCTCTGGCTAGCTGGAAGAAAGTATGTGGGACCAAGGTGGTAGCTGGAAAGGCCCTGGGAGCTTCCGTGAACAGCTGTACGTGTCATCGTTCCCACACAGTACCAAGGCACAAAATGCCAAAGCTGAGTGGGAACCTGGACACCACCCAGTCGGGCATCTTGGGGAAAACAAGGCCTGCAGAAATGATGTAACTTGTTCAGTGTTTTTCGACTGGTTAGAGGCACTCCAGGGAGGTCATCCGAGGCCTCTGACTCCCAGTGAGAGCTTCTCCTTTACACCCCACAAATCCTTCTCAAAGCCAGATCTGTGCCTTCATTCAGCACCTACACATTACCTGCCTAGAGTACCTGAGATGTGTGCCCCAACCAGAGCTGGGACCATGGCGGCAGAGTGTGAAAAGTCTCATTTGCAGTGGGAACTCTAAGCGATGAATTCAGGATAGGGAGGAGCTGGGAGAGGGATTTCAGAGGGATGATGTTGGACCTAAGCTTTGAAGTCCCTTTCAGTTTGGATATCTTTTTCTCCAGAAGCTCTGCCATATTTCTTTGCCTCCTTGTCTGCCAGTCTGAATTCTAATTTAAAACATTGGCATCTTTAGCTCATTTTCACCTTGTAACACTTCTTCCCTTCCTGACCTTCCTGGTCTGGGGAGTTTGTCTCCCACTTTACAAGTGGAGAAAGGAGAGTCTAACAGGGCCAGGCTGCTTGCCCTGCACGGCTGGTTCTGCTGGTTCCCAGGCCAGGGCTGGTATCCATACCATCTTCACTTTGGAGCCCAGTTCCATTAAAATACAAGACAGCTGGGGCTGGGGAGATGGCTCAGTAGAACAAGCGCTTGCCAGGCAAGTGCAAGGGCCTGAGTTCAATCCCTGGTTCCGCCAAAAACATCAAACAAAAAAAGACAGACTGCCCCAGTGTCCGTTCCCCCCTTTGACTCCCATTTGTCCCTCAAGTGTTGACCCCCATCTCCAATTGCAGCCTCCCTCCAGTCATTCCCCTAGCTCCCACATTCTCCTCAGGGGTAACACTGACCATGTCTGGAATCACCCATCTTCTCTCCCCCACTACAGACAAAGGTGAGGCTTGTTGGAAAGTCCCTAAACTCACTTTAGTACTAGGCCGAATGCCTGCTTCACCACGGAGGGTCTCCAAGCCATCCCACCTGGCTACCCTAGCCATCCCTGCCCTCCCCCACACCGCACAGGGTGCCCCCCTCCTAAGCCTTAGATAAGGAAGGGCCCTGCTCCATGTCTGGGCCATCCACCCAGCTGCTAGCTCCACCATATCCGGAGACCTGTTCTCTAAGCCTCAGAAGTACTCCAGCAGGGCATGCAGACAGAGCTCGCTGTGCGGCAGCTCCCAAACGCTTCAGAGGGCCACCAACCCAGCATGTCTTCATTCGAAGAATATGGACACGGGGCCAGTCAGAGATATACATAGGGGCACTTTTTGTCTTTCAAGAATTTCCAGGGCTGGTGAGATGGCTCAGTGGTCTAAAGCACTTACTTAGAACAAGCTTGGCAGAGCACAGGGACCGCGGTTCAATCCCCCAGCACCACATGCCAGCCAGCCCCGCCCCCTGGTGGGCTGAGCTGGCCACACACACACACACACATAAATAAATGAATAAAATTTTTAAAAAAAGAATTTCCAGCTCCAAAAGTAGCTTCGGAGCTGTCCCCGGTGGCCCACGTTCCTCTCCTGTGGGTGCCTACATGCTACCAGTTCTGCTCACGACCAGGGAGACATCCTCTAAGACCTCACCTACCTCCACTGTCCCACCACTCCCTTACACTACACCCTTTGGGGCCCAAGGACATTTACAGGGCAGTTGGCTGCTAGGGTCAGGAAGCAGGCAGTAGACTATGGTGGCCAGCCCACTTGGGGGTGGTTTTGAATAACCCAGCCAGACATTTGGGCTCCAACACCAGACCTGCTGGACCAGACCATCTGGGGAGGAGTCACAAAGCGGGCTCATTAAAAACCTCCCCCAGAAGTATGACAATAGGAGGGCAGGAGATGGTGCAATCGGAGGTACCCAACCTCCCCAATAAAGCTCACTGACCAAAGATGTTTCACCTGAATCTGACACGCTTTAAGTGGTAAATTTTGGTTACCTGGGAAACATGAGGGATAGAGGAACAAACCAACTGGCACTACAGGGAAGCAACTGGACAATTTCACAATATAGGACATTCTGAAAAACTATAGGCCTGAACTCTTTTAGAGGTCAGGTTTTTGTTTTTGTTTTAAAGTTTTTATAAATATATATTTTTTTAATTTGATAAAACAGGGTCTTGCTCTGCAGGTCAGATTTGTAATGATCCTCCTGTCTCAGCCTTCCCATTGCTGGGATTACAGGTGTGCACCACCACGCCCATCTTGGTCTCTCTTGGTGGCTGGCCGGCTCAGGGTGCCTGAGGGTAGGGCCTGCGTGGCATGTGGTGGGGAGATCAAACCCTGGTCCCTGCACTTGCCTAAGCAGCAGTTAGTCGGCTGATCTATCTCAGCAGCCCGAGGTTAGTTGTTAAAAGCATATGGGCAGCAGTTTTTACTTAGCAGGCATAACATGTATCACTTACTGTATTTTGTCTGCTTCCATCTACTGAAATGAAGCAACATGAGGACAAGGATCTTGGTTCATTTTATTTACTTTTATATTCATAAATCCTAGAATGCTACCCTAATATTGAATTTATTATTAATCATTTTATTTCATTATTAATCTTAATAAACTATTTTTAAAAGCCATATGGGCACATAGAAGAAATGTTTCATATTAAAGTGAATCTAAGACATAACAATCAAATAATTGGAACTTGGTTTGAAAATTCTATCTATAAAGTCTTTGAGGATAACTAGAGAAATCTAAGTCATTACGAATTTTTGATAATTTTGTAAAGCGTGATGATGGCTTGAGGTCAGGGAGTCATCTTTACATTTTGGAAATGCATACAGGATTTGTAATAACTATAATTTGGAATTGCTCAAGCAGTCGCATTGTGCGTGCGCGCGTGCACGTGTGTCCATGCTGGGCAGTGGAGAAACAACGGCAAAATGTTGCAAACAGTTTCACTAGAAAGTGCTTGCTCCTCCTACAATTTTTTCTACCCTTTTCAGTTTTGAGGACTGATCCCAGGCCCCCGCAGCATGCCGGGCAATCGCTACACCCCCAGCACGGATTAACAATCTTCACAATAAAGCTGAATTACGACAACAAACATTCCAGCGGGTTGGAGGCACCTCTGGACCCGCGCGGGGCTCGAACGCTTGGCCTCGTGGGCCGGAGCCCAGCTGGCGGCCGAGTCGCCCGACCCCGCCGGCGCTGCAGCCCCGCCCGCGGCAGCGGCAGGTGCGCGGGCAGGAGGCGCCGGCTGCAGGGCGGGGGCCGCGCCCCACCCGGCGCTCAGGGCGACGCTCGGCTGCGGCTTTCGAGGCGGGTATTTCCAGCGCGCTCCCAGGAGGTCTCCGGGCCGTCCCCCACGGCGCTCGGGACGCAGGTGAAGGCAGCGCGGCACCTGGCCCGCCCCGCCCTGCTCAGCGGGCTGCGCGAGTTCAAAGCGCCGGCTTCCCCTGCCGCCGGCCGCCGAGCGAGCCTCAACACCTGCCGCACCCCTCCCGCCCGGCCGGCAGTCCCGGGTCCCCGCCGGCTCCTGCGCTGTGTGGTCTCGTTCACGCCTTTCTTCTCGCGGGCCTGCGATTTGCAAGCAGCCACTCGGGCCAAGGCGGCCCCGCGTGCGGGACCCAGCGTCTTGCACCTAGCGGGGCGGTCGCTGGCTCTCAGGGCTTCAAGGCAAAGGGTGAAGTACTTCGTGACTTGTGAAGAAAGTACCGTTGTGTCCCCGCCCGGGAGAAAGGGATTTGAGCGTCCTGGGCGCCGGGGTATCTTCCCTTCGCCTTTAGGGGCGGCAAGGCTGAGAGGCAAGCCGGGGGTTCCGGACAGGCCGGAGCCTCGCCCAGCCCACGGAGGTCTGCGGCTGGGCCTCTTTGGTCGCCAGCACCACCCCGAGAAACAGGGGAGCCCTTCCCTGCTTGTCAGTCCCCAGCGCTGCCCTCCTCCTCTTTCTGTCCTGGCTTCTCCAAAGTCTCCACCTTTGCAGCCAGGACAGCAAAAGCGTTTTTGATCAGCAGCACCTGAGTGCAAAGTGTTCGGGCTTGCCCTCATTTGCATACTCGCAGGTATAAATCACACGCTGGCCTCTGCGCTCCTGTTTTATGTGCATTGCTAAACACGAACATCTACTGGGAAAGGGTAGGCGAAAATATATTGGAAGAAACTGTCCTCCTCCAGGGGAAGGCATCATCTGGTGAACCCTTCTCAGGCCTTTCCTTCTTCCTGATGGTCCCATCTGTTTTCTTGTCCTGGCAGAAACTGAGAGCTGCAGGGTGCCAACCAACACTCTTGGATTCAAGGTCTTAATCCCTGGCCCCCAGGGGTCAGCCACCTCTTTCCTTGTCCTGCCCTCCCCAGGCCTCCTTCTCCCTGGCCTCTGACTGGAAATGATTGCTCTGCTTGCGAGCCCCCAGCCTCTCACCCCTCTGGCTGGGTTCCCCCCTCACCTGCACCTATAGGTTGCAGCAGGCAGCCAGCACCAGCAGAGCCTGGTGCAGGGAGCTTTTATCTGTTCAGTCTCCTCCTTATTCACATTTATGACAGAAGTAGGTGGGCATTCCTTCCAGGGGAAACATGATTTGTGAAGAGAAGATAAATCAGGCTACACACACTCACTCTCACACACACACACACATTTAAAGTCAAAAAAATTCCGAGTGAACTGTGTGTTGAACTTGAGGCAGAATATCAATGCAGATAGCAGGGCGGGCTCCTCAGGAATCAGCTTGGCCTAGAGGCAGGCTGGAGTTGCCACAGACAGGAAGCAGGGCCCAACAGTCAGGGGGAGATGAGGTAATGGGGGTGCCTTTATGAAGACACTCAAAGCTATAAATGAAAATGAAGGGGAGCGCTTTTACAGGTGCGTACTCAATGGTGAATAAGATAGTAATGGTGAATTTATTTGGGTAGGCAGTAGTTAATAAGGCATGAGGAAATACTTTTACTGAGCTCTGCTGTAAGTAAAGGAGGGAAAGAATCTCTCTTCTAGGGCACTCAGAGTAGTTATTATTATTTGCAGAAGTGGCTAATATTTATTGAGCCCTGACTAGGTGCCAGGTACAGGTAAAGCGTTTATGTAGAATATAACCTTTAATTTGCTGAAGAACCCAGTTACGCTGTTATCCCCATTTGACTGATAATGACGTGGCTTAGAGAGGCTAGGTAACTTGTCTAGGGTCACACAGCTGGGAGATGGTGGGGTTGAAATGGCTAATAAAGCAGTGAGAGAGGCATTTATGGGGCAGAGGGCTGCACGGAGCATGTCAGCAGAGGCTAAGACTCAGGTCTGTCCTGCCACTCAGGCTGTACACTGGACTAACAGCCCTGTAAAACAGTGCTGGGGCCCCGGCCTACTGACCTTTTTCTTTTGACTGCTGGCATGAGTCTTCCACACTTGGATGTTTCTCTGTATCTTAGACAGGGCCAGACCCAGCCTCAAGGCATCCTTGGGGAGAGAAGACTCTGTCCCAGGGCTAGAGGGAAAAGTGAGGCCAGACAGGTACATTCAGAAGACCATAGAGAATTCCAGCTGGCAGGGGCTCAAGACAACTTGTCTAAGGTGCAAAGCCCAACACATAATGGCAAATGTGGGCACTGAGTTCTCAAGAGAGATCACCAGAGATGTTTTCAGTCACCAAGCCTCAAGAGGTAGCTGCTGTCTCCATTTCACAGATGAATAAACTGAGGCTCAGAAAGCACATAAACTAGGAAGTAGAGGTAGAGCTTGACCTCACAGTCGATAGCGGCGCTATTTTGCCTCTTGGTCTAGATCCTACCTGCATGATAGCCAGCTCATTCCAGCACCCAGCGTGTACTCCACACTGAACTGAACAAGGCCAAGAGTGACCACAACAGTGTCACTGCCTGATCCTGGAGAAGAGTGTGATCCAGCAGACAGGCCAGGGGCGCAGGAGCCTCCAGCTGGATCCAACCAGATTACAAACCGTCGCTAATACAGCTGGAAAGATCAGGAGCAGGAGCAGGATGGTGATGGAAATCCAAGAAATTTCAAAAGGTGTGCTTTGTGCTCATGTGTATGCCCTCAGAGAAGAGGAAGAGGAAGAGCACAGTGGAGACAGCGACTAACTCAAAACACACAGGACCGGGAAGTAAGGAGACCAGGGCCTGACGTCCCACAAGTAGCAAAATGGTGAGCATCAGGAACTTGAAAGAAGCCCCCTTCCCCAGACAGGACAGGATGGAACTGTGAGGTCACACAGCCCAGCCTGCAGATGGGGAGGGCACAGAGCTGAGGCCAGCCCTCCCTCATCTCCTGGAGCTCAGAGCTGCACCAGCAAGGAGAAGATGCAAATCAAAGGTGCAGTGTGACAGCCCACTGCAGCCCACACTAGCCACGCTTCCTTTTCCTTTCCTCCAGATTGAATCAAGGCTTTGGGTACGCTAGGCAACTGCTCTGCCACTGAGCTACATCCCTATGCCTTTTTTAAAATTCAGTTTTGAGACCAGGCCTGCCTAAGTGGCCCAGGCTGGCCTTGAGTTCTAGATCCCCTTGGAGCACCCTGAGTGCCTGGGGTGACAGGTATAGCACATGCCACCGCGGCGGCTACTGGCCATGCTTTCAGGACAGCAATCTGTGCAGTCTCAGGAGTTCCTTTCTTTTCTCAGACTGTATTTTCCTCTGCCCAATTCCTCGCGTGCTATGGTTCATGAATCTCTTTGCCTTGAGAAAGAGGCTAGACTATCTTTTTCTTTGTTATTGTTCAGTTTTATTTTTTTCTTCTGGTGGCATTGAGGATGGAACCCAAGGCACTCTACCAGTGAGCTATATCCTCAGCCCTTTTCAATTTTATTTTGAGACAGACTCCCTGCCTCAGCTTCACTTACAGCTGGGATTTCTGGTATGTGCTGCTAGGTTTGGCTGACGTGCTGGGATACCTTACCTGCTTATCTTCATCCTTGTGCGCTTTTGCTTTGGACCTTGTGTCCTGCCCTCGGATGGTGAGTCTCTGGCCCTCCTCTGGCATGAAGCCTGTCATCTTTGCTCCACCAGGAACAGCCTCCAGCATTTGCATCTCAAATCTCTTAACCTCTATCTGCATATCCAGGCCCTGTGTGAGTACCCCTGAGCTCACTCCTTTTGTGTGGCCAGAACTGGGCCGGTGCTGGAATGAAACCCAGCCACTCAAAAAGAGGATGGCTGACGCTAATAGGGGAGGCCGGAGGGGTCTCTGGAGCTGGCACATGGGCACAGGGACTCTGGCATGTGTACCTCAGGGCCGATGGGCCTCCTCAGGCCCTGCTCTTTGGTTGCTAACCCTCACTTACTTACTTCTGATCCAGGAAAGCTGCCTAAGCAAAAGCAGCTGCTGGCATCCTCTTCAAACATTGCCCAGCACACAGGGCCCTAGACCAGGGGCTCAGGCTCTGGACACTGACACCGAACTGACGCAGGGAGTTCCTCAGCCACTCTGTCAGGCCACACAGAGCCCTGCCTCTGTCTTGCCTTCCAGCACTTACCCTGAAGGTGCTGGTCATTCCCGGCCTCCCAAATAACTCTTCATTGCTCACACACACACACACACACACACACACACACACACACACACACGTGTCACAGCTTTTCATTTGGTTGGGATGAATGGAAGATTAGAAACAGCAGACTGCTCAGTGAACTTATTATGGGTGGACAGAAGTAGAAGACCCGGCTGATGTCCTGGTGGCGGTGAGCAGCACAGGTCCCTGTGGGTCGGGGTGACCCAGCTGACTTGGTTCTGCACCTGTCCTGTTGGAAAGACTGTTTCCTAACAAAAAACCATTAGTTTCACCTACTTGAGAGAGGCTGTAAGAAGGCATAACTGAAATAATGTGGGCGAAGCTTTAATCGCAGCCTCTGGAACACAGAAGCACAATAAATGGTGGCCACCTGAAGACCATGGTCCTCCTGCATGACCAGTACTGTGGTATGTGCTGTCCATGTTCTAACCCTAACCCTTCTAACAGCTCTGTAAGGGAAGTATGCTATCATCACCTTCACTTGGTTGGGGAAATTGAGGCAGACACTGGTTCAAGTTACCCAGATAATCGGACCTTATCCTGAGCCTGTAGACTTGGCCACAGTACTCTCCAGTCCTTGGCTGGGAATCCCAGGAGAGATGGCCCGTGTGTGTCTCTTTCTAGCAGTTTAGGGCTGAGCACTTACTCATGGGAACGCAGAGACACAAGTGTCACATGGCCTCTGACCTGACGAGCTCCCAGTCTCACTTTGCGACAGCTACTAAACAGCAGTGATAGGGCTGGGATATAGCTCAGGAGCATAAGTGCCTGCCTGGCAAGGGCAAGGCCTGAGTTCAATCCCAGGTACCAAAGGGAAAAAAGAAAAGTGATAGAAAGCCTAATGTGGGAAAGGGATTTCTCCTACCAGCATGACAAGGGTCAGTGCAGAAACACTATGCACGTCATCCCGGCCAGACAGCCTCAAGCCCTAAGTCCTGGATACAAAGCTGTGCCTGAGTAGTCCTGGGTTTCTGACTGCCACACGGGCAGGGAAGGAATTGAGCTGGATAATAAACCAACTGGCTGAGTGTTTAATTCATGTACTCATACATGAATTCATTCATTGACTCATTCATTCATTTATTCATTCACTCATCATTCATTCACTCATTCATTCATTCACTCATTCATTCATTCATTCACTCACTCATTCATTCAGTCGTCCACCTCCATCTCTACTAGGACGGGTGCTCTGGACTGAACTAGTTCACACAGGGAGATTAAAAAAGAAGTTGAAGGAAACACAGCTTGACTTTGGAGAAAAATAAGACCAGAAGGACAAAGTGAAAGATGAAAGGGGCAGGAGAATCTTCTAGGCCACATTTTCCAAATAGATAATAGCTGATATACTTGGGGAGAAAGGGCTCCTGGGTTAACTACTATTAAGACACAGGTTAAACAAGTGAAAATAGGCATCTCCCCAGCTGCTAAAATTCTCTTCCATGCTGCTAAGATTCCAATGAGCCCAGCAAATAGTGAGAGGCTCCCCAAGGGCAGGAAGCAATTTCTAAATTGACCTCAAGGGCTTTCTCCACAGGATTTTGTAGCACTGAAGTTGCAAGACACACTTGGTGAGACCGCTCTGGACCAAAAGTTGAGCAGAAGAGCCAGGACAGAGCAGAAGTGAAGCTGAGCAGAGACCAAGCATAATGCAGCGCTGAGCTGGACTTGGAAAACTCCTGGTAATGTATGGCCAAGTAGGTGGCGGGCTGATGGGCAAGAGGTGGAAGCACTATTTGAAGAACAGTTTGCATTCGTTTATGAAGAAAGTCCTTGGGGCCAGGGAGATGGCTCAGCGGAATAAGTGCTTGCATGGCAAGTGCAAGGGCCCGAGTTCAATCTCCAGTTCTGCCAAAAAAAAAAAAAAAAGGGAAGCACGTCCTGTACCACCCACACACGGCGGCTCACAGGTCCGCCCAAGGCCGGCATCACACAAACAACTCTCCTCCAAGGGCACCGAGAGGGAACGAGCAGAGTGTGTAGTGCAGGCTGACAGTAGACTGTCATCTGCGGTGGTGACATCTGACAATAGCCCAAAATTTAGAACACAATGCAGAGGGACAACAGCAAATCACAGAATACCGCACACAGGATAAATTCATTTTTTAAAATGCTAAAAATAGGGCTGGGGACGGGGGGCTGAGCAGATGGCTCAGTAGAACAAGTGCTTCCCTGGCAAGCACAAGGGCCTGAGTTCAATCCCCGGTTCCACAAAAAAAAAAAAAAAAAAAGCTAAAAATAAGCAAAATGAAAAATATAGCATAAAGCAGGTGGGATGTCTCATGCCATTAATCCCAACACTTGGGAGGCTGAGGAATAAAGACTACAAGGTCAAGGCCACCTTGGGGTACGAAGCGAGACCCTGCCTCAAAAAAAGTGTAGGCATTCTTATCTGGAGGAAACTGTCATTTTAAAGTAATAGAATAAATGTGCAAAATCTGTCATACCTGGAGGGAGTTTGGGCTGAGACAGGGAGGAGCCCAAGATAGATGCAGACATTCTGGTTCTGCAGGATGTGGGGAGGCCCAGATTTGCTTATTGTCATTATACCCTATATCTATGGTGTGTTTACTCTCTGGTATGTTAAATATTATATAATAAAAATATTTTCACTAATGTTCAGGAGAATGATCGGTGTCTATAAGACATGCACAAGCCACATGACCCGCGTGCTCTCTCTCTTTCACTACAAGACTTTTTCCCCCATCCTGAGGATCCAACCCAGGATGTTCTACTACTGCACTACATCCCCAATCCTCACCCTTTTGATTTTTTTGTTTTGTGGCAGGCTCTCAAAGTTGCCAGCCTGAGCTGGAACACGCCGTCCTCCTGCTTTGGCCTCCTGGGTGCTAGGATCATAGATGTGTGCCCATGCCTGGTGACACCCTTTTTAGTAGGTTAGTGGGTTTGCCTCACCTAAGGATGGATGTACACACTAACCCCAGCCAGGCTTACTCACTGTCTTAGCAGGGCTAAAATGACCAGTGTCTCAACCATTCACTGCAGCCATATTAAACCTGCTCAGACCAGTCCTCACATCTCCAGTAAAAATCCCTGAAGCTACCACATCTGATTTACCCTTCCTTTCCCAAGAACCTGAGGTCTTTGTGAGCACTGGGCTGAACAGGACGCCAAGTCAGCCCAGTGTCCTCGCTGACTCACAGCCACCTGTCCCCTACCCCCATCTTCAATCTTCAAATCCAGTAATAACAAGACAAACTATGTAGTGTACACAACTTAGCCCAAGCATAGCACCCTCTGTTTAGAAAAAATTCAAACTGTCAGCTCTAAAGAAGATGGGCCTGTGGAGTATTTAATAACACTTGCAGCCCTGGAACGACCTTCAAATGGCCCTTATTTTTGACCTTCAGCTCTGTCCTTGTGTAATATTTCATCTCATTCTCACAACTACCTTGGGGCTGCAATGTTCACTACCATTTTACGGAGAAAGAAATGGGGACTCAGATATTTCTGAGTAACCACCAAAAGTTCCAGAGCTAGCCAGTGGTACACTCAGGGTTGGCCCTCAGGTGAGATCACAGGGTCAGGGAGGTGCTTCCTAGCTGAGTGTAGGCCACAGTGTTGGTGGGAAAGAGCCTGATTCACCGTCTAAATGATCCACAGAAGGGCAGGACACCAGGGTGGTGTGCATGGCTCACAGTGGTACAAAGACGCAAGCAGACTCTGTCTTCGTGGGCTAACCCTCCCTGGGAAGACAAGACAGATGCCCCTGAAGAGGTAACTAGAAACACAAGAAAAACTTAAGGGGCTGGGGAGATAGCTCAGTAGAATAAGCTCCTGCCTGGCAAGCGCAGGGTCCTGAGTTCAATCCCCGGCTCTGAAAAAAAAAAAGAAAAAAAAAAAGGAAGAAAGAAAGAAAAGAAAAACTTAAGGGCCAGTTTTTCTTCCCTGTGACTCAGAAGGTCTCAAACAGTGAAAACCCAGCTGGGGCAGGGAGACTGGTCTCTGCCTATCAGGTGACTTTGAACAGTGTCCTTCCCAAGACCTGTCCTTGAGCATCTGCTGTATGCTCTGTGCCATACTTGGTAAAGTATGTACAGGTGATAGAGACCTGGTCCTGCAAGACTCCAGGAGGCCTCAGCAGGGCCAGGTGCTGAGGGCAGGCTGCGGAGGGGGTCTGGGTTCCAACTGTGCCTTGCACAGCAGACAGGAGTCCACAGAGCCTTTCTGGAAAAGGCAAGGGAGTGCACAAAGGTACAGCAGTACAACACAAACAATGCAATAAGATCAATGATGACAAATGGGGAGGATTACTCACTGTGTAGATGCCAGATCCTGTCTATTTCACTTGCGTTGTACCCTTTAATCTTCATTACCCCCAATTTAAAGAGAGAAACACTGAGGCTCAGAGAGGTTAAGATCACCAGCTATAAAGTCAGAAGCAGAGCCCAGGACTGCTGTTTCCCAAAGCCTACGCAGTTACAGTGCAAGCAAATGTAGGTCAGAGGGAAGACATGGTTAGGGGAAGGTGGTAGAATCCAGCAGGGGCTGGATGGTGTGGGGCCTCAGGCCCAGCCCAAGAAGCAGAGAACAACATGATCATATCTGCTGTCTGACACCCTTCTCATCAGGCCTTCTAAAAAGGACAAAACTACCAAGCAAGAGGAAGATCCTAGAAGAATAATCCAAGTATAAGAAAACAGGACCTCAAGGTAAAAGTGACTAGAAGCTAAGAGGGAGTTGGCAGTGTTACTGGTGAGCTAGGAAGGCACCTGCGAAGGGAGCAGTGGAAGGCGGCACAGCAGCGATGGGGGCGGCAGACCCTCCTCCAGACACTGTGCTGGGTAGCCCCTGCAAGAGTGAGTGATGGGGGCTCATTCACCAGTGCCAGTTAGGGTTTCAGATCAGGTCAGCTCAGCAAATTAAGAAATAGATTGTGTTGCTCAGTGACTGGTAATATCACAAGTTGTATGCTTTCCTGTAAGAGTATTATACTTTGATAAAAAGTACAAAGCCACCCTATCCTCCTATCTTGGCCAGATACCTTATTTAGTACCTGGGAATCTAGATTCTCGAAGAATGTGCTAGAAGATGGTACCATGGGGAGAGCCTCCACTGGCCTGCAGACTGCTTATCCCTACCCCAGCCCAGCTCTCCCCAAAACTCCTGCCAATGGCCTACCCTCCCATATGGCCTGCACTGATAGAATGCACCCTAGGCACAATTGTGCAGTAGGCTTATAGCCATCTTGGCAAGAAATCTCAGAAGCATGGCCAGGCTGGATAGGGACCATGGGGATATGAGCCTTAGAACCTAGGCTCCTTACGCCTTGAGGAGGGCCACAGCCACAAGACAAGGGTGGAGCCATCTAGATCCAAAGGTCTGGGGTGGGACTACTCTTGTCCTGGTCAAGAGCCAGACATAGTGGCACACACTTATAATCCCAGCATTTGGTAGGTTGAGGCAGGAGGATCAGGGTGAGTTCAAGATCAGCCTGGGGTGCAAAGGGAGCTAAGGCCAGCCTGAACTGCATCGTAAGACCTATCTAAAAAAGACTTAAATAAATAATACAGGCAGTTCTGTAGCTAACAGAACTTGCAAAACAATAGAGACCTAGGTGAGGTGATGTATGCCCATAGTCTCAGCTACTTGGGAGGCTAAACCAGGAAGATCTTAAGTTGAAATTCAGCCTGGGCAATTTAGTGAAACTCTACCTCAAAATGAAAAATTAAAAGAGCTGGGAAGGTAGCTCAGTGATAAGAGAGCAAAAAAATAATAATAATAACAATAAAAAAATTGATGGTGAGCTTAAGATAGATTGGAAGAGGAAAAACAAGTGACTTAAGGCTCCTGGAAGCCGAGTCGCTTGGAAGAGACTATGGAGAAGGAAAATTCAGGGAGAAATGAGGCATCTGGTCCTCAAGGGCAAACGGAGTCCACAGTGCTCTTCACGTCAGTGAGAGAGTCTGGGTTTGGCCCAAGTCAGGAAAGCCTGCAGTCAGACCTTAGGAGGAACTTCCTGCCTGTTGGGATGGGATGTGGTGGCCTTAGAGGCTGTGAGGCCTGGCAGTTTGTGTCATGGTTGGAGCTCTGGGGCTACCAGCTGCGGAGACTGGGGCAGTAGAGTGGCCGCCTCAGGTTCTCATCTGGAGAGCAAGAGTACTTGCCTCCCAGCTGCTGGGAGAGGAGCTGATGTGGCATCTTCCTCAGTGCCCAGGACGCCGCCCATAGCAACCACGAACTCCTGGCTGGATATTCCACCTGCTCGCTACTTGCTCCTCACCTGCTTGGAGACAAAGATGCACATGTTCTGAGCTGCCTCAGCTTCTGGGACAGCACTGAGGTCAACGCCACTGCCTCCAGAACCTTGGGCAAGGCAGAAGAGCGCCCAGTTGGGTTTGCCATTCTTGCCAAAGCCATGGGCACATGGGTACTCTCCAGGGTGCTGCTCAGGGCCAGCTGCCTCTCTGAGTGGACGGGGCAGGCCACAGCCCCCACACTGGTGCTCTAAAAATGGCAGTTGGTGCCTCCCAGGGCCAGCCAGAGCCTGTTCTGGGATTTGTTAACGGGAAGATCCTGGGCAGTAGGAGGCTCCGGGGCTGTCCCCAAGGTCTTCTTCTGAGCTTCCTGGATAGCAACATCTGACAGTCTGGCCTGGTCTGTGCAGACAGAGCACCCCAGCTGGAGAGGTGGGGGGCAGCCCGTATCACCTGTGGAATGGTAGCAAGAGTGCCAGCCAGGGTCCAAGGCAAAGGCAGGAGAACCAGAGGTGACAAGAGCCTGGGGAAGGGAAACACTGTCATCCACAGAAACAAGAATTCGAGGAGGAAGACTAGACACAACATTAGGGCTAGAAAGAAGCAGATCGGGAAAGAGAGCTGCCAACAAGGTTGACTGGTACTGGGTACAGGCATGCACCATGGGTGTGTGCATCAGGAAGCTGACTCGGGGGGTCGCACGTTCAGCATGGGCAGCTTAATGAAACCCTGTCTCAAAAATATGATTTAAAAAACAGGGCTGTAGGGGCTGGGGAGATGGCTCAGTAAAATAAGCACTTGCCTGGCAAGCACAAGGGCTTGAGTTCAATTCCCGGTTCCACAAACAACCAAATGAATAGGGCTGTAGACGAGGCATGGTGGCGAGCACCTGTAATCCCAGTGGTTGGAAGGCTTAAAACAGGAGGATCGGGGCTGGTGAGATGGCTCAGTGGTCTAAAGCACCTACTTAGAACAAGCTTAGCAAAGCACAGGGACCCGGGTTCAATCCTCCAGCACCACATGCCAGCCAGCCCCGCCCCCTGGTGGGCTGAGCTGGCCACACACACACACACACACACACACACACATAAATAAAAATTAAAAAAAAAAAAACAGGAGGATCACTATGAGTCTGACCTGTGTAGTAAGACTCTGTAGACCCTGTACTAAAAATGAAAAGCAAAAAAACAGGGCTGTGAGGGACAAGGATGTAGCTCAGCAGTGCAGTGGCGAGCACGAGGTTCTGAGTTGGACTGCTAGTATCCCGCCCTCCAAAGAAAAAGGCCAGGAGGTAGTGCAGCAGTACAATGCCCATTCAGCACACATGCAGCTCCATACTGTGTGATCCTAAGTGCCACAAAAAGAGAAAAAGAGCGGTTGAGAAAAAGAGAAAAGGGAAAGAGAGGAGAAAAATTTAAACAAAGAACCTGTTTGTTTAAGTCTCTCAAATTCTATCAAACCAAATGTGTCCAACCTAATAGAGCAGCATTTGTTTCTTTTTTTTTTTTTTTTTTTTTTTGCTCGAATGCCTTCAGGGCACTTTTGGCCAGCGGGAGAGTTGTGAGGTTCGAACTCCAGCAACCTGAGGCTGACAGCTTTGTGGAAGCAGCCACTTAAAGGCCTGAGCTAGGGCCAAGCCCCCAGCATTTGTTTCTTTTTAATTTATATGTGTTTTGCCTCTTTTCAGAAAGGATCTGACAGAGGGGGTGACAAATGTTTACTCCAAAGGCCACAAATATTTATTAAGCTTCTACTTCGTATGGGCCAGGCAGTGAGAATACAGCCGTTGCAAGGCATGGTGTCTGTTTCCGATGACACAAAACAAATGAGATTAAATAACAAAATGAAATCAGAAAATCAAGATCAGGTGAAGGAGAAGACAAGTACACCAAGTTAAGGTCAATACAGGTACAAAGATTTTACTCAGGAAGAAATAAAGCTGAATGTCAAGTTGTAAAAGCCAAGTGAAAAATCAGCAATATCAGAGACAATAGAAGAGGAACTGGACTTGGATAAGAAAGAAGATTCTGGGCCGGGGAGATGGCTCAGTGGAATAAGCGCTTCCCTGGCAAGCGCAAGGGCCTGAGTTCAATCCCTGGTTCCGCAAAAAAAAAAAAAAAAAGAAAGAAAGAAAGAAAGAAAGAAGATTCTGTCCATCTGTTTTCCGGCACACAGGTGATGGAGAAAAGGAGCCAAAACACACAGCAAGAGGCTATGGGTGGAAGTAACAGGCCAATTACTTTACCTTCTTCCTGCTTAAGGCCCAGGAAACAGCAATGTGACCAAGGTCACCCTGCCATCAGTTCAAAGGCAATAAAATGCTCGTGTGGTGCCATCATAGCCTGACACATGGGAGGTGATATCTCCAACTCAGGGGCTCCCTGAGCCTTATGAACAGCACCCGGGAACCCTGCAAGGCGATGGTCAAGTGTGTTTCTCTCCAAACCATTGCTGGGGAACAGGGTGCTGCATGAATAAGCGAGCTCTTATGTTAGACAGAAAGCCCACGTCTGAGCCTGAAGATTTAGGCCCTGCAGGCCCCAGACACGGCCCTCCACTGTGTGCAGGTTGTGTGACAGGACTCGAGAAATGGGGAAAACTAGGGTTAGATCCTCACATCTCTGTGGAAACCAGCACATAGTACAAAGTGAAGAAACACGGTGACCTGGTCCTGGTAGAAGGAGGGTTTTGGGGGTTTTTTTTTGGCTACTTTAAGCTGCCTTAAGGGCAGGTCTGGTACAGCTTCTGGAGCTGGGAATCGAACCACAGTCCTATGCGCCTCCCTGCATTTACCCAAGCAGCTAAGTTGAGAATGATTTTTTAAATTTTTGTTGGGCCAGCTCAGGCTGCCTTAAGGGTGGGTCTGGTAATGCAGGTGGAGGTGGGAATGGAACCAGGTATCCTGATGGCCCTGGCAGAGAAACAGTCCTGTCACCTGAAGTGCTCAAACTAAAGCCGTGGCCACTCAAGTGCAGTGTGAGCGTGTGAATGTGGAAAATAAGTAATACACAAACAGAAAACACCTGCAAATGGACCAGGGATGGGAGACACAGGCAAACTGAGATCACAGAACAAAGATATCGCAGCTTCAGGGGCTGCAGCATGTGCAAGTCAAGGGTTTCTGTCTCTGCAGTCCAGGGCTGTCCTTCACACGACCTGAGCCAGTAAGGACAAGGACACACATTCAAAGGTGGGATGTTGGAGGCTGGGAAAGACATGAATAAATAGGAAGATAGAGGAGAAACCCTAAGGAGCCTCAGTGCCAGACAAAAGCAGGGAGCCACAGAAGGTTTTAGAGCAAGAAATGACTCCCTCAGAAATCCTTGTTTTAGAACTGGCTGGGGGGGGGGGATAGTTTAACTGTCTAAACCTCTGCCTGGCAAGCTCAAGGACCTGAGTTCAATTCCCAGTACTGCATGCTGTGCCTGCCTCAAAACTAGGTGCGGTGGTTCATACCTGAAATCCCAGCACTGGGGAGGCTGAGAGAGGAGGATCACTATGAGTATGAACTGCATAGTGAGACCCTACATAAAATAAGTAAATAAATATTTTTAAAAAGTAGAACTGGCTCGGGAGCATAGCACTTGCTCACTCACGCAGCAGCAGCAGGAACCGGGGATTGAACTCAGGCCCTTGCGCTTGCCAGGGAAGTGCTTATGCCATCTCCCTGGCCCTCCCGTTTGCATTCTTAATGGGCCCTGCTTGCTTTTCCTCCCTACCCAGCTGGCCCTGGTAGATAAGTGGGCTCTGCCCAAGGGCAGGTTTTGCAGAACAGCCCTCCTGCTGGACCCAGGCCTGGGTCCTATTGCTCCCAATCCCCTCACCACACACAACTGCACACTCCGTCCCTGTCTCTCCAGCCCAGCTGGAGGAAATGGCTGGACTCCCCTCTGGCCATTTTGGGCCTTATCCAGGCCATTAAGGTGCCCTGATGCCCACAGGTCTCGGACATCCCCTTCACCTCACCCTCCGTGCTACCTGCGTCTCCCACCACATGGCCCTGGCTGGAAATCCCACTTCATGCCTGGCTTAGCTAGATCAGGTCTGTGGGCTCTGAATTAGGTAGGAGGACCCCAGCCCCAAGCCCATCCTCAACTTGATGCCTCTGCGCTGTTCCCACAGGGAGCTCACTATCCAGCCCCATGGCCCCTCAGGGAGGAGCATAGAACTCCCAGGTTCAACCCCACTCCTTACTCTGCTACTAAAAACCAACTCTTCAAACTCAGAGGCTTAGAGGGGCTCGTGGAAATTTTCTTAGTACCCTCTCTGGGCAGGGGCCAGCGGCCTCTCTCTAGGATCAGCAGTGATGATTAACTTCTCTGGAAAGAACAGACCCTCCTCCAGGTGCTTTCAAACAGATTTCCCCCTGAAGCCCTTACTCCTGCAGGCAGGGAGGGGAGGTTATTCCTGTTCAGTCCTCAGAGGAGCAACAGAGGTCTGGGGAGGTTGGGAATCGGTCTGCATCCCACCTATGCACAGTGACCCCCTCCGCAGGCACAGGTACTCCCAAAGGCTGGCGGAGCTGAGCACAGAACCATACAACCCAGCTCCGGGGCTGAGATCTGGAGGCTCAGTGGGGAGGTCCAAATCTCTTTCACGAGGCCAGGATGCCTGGAAGTTGCCTAATATCCCACCATAACTGGTGACAGAACTGGGTCTTAGGTCCCAACTCCCTGCCCAGAAATCTCCACCCCTCAGGCTGCCCCCTCTCGTCCCAAGCATACTTCTGGGTCCCCATCTTTCCTGGAGACATATGGGTGTGACTGACATTTCTGGAATTTACTCCACACACATAATGAGGCCATTTTGAGAAGGCCTGCCTCAGGGGGAACCAGAGAACTGTCTAGTGTCCCCATTCTGACCCCTGCCAACTCCTCCTGCTGTACTAACCAAGCTGCAAACAGACAAACTGATACCAGCAGCCCCAGCAACCTTACTCCTGTGCACCCCACACCTTTCCAGACACAAGAGTGAAGCTTTTAGGTTTCACAGCACAGTGCAGGTGGCATGAGGATCAAAAAGCACCATCACTACCTTGTCCATGTTGGTACAGGAAGTGTACACATGGCAACAGGGCTGACTCTGCCTGCAGAACCACGGTAGGCCAAGGGAGCCACTGTACTCACCTGTACACCTAGCACCAAAGACTTGGGGCTCAGCCCCCGAGCATGGGAACTGATGTCCAGTCCCTATAGTCCACTGAAAGCCGAGCAACAGAAAAGTGGGGAACCTGGAGACCCTCAGAGGCAGCAGTAGGATAAAAAGCCACTCAGAAGACTCCAGAAGCCCTCTGCCTGGCTGCCATTAGCAATTCACCTGCCCAGAAGCGGCGTGGAAACCCAGTGTCTTCCCGGCATCACATCCTGCAACCTAGCCTATCCACATTGCCCTGGGGAGACCCAGAAGGCCTCTTGCCTCCACCCTCCTGTCACCTGCTCCACCCAGAGCCTCTGGCTAGGAACGGGGGCTTCTCTCTGGAACAGCAGGGGAAAGAGACCTTGGCAGGGACAGGAACAGCACAGGGACGGACCTGGATGGGAAGGAGGTGGAAGTCTCTCATCCACTGCTGCCCCACACACACCTCCACCCCCAAAGAATGTAATTAAGCAGCAGGCTTCTGCCAGCAGCCAGGCTTTCTGCCTTCCGTCTATAAATCACCTTCTGAATCATCCCTCGCTCCCGCTCCCGGAGCAGCAACTTCTCTGCTCACTGCTCTTCCTGCGGCCCAGGTGCCCCTCCCCCAGGAGCCTGCTCCCCACCCTCCTGGCCCAGCCCCAGGGGGCTTCAGGCCCCAGCTGGAAATGGCAATGGCTGCTAGAAAGTCCGGCGTACTGTGGGAGGGGGAGGACTCCGGGAGCTCCAGTGTGGCTTTCACTCTGCCCCTTTCATTCCTGGGCTGGCGAGGAGCTGAGGAAAGCCGCCTGGCTTACCTTCTCCAGCTTAAGAATGAAGCTAAAGCCTGCGGTTCCTGTGCCAAGCACTCAGGGCAAGCTGGCTCTGAGGAACAATTGAGAAGAGTTAGGTGGGCCAGTCTAAGAAGGCTCCTTGGAAGAGGCAAGCTTGGATCCTGGACTTCAATGAGTAATAGTTTGCAGAAAGGCGGTGAAAATATCTAACCTGTACATAACACTTGCTATATACCAGGCTCAATCTATGCTATTTACATAGTTTTGCAACCCAGAGAGGTAGAGGCAATCACTATACCCATTTTACAGATAGGGAAAATTAGGCTTGGAGAGCTTACCCTGCCCTAATGCAAACAGAGGAATGGAGTGTTTGGGGTGAGGTTGGAAGTGTAAGCCGGCAGCCTGCTCCAAGATCTGGATCAAATGGGGGTGCAGTGAGAGATACAGGGGCGCACTGCCCAAGGCTGACTCCGAGGGTCTGCTGTGAATGCCCACGCTTCACAGCGACAAGTCCAGGCCCTCCCACAGCTCTGTGACTCGGGAGACAGAAGGGACGACTCAGCGTGGTCAAGGAAAGTGAACCCCTCCAGACAGATAGTCATACCGGGTGACAGCCGCTTGGTGGAAAACTCAGAACTGAGACACAGGACTTCTCCACTGCCAGTGCGAGCTGTTTCCAGCACAAAGATGCCATGAATATATAGATGTAATATAAGGCAGCCCCACCTTTGAGTGGGGCGCACCTCTTCTCTACCAGTTAGAGGGGAAGCTTTGGGAGAAAACATCAGGATAGGGAGAAGGCTCCTCAATGCCTCACCCGCCCCCTCTTCCTCACTCACTCTGTAATAGAGACAGTCTATTAGCTGTATCTTCCTCCACAAAAAATCACTCGTGTGCCCTGACTCCAGAGACTCCAGACTCCTTGTCTCTTGCCCAGACCTCTTCCAGCAAAGGTGTCTTCTTGATCTAGAGAAAACTCAGGGTCACAACTCCCTGTCCCCACTCATTTCCAGGGCACTTCAGCTCCAGGTCTGCCCAGATAGCACATGAACTCTGTGGCCAGTGAAGCCAAGATACTTACTTGGCGGAATCTGCCATAGAGATTTCCCCCACAGCCTGCCTCTTCTGGCTCAGAGCCTGCACCTTTTTCAGTGATGCTGGACTGCGAGGGTGGCCTGGGTCTGTATGACAGATCCCTGCAGAAGCTCCTGCCTCATCTGACCTCCACATGAGGGGGTCTTCCCAGCAGGAGGACTGATCCAGGGAAGGCACTTCAGGCCCTCAGCCTTCAAGTTGTGCTCACCAGGGTCCAGACTCCACCCAGCACTCACCTCTTGGCCCCTCCTGCCTCGGTGCCCTTGGTAAAAATGCTCAGAGCTTCTGGGAGAACTTTGACAACTGTCCCTTCCCAGCTACCTCATCCCATACACTAAAGCATTTTCTTCCAAGGACACACTTTCTGGTATTACTAAAACTGTGGGCCTGTTTCTGTCTGTTTGTTTTCTTTTAAAGGAAAATGTGATCCCACCAGAAGAATACCACCACATCGGCCACCAATTATGTTTCCTGTGGACCCAAACCCCAGCTCACAGAGGGTGGGGTGAGCAGGTGGACCATGGACTCCCGTCCATCAGAAAGACCTGTACTCACTTCCCTGCCACCTTCCCCAGGGCAAGGCTTGCCCTGGAAGGAAGACCACCCTGCTAAAGCCTGGCTATCCATTCCGGTATCAGCTCATCTGTCTGTCTGTGGGATCAGCCCCAGCCCCAGTCCCAGCCAGCTGTAATTCCTGCCTGTTACAAGTGTTAACACCTGGCCTGGGGCCTTCCTCCCCCGCAGTCTCCAGGTGCTCCCTGGGCCCAGCCTACTGACCCTCATGGGGTTTGACTGAACATGTTCACAGGCCTAGGGGAGATGGGTAGAGGGAGGAGAGGGTGGGAGGAGGCAGAGGTACAAGGGGAAACTGAGGCAGGGCTTAAGGGTTCGGGGCTTTTGGGTTGGGGGAGGGGTCCCAGGGCAGTAAACCAGAAACTCTGTTTTTGCTCTGTTTTGTTTTGTTGTACCAGGAGTTGAACTCAGGACCTCATGTTTTTCCAGGTAGTCTCTTTGCCACCAAGCTATCTCCCTGGCTCCAAACTCAGGTCTTATTTTCCTAGCTCACTGCCCATGTCCTCAGTGAGATACTTTCGCCCAAGCTAAAAGGCAGGGCAAATAAATAGATAAATGAATAAAGGCAGGGCAGGCTGGTGGTCCTGAATGAAGGGTGAGGATAAAGAGCCAGAGAGGTGGATCCTTAGACACATAACATCAGGCTGAGCTGTAACTGCCACTCAGCACAGGCCTCTCTCTTTAGGACATCTGCTCAGGAACAGCAGCTTCTAAGCTAGGCCTTAGGAAAGTGAATTCCTTTCCCTCAAACAAGAGAAGAAGGAAAAGTTTCTCCACCAAGAACCCTAGACTAGAACTGACATGGAGAGTTCTAGAAATCAAGGCTGCTGTCCATGCACCTTGGCTCAGTGCCAAGGTGCATGGACATCTGTCTGGGATGCCCTGGGCCACATTGCCCCTTACATCTCCCTGCAGTTCCGTCAGCCTGTTGGGATGGGGCCCTTCCTTGATGGAGACCTGGACAGAAAAATTTTAGCTGAAATATTTTCCCTACCAGTCCCTCCTGGAGAATGTGTGAACTGGATAGGCCAAAGAAGTAGACAAGCTGGGCTCAGAGGCCAAAGGACTGGGGTCAGGCCTGCGTGGGAAGGTAGAGGGAGGTCAGGAATCAGGAGACCCATCCACCATCTAGTCCTGAGACTTGACCCACCTGACATCCCAGCTCCAAGACCTAAGAAAAATGACCTCAGTCCTCAAGCAGAGAGGGTAAGCTCATCTCAAGGAACAGCCAACCCACCCCAGCTTGGAATTCCAGCTCAGTGTGCCTGCCTTGCAGCTACCTCTTGAGACCTCTGGGCCACAGCAAGCTAAACACAGGCTGCACACAGCATGGACCTAAGTTCACACTTGAGAAGCACAATCAGGTCATAGCTATGCGCACCGATGTCATTCACAAAGACGCCCATGGGGCTTCCCCTACTCTGTCATGAGGGCATGCACACACAGAGACAGCACACTCACATGCCCAGTCACTAACAGTTACACAAAACGTCACAAGCAGAAACAGGCACAGACCTTTCCACGGGCAAAGGGACTTCTAGCTTTTACACTTCCTTTCCCCCTCCCTCGCTTTCACACACATCACCTAACAGAATTGGCCACTTGCTGACATGGTGTGCAGAGACACGGCACACCTTGCCATAGGCTTCGAGTCTCCGGGTACATCCCACCTGCACAACTGCCCAATCTCGGGCACAAGTCACTCTGCCTAGAGGCACACCAGTGCAGAGACAGCTGTTAGGGTCACAGACCCAGAACACACACACACACACACACACACACACACACACACACTGAGGTCTCTCCTCAGTATAAACAAAGCAGTATCCCTGTCCCCCTAGGCCCCCAAACATATAGTAGTATGTGTATGATATCTCAGCTTTCCACGTTTTCTCAGTGTTTCTCCCTACTCAGTGGATCTTATCTAGATGTTTCCCAGACACCATTACACACTGACCCCACCAACAACCACCAGCTGCCATGGGCACTACCCCAGCATGTGCCTCCTCCAGGCCATTGGGCAGGGAAGTGGCTGTCTTCTGTCCCTGCCACCTCATGCTTTCTCTTCCTACTGCTTGGACTACCAAGAAGGCAGGGAAGACACTGAATAGAACCAGCCTCAGCCCTGGGATAGAAAGCAGGTCAGGAGTGGCCAATGAGGCAGCCTTCTCCAAACTGGCAGCACTCTCTGCTGGGGTATTCCTGGCTGCCCCTGCTATCACCCCATAGGCTTCTTTATGTGCAGGAGGCCTCAGGCCAGTTCTGGGGCACAGGCAGGGGAAAGCTGGGTCATTCTGGGATGACTCTCAGGGCCCTACAACAAGAGTCTTTGGCAAGCTGTGCTCCTATCCATCCCCCGATCTCAGGAACCCCCTAAGCAGCCAGACACAAATGCTGCCACCCCAAACAACTGGAGGGAGCCTCAGGGTGTGGCCCCCAAGTCTTGCTGGCTTGGTTCCCCTCCCAGGCTCGCAGTGGCAAGCAGGAGAATGGGGACACGCAACCAACCACTTCTGACTTTCACTCAGGGCCACAGCCCCCTCTCACTACAGATCCCAAATTCCTTCTCCTCCTCACCTCCCACCCCCAGGCTGGGCTCTCCTACGTCCAGGAGGGGAAGATTCTTTAATTAAAGTTTTCCGGAATGCAGGGGGCTGGAGGCTGGGGAAAGGCGGGGTGTAATTTAGAAAACTGGTTTCAGTGTGCCTTCCTGGCTGGCCCCCGGGACCTGCGGGGGGAGGGGGGTTGCAATAGGGCTCTCGAAAAATAAGGGGTTCCCCTGGAGCTGGGGCTCCCAAAGGGCTGTTTATTCCCCAGTCGGTACCTCCCCACGCCAGCAGTCTCCCAAGCACAGCGCCTGGGTTCCTAGCCTTATTTACTAAAATGTCTTTTGTATCCGCATTTCTCAGGAACAGAATTCCCCTTTCCCTCTCCCTTTCTCCTCGGTCCTCGGTTTTCCAAAAGAAACGAATGTGACACGGAGAACTGGGATTTTGGTCAAAGAACAACAAGCCCACCCCTCCCAAACAACTACATTTTCGAGGACCCCCCCCCCGCCCGGATGGACAAGCAAGAAATGAATACAACCGAATTCAATGGCACCTCGCATCAGCAAATTTCATATTCACTCCAGAGGCTCAAAATTAATCTAGAGCAGAGTCCGGGAAATCTGATGAAACCCCCCACTGCCCTGCCCTAGGGGTCCCCGGAGCCTTGGGGGTCTGAAATACCAAGGCAAAGGGGGGCATTGTGGGGAAATCTGACCGAAGCGCCGCGGAGGTGGGGTGGCAACGCAGGAGCAGGATGGTTTTGCCATGAAGACCCCAAAATGGAGAAGAGGAGTGGCTGGGCCCCAGGGACAGCGCTGGGTTTCCAGAAACCCAACTGCAATCACACGGAGGGTCTTCGGGGACCCCACATTGGGATGGGTGGAGGACTCGGATCCCGAATGGGAGACCTTCCAAGCAGGGGAAAGTCTTCCCGCCTCTGCGGCGGGGAGCAGGGAAAATGGTGATTATCCAAGAAGCCAGGAGTTGAATTCTGAAGGCGACACCGGCAGCAAATCCAGGAGGGTGGGCGGCGGGGGGCTGGGGCGCAAGGGGGACGGGGCCCGGCCCGCTGCGGCCCTCGCGGCCGGCGACCCCACCTCCCGGCGCGGCGGGCACGGGCCGGGCAGGCGGGAGCGAGTCTTACCACCAAATTGGGTAGCCGGCGAGGACCCCGGTGCCACCGAGCAGGAGGCCGAGGAGCAGCCCGAGCAGGTGGGGCTCCATTAGAAGCGGCGCCGAGGAGGAAGTTTGCCCGCGACCATCAAGAGGGGGAGCGACGCCCCCAACAGTTGGAACGAAGTCCACTTGGGGTTGGAAATGACTTTCGGGTTGTCAGAGCGCACCTCCACCCGCGGCCGCCCCCCTCGCGAGCCGGCGCGGAGCAGCAGGGCTCGAGGATGTCAGCGCGCAGCCAATCAGCGCGCGCGGCCTAAGGTAGGAGATGAGTCTGTAGTTGAGCCGTCAATCACGCCCTCCGCCCGGCCTCCGCTCGGGCTTGGGGAGGGCATCGCGCCGCAAACTTGGGTGAAGCCTCCGGCCAGGTCGAGGGCGCTCGCGTGGCGGCAGGTGGCGTGGCACGAGTGGGTGGCGCCCTTTCCGTCGGGGGACCGAGGCCCCCAGGGACTTGCACCTTGCGAATCGCGAGCACAGAGCCCGCGGAGGCTTGCAGAACCGCGCGGGCGGTCGGGACCCGGTTGGAGACACAAGCTTTCTCGGCCTCCAGCCTCCCGCGCCTGCAGGAGGTCGCTGCCCTGGTCTGAGAGGCACGCAGAGGAGTCCTCGGAGGCTGCAGGTCTGGCCGCAGGCGGCGCCGGGGGCCTGGGCCGCAGACCGGTGTCATGGGAATCTTTTGTCAGGGATCAGATTGGTGTCGGGGACCTCCCGCTGCCTTTGCATTTCCTGCAACTGACACCGGCCAGTGGCTCATCCTGCTCCCCAAGTCGGGTCACTTTCTCCTCCTCGAGGCTCCCTCCACTCGCACACCCTGTTGGACCTTGGGACAGAACTGTTTGGAGCCGATGAAACGCAGCAGCCTAGCCCGGAGCAGCCCGGGCCTCCAGGACTTTCCGCACTGCCAGCTCTCCTGCCCCCCCGGGCCTGGGCCCTTCACTCACCTGAGAACTACAAGCTGGCTTTGGGTCCTGTGTGGACAGAACAGTCATCCACATACCTTACTCTCCCCAAAGGAAAAGAAAATCGTAGCACCCCCACCCCCATCTCTGTTTTTCTCTCTCTGATCTCAGCCCTGAGAGGTGCTGAAATTGTGGCCAGATCTCAGGGTCTTACCCAGGTCCTAGTTGCCTCTCTATACCCCTCTCCCCAGCTACACAAGACACCCAGGGCCCTGCAGCAGTCATGGCCTGGGTGAAGGAAGCGGGGGCTACAAGAGTGAGGTGAGGACCTGCTCGGGGAATCATAGCAGAAGGGCCACCAGAATCCTGCTCAGGCCATGAGTGGCAGGCTCTTCCTGGGGCAGAGGACATGGCTGGAGGAAGTCCCTCGCCAGGGGGCCAGACATTCCTGGCCTTTAATCTGGGCTACAGGTGCCCGTGGCTCAAAACCCGATGCCCCTGCTGGTCCTCACTCCCAGCATGTGTTGGGAAGAGCAAGAAACTGGCCCCTGGGGGCACCAAGGGTCCGGAGAGCCGCCTGGGCTTGTTGAGGCTTCTGCCGCGTTCCTAGCCCCATGCTCAACCAGAGGGGGTGGAGGGGGAGATGAAAGAGGAGGGAAGGAGAGAAAAGGGAGAGACAGAGTGGAGAGACAGAGAGACAAAAATAGAGACAGGGTAGAGGTACTGAATGAGGGAGCTGGAGCTACCCAGGAAGAAAGGACAGGGGGAAAAAAGGGAAAGAGAGACATAGAAGGGCCCCAGAAGGAAAAAGGCCAAGGAGGAGAGATAGCTCAGTAGAATAAATGCTTGCCTGGCAAGTGCAATAGCCTGAGTTCAATCCCTGGTTCTGGAGGGGGGGAGGGGAAGAAGAAAAAAAAAGGCCAAGGAAAACCTTTAACTTGCTGTAGGACACAGGCACCCTGAGATTTTACTCAGGGACTGAGCTGATTCTGAAGCTTCCTGGCTCTAATCTGCCTAGAAAAAGCTGATTGTGGATTTGCCATTGCTAGGGAATACAGCAGCCCGAGACCAACGCTGCAGAAGAGAACCCTCCACACACCCTTGGATCAGGTCTGCTGGGACCTCCTTGGGTAGCTTCCAGGTGGCTTTCCAAGCAGGGTTGCTGCTGAAGCCCAAGTCCTGCACTACAGTCTGGAGAGTTCAAGAGCCCCTAATGGTCTTTCTGAGAATTAGACAGGCCACTTTCCCTGGCCACCAAGACACTGCCAGGGAGGGGAGGCTGGACCAGATGGCTTCCTGGGGTCATTTAGGGCCTCATGTTGCTGCAGGTGCCAGCCCTAGGAGGTGGGGGCAAAAACTCCTAGGGACTTTGAGTGGGGTGTGGTTTGGCTAAGATATAGCCAGCAAGCCACCTTAGCTGGTATGTCCAAAACTGGTCATTGCCTGAAAGCCTGTGGGCCCAGATGCCTTCTTCAGGCAGTCCAGAGCACAGGGTAGTGCCAGGTGGTATTTGGTGGGCAGCAAACAAGTGGATAAGAGGGTTGAACCCCAAAATTTACTAGCCCTAGAGCTGAGCCTGAGGAAGTGCAGAAAAAGAGACTAGAATCTGCCACAGCCTGGCATGATGGCATGACACTCTGGAGAATGGTATCCTCTGTGGGCATTTCCCCTACTTCAATGTTGTCCATGTGTATTAATTACTGTAAATGTGCCAGTAATCGGTTGTGAAACTGTCTCATTGATTTTTCTCAATAAAATTATTTTTAAAATAATAATAAATAAAACATTAAAAAAAAAGTTGTCCATGGCTGGGGAGATAGCTCAGCAGCCTAAGAGCCTGCCTGGTAAGTGCACGGACCAGAGTTCAACCCCTAGTACCTCATGCTGTGCTGGCCCTCAAACCCTGGGCTCACCACGCAGACCCCCAATCCTCCTGTTTTCAGCCTTTCAAGTGTTGGGATTACAGGCATGCACATCACTCCCTGTCTCAGTCGCCATCTCAGCATGCACGGGGGTTAGGGGCCAGGGATCAAACCCGGTAGACTTTTTTTTTTTTTGGCGGAACTGGAGATTGAACTCAGACCCTTGTGTTTTCCAGTCAAGCATTTATCCTACTGAGCCTTCTCCTCAGCCTCCTAAATATATTTTTTTAAAAAATGTATCCTGAGCCTTTTCCCTCTCCTTGCCAAGTGTCTTTCGATAGGAACATAATCCTTTTCCTCCTGCCGGCCCTTCTTTATAGTGGGTACAAAGGAATGGTCCTTGCCTGGGGATAATGGGCACTTTTGCACCACGAGTCACAGATGGCAACGCCCTAACACCCTCACCCAAACCGCAGGGTAGGCTGCACTTGCTAGAGAAAGGGTTAAGTTTGCTCCAAAACCAGTTGGGCTGGGTGGGGTGAGGAGTCAGCCTAGTGGATCTAGAGGCCACTGCTCTGAGTGAGAGGGTGACCTATGGAATGGGGACAGAGAAGGCAGCAAAGGGCTGGGGTCCTGGGGGCAGAAGAGTGGCATGTGTCAGTGTCATAACTTAGAACTGGGCTGGGGACTCTAGTTCAATTCCACCGCACCTCTGAGCCTGCCCCTTCAAAGTTCCCTTGATGTGCTCCTCGTGGGGCTGTGTATTCTGATGCTTCCACTGGACCTTCTGCCAAGGCACCTCTTAGACAAAGAATAGGGTAGCCAAACCCCTGTGGCCACCCATCTGTGGTCACCTAGGGAAAGGTGGCCTGACCAGCCTAGGAAGGAGACGGAAGAGGGAAAAGCTGCTGCAAGCAGAAGAAATAAATAGCAAATATGAAGGTCCAGGGACCTAAAACAAGCACTCAAGCAGGAACATCAGGAAGGCAGTAGGGAGAGGCTCTGAGGCCTCTAGCACACCCAGAGAGGCTTTCAACTTTCTCCCCAGAATGATATTAAGCCTGCTCCCAGAGGGTACCAGGAGGCTGGACAACAGAGGGTAACCCGGAAGCAGAGAGGTCATAGGCTGGGTGATGGGTACAGAAAATAAATGGATAAACTCTCTTATGCTGCCAGATGTGGTGTTGCACTCCTGTAATCCCAGCACTCAGGAGGCTGAGGCAGGATTGTTGTGAGTTTGAGGCCAGCCTGTGCCACATAGAGAGACCCTGTCCCCAAAAAACAAAACAAAGCAAAAGAAAACAAAAAAGATGTTTCATGACTAGCACCATTTGCTGGTACAGAGGCAGATTCTTGGACATGCCAGAAGCTCGTGACCTGCACTGCGTAAGCACAAAGTAGGTGAGCCATAAATGTCCATCAGACACACAAAGAAACACAGGTATTGGCTCCAGAGCTCATTTAGTCAGCAGATCCTGTACTGGCTGTAGTGCTGACAGGAAGGCTGGCAGCTAGCTGGCAAGGGAGGCCACCTTGCCTGGCCCGCTCTGGCCAGCAGGGAGCTGGCACCTTTAGTATGAACTGTCTGGATCTTTAGGGATCCTCCTTAAGTAGGTGTCCTTGTGAGTGAATGCCCTCAATCTACTACAGTGCCAGAATTTAGCTGGAATAAGGTATGCGTGGCTGCAGACTCCTGTGTCCTCTCTACCCAAGTGGCTCCCTCCGGAAGCCCAGCCCCAGAAACAGGACTCAGGTGGGCTGAGGCCTACACTTCCAGGCACCACTGAGCACAGCCTTGCAGCAGTCCCAGGACCCTGGACACCTTTAGTCTTCCACCAAGATGCAAGTGGCTGCCGAGGAAGGTTCAGCCACAGCCTTTCCTGGCCTGGCCCACTAGCTCCCGAGGTCACAGCAGGGTTTTCCCTGTCATAGCAGTTCCTTCTGTCTTGGCCAGCCCAGGTATCCAGAGCATTTGGGGAAGTGATTTGGAGTTGTAGTCCTTTAGGAAGGAGTGAGCCACAGGAGAAACGGGGGCACGTGGTGACCTCTGTCTTTCCTCTAGGGGACTGAGCCCCTCCGTTGGGAAGTGGATATCAGGTTTCTATCTCACAAGGTGCTGTCAGATTACACGGGAACAGCATGGACAGAGACCGGACTGCAGTAGTGAGTAAGAAAGGTTGGGCCTCCTTCTCCTCCTGCAGCTGAGGAATGAGGCTCTCTGTGAGGTCTCTTCTGCCCCATCCAGGTCAATGTGTGCTAAGTGGTCTCTGCTCAGAAAACAGCCCTCTCCCGGCGGGGGGCCACTTAACACCTCTCCTTTGGAGAGGCCCCCACATTGCTAGATGTCCCTCCCCCACCCGCACTCTGCCTCTCACCCAGTTCTACTTTTCCAATAGTCCACAACGACAACATGATATCATACATACTACGCATCAAACATGTCCACTGTGTGTTTCCTACTTCTGACTCTGAAACCTCAACTCCATTAGAGTGTGGCTTCCCCAACACCCAGGGCAGGTGTGCACGGTGAACCCTTCCGCGTTCATGACTGGCTGAGGGAGGCAGGGCTGAGGACTCTGCTCTCCTGTTGTTTTCCTTTCCCCTTAACTTGGGTAGGTCTTGGGCTCTCGAGTGCCCTCCACCCTACTACCCTAATCAGGGCTTGGGGGACCCTGTTTGCCTCTCCCGTGATCGCTGTCCTGCTTCCGTGGGATGAGACCAGGAGGCTTCCAGTCTGCTAGGAAGCCGCTGCCTTGTGGAGCACCGCTGCTCTCCCGTCCCCTCCCCTTCCTCGGCCCTGCGTCCTCCTCCCTTCCTTGCCCTGGCCTGCTGAGTCCTGTACCCTCACCCCCACCCCTCACTGGGCAGGCCCGCCTGAGGTCTTTGGGTCTCTAACTCAGGCCCCTTCCTGACTTCCCTGAGATCCTGCCCTCTTGGGGGCGGGCTGTGCAAGCTGCTGTTGTTTCTCCTGACCAAGACACTGACTCCTGGATTTTCCCTTCTGAGTGGGAGATCTGGTGGCAGCCCAAGAGAGGCTAAGAGCCATTTTCGGTCTCTTCTTTTTCCAGCTTCATCCAAACTGGGCCCCACCCCTGACTGGCCTCTGTAGAGGCCTGTGTCTCCGCGTTTTGCATCACCCACCAAGATCACCTGTAGGCCTGCTTCTACAGAGCTCCAGGAAAGAGCGATAGGAGGGGCCAGGGAGAGGGCTCAGTAGAATCAGCGCTTGCTTGCAGGGCCTGAGTTCAGTCCCTGGTTGAGGGGGGAAGGAACGAATGACAGGCTCTTGTTCCCCTCAGCAAGCCTTTCGCTGGTAGCTGGTACGTAGTGGGTGCTCTTTGTGTGTGGGATTTGATGAGGGGCCACGTGTGTCTGTAGCCCCCTGCCAGGTGAGCACTTGTGAACAGAGCTTGCCATCTGTGGGACAGCCAAGCACCAGACGATCAGCCCAGATATGAGCTGAGATATAAGCTGTGAGAGTCTTTCTTTGGCATTTTTATTTTATTTATTTAATTTTTTTTTTGTGGTACTGGGAATCAAGCTTATGTCCTTATGCTTGCCAGGCAGGCGTTGTACCACTGAGCTACATCCCAGCCCTAGTGAGAGTCTTTCTTGGGGGGAAGCCAAAGGTGGGAGCATGTTAGGGACATAGGCTAGAATAACCCTTATTATCCCAGGAGGTGATGCAGAAATTTTCCATTCATGCCCTGATTTGCACCTTCCAGCACTCTGGCATCTTATTATCCTTCCCACAGGCCAGCACCACCAGAAGCAGCATCTACTGGAAGGTCAGGGTGGGCCAGCTGTGGGCCTGGGTCCCAAGTCCCTGCACAGGTGGGTGGCACCCAGTGGGCTGTCAAGGGCTCAGAGCTGCCTCCTCTGAGCAGGTCTGTGGCGGGCATGGGTGTGGGCAGGCAGGTGGTGTTGCCCTCTTGCTGATGGGGCTGACCTGTGCTCTTTTCCTTGGCTTCCAGGTGAGTCTGAATGAGGTTTCACCCTTCTGCCTCGGGAGATGCTCTTCAGAATGGTGGCCTTAGAGCTCAGCTCTCGTGCCCGTGGATTCTGGCCCTGCCTCCTAAGTGGGCAGCACTAGGTGTGTTGCCTACTCTCTCTGAGTCTGTTCCCTCACCGCAAAACAAGTGTCATAGCATTGCCTCGAAAGCTGCTGTTACCTGTCCACCTGGAACAGCGCTTGGGTGAGCTGAGGGTGGGGAGTCCTCCCTCTTACTTGTCTGTGGCTGTCAGTGCCCCTTCTTGAGCCTCAGGAGGACAGTGACTTTATTTAGGTTGCAGTGTAGCCTGTGTAGTTCATGGCCTCTTCCTCTAGGCTAGCAGGCGCCCTCAGGGTGCTCTGATTTCTACCCTTCTCCCATCTGGCTCAAAAGAAATCCTGAGGGGCTGGGGAGATGGCTCAGGGGAATAAGTGCTTCTCTGGTGAGCTCAAGGGCCTGAGTTCAATCCCCAGTTCCACCAAAAAAAAAAAAAAAAAGTATAAAGAAATCCTGACTGATCTATGCCAGTCATGGGGACCCATTCTCCTCACCAGAGATTGGCCTACAGAGCTGAGGTCAGCAGGAGGATGCAAGATGATTTCTGGGAAGAAATCCTTTTGTTGTTCTTAAAAAAAAGACAAAATGCTGGGCGTGGTGGCACACGCCTGTAATCCCAGCACTGAGGCTGAGGCAAGGGGATGGCTGTGAGTTCAAGGCCAACTTGGGCTCCAAAGTGAACTAAAGGCCGGCTGGAAGTGAATAAGGACACCCTGTCTCAAAAAGACCAAAAAAAAAAAAGTAAAAGAAAAAGAAAAATTTTAAAAAGACACAGTTCCAGCTACAAGGGAGACAGAGGGACTGCAAGCCCCAGGCCAGCCTGGGCAACTTAGCAAGACCCTGTCTCAAAATAAAAAATTAAAAAGGTCAGGAGCATAGCTCAATGGTAGAGTGCCCCTGAGTTCAATCCCTAGGATTGGTGGGAAAAAGACATACAGTAAGAGATATCCCTTTCCCCTGCTTTGGGGCAGTTTTCGGGGGCAGCGTTGTATCTGGGTGGGATGTGCCTGGAGCAGGGCAGCCACCTGTGACTGTAAGGAAAGCTGCCTGAGACAAGGCAGAGGCAGGCGCAGCAAAGAGGAGGGGAGGCGCTGGGTCTTGGCTCCATTGCTGAGACTTGAATTCCCCCAGAGGAGGCCTGCCTCCCACCTTCTGTGATGGGGCAATACCCTGCTCCTGTGGGCCCTGGAGGCCCTTCCTTGCAGCCGAAGCCCGCCTAGGTGGTGTCTGTGTCCTCCTTGCCCATCGTGTCTGAGACAGGGCAGCTGGCTGAATATTGCTGATTGATTTACAAGCAGAATTGCTTTAGTTTAAGGGCCAATAAGGGGTGAGCATCTTCTTCTTGATTAGGAGTTTAGACAGGGTGGTGAGAGGTTGCAGTTGGATCCTGAAGCTGGCAACTCTCTGGGTTGTCGGCAGAAGGCAAGAGCAATGGCAGGGGTTAGGCTTAAGCTGAAGGCCACCTAGGTGGTGGGCTGAGGTTAGGGTCACAAAGAATCCAGAACCCAGTCTGCCTGCCACTGCTTTTCCTTTTCCCCTAAGAAGCTGCAGCTCTGCCACCAAGGAGTACGAGGCAATCTCAGTGTGGGAAAATGTTTAGCAGTTAGACAGCTGTGGTTGTCCATAATTTTAAATATACTAGGCATTATTCAATCGTGCACTTTATTTATTTTTATTTATTTATTTTTTTTGTGGAAACAGGGATGGAACTCAGGCCCTTGTGCTTGTCAGGCAAGCGCTTATTCTACTGAGCCATCTCTCTGGCCCCTCAATTGTGCACTTTATTTTATTTTACTTTTTTGGCAGAACCAGGGATTGAACTCAGTCCTTTGCACTTGCCAGGGAAGCACTTATTCCACTGAGCCATCTCCCTGGCCCCAATTGTGCACTTTAAAACAGTGAAATTTGTGTCTGACTTATTTCATTTAGCATTATAGTCTCCAACTGCAACCATTTATTTATGATTGCCTCAAGTTTATCCCGTGTATAGCAGAATTGTACTCTACTATGTATAAGTACTACATTTTCCTTATCTAGTCATCTGTTGGTGGACACATACACTGTTTTCAAGATCTAGCTAGTACAAATTGTGCTACTGGGCTAGAGAAACAGCTCAGCGGCATAAGCACCTACCTGGTAAGCACAAGGACCCAAGTTCAATCCCTGACCCCTTACAGTCTTAGCCTGGATCCCCAAGCACACCATCTTGGGCCCCAGAATGGTGTCACATGCCTGTAATCCCAGAACTTCGGAGGTTGAGCCAGAAGGATCTCTTGAAATTCCAGACCAGCCTGGGGGCTACAGAAATGAGCCCAAGGCCAACCTGAAACTGCGTAGTGAGACCCTGTCACAAAAATAAATAAAATTCAAAATAAATTGTGCTACTATAAACATGATTATGCATTCACAGACATATAAGCTCAGATATCAATAGTTTGTTATTATGTGAGAAACAATACACACACACACACAAATAAAAAGAAAAATAGCACTGAGATAAATAGGAAAAATAGAAAGTAGGGAGAAGTTCATATACTTCCCCAATTACATATTTCATTGTTTCAAAGATGTTTTAATAGATGTGCTAATTTGTTCCATTTGTACTATTAGTTTATCTTAGATCACTGGAAAGAAAATGTTACTTCTGTTATCTGTTTGTTTCTTTTCTGTAAGACTTTTTGGTTTACGTCTTGTTCTCAGAGTAATTAATTTGAAGATACTGAATCTTGTTTTAATTTTCCATAAAATAAAAGAAAAATCAAAATAGTGAATGTTATGGTATGTGAATTATGAGAAAGAGAAAGAAGAAAAGCCGCAGCTTGGATGGCTTCTTCCAGCCTCTCCTGGCCCTTGCGTCTTGGCCCTCCTTCACTGGGCCCCTGGGTGGAGGATGCACCTCGAAGGCAGCCGTGGCAGGGGCCAGTATCAGGCTGGCCTGGGGCTGTGCTGTGCCTTCCTCTCTCCCCTTCTCCCTGGCCTTGTGCTTGAAGGTGGGCACAATTGCTCCTAAGGTCCACTCTTCATTGGCCAAATTGCCTCAGGGTGAAGTGCAGTAGGGACTCAAAATGCTGCTGTGGAGTTGGGTGTGGGGGCATGCACCTGTAATCCTAGCACCTGAGAGGCTGAGGCAGGAGGATTTCAATTTGAAGCTAGTCAGGACTGCCTAATGATTTCAAGACAGTTTGAACTTCACAGTGAGATCACATCTCAAGAAACAAAAGAACGACAACAACAACCTGCCTTAGGGGACTCTGGGTATTGTGATTAAACAAAAACTTTTCCAGTCTTGGCTTTTCCATTGCCCAGTTGTGCTTTGGCATGTTATTATGTTATTTAGATCGCTTGGTGACTATTTTCTTACCTGGAAAATTGGTATACTAGGGTGCCAGGGAGATAGCTCAGTGGTACAAAGTCTCAAGTTCCATCCCTGGTACTGAAAAAGAAAGAAAGAAGGAAAGAGAGAGAGAGAGAGAGAGAGAGAGAGAGAGAGAGAGAGAGAGAGGTTACTTCGCAGCTCACAGGTATGAGCTGCACAGATAACCCAAAGGGTTCAGGGTATTAGTGTATGACCCCCAGTGGTGAACTCCTGATCAGACTACCTTAGTGACAGAGGGTCAATGATGACAGTGACAATGAAACACTCCCAGCTCTCCAGCTTTCTTCTCTTCCACCTCCTCACCCCACCACTAGTGAGACCCACCCAGTTCCTTCCCCTGTCTTTTGTTGAGACCTCTGTCAAAGGCAATGGATGATGAGATGGAACATTGAACTTTCTGAATCCCAAGTCAGTGTATGCACTGCACATGGAAAGTATTTTTTTTTTACTTGATTTTTCCTTCAGAGGATGAGAGAGCTAGAAATATGGTTTTGGGCCAGGGAGATAGCTCAGTGGAATAAGTGCTTGCCTGGCAAGCACAAGGTCCTGAGTTCAATCCCTGGTACCACCAAAAAAAAAAAAAAAAGAAAAAAAATATATATAGTTTGGCCAAATGCTGGAACTTAAGAATACTTCTCTAGTTAATGTTGTTTTCTGGTAGCTGGAGAACCAAGGATACAGCTCAACAGCGTAAGTGCCTGCCTGGCAAGCAGAAGGTCCCAAGTTCGATCCTGGGTACTGAATAAAAACTTAACTTAATCTATTAGCTGGAGAGGACCACAGGTGCCTCGAAAGATGAAGCATGGTGTTGGGTGACTGTGACTGTGGAGCCACGCGCAGTGAGTGCACTCCTTGTTCACGTTCCCTATTCACTTGCCCTTCTCTGTGAGTACTGCCAAGGAGAAAGTCTGGTGCTAAAATGACTTCAGCACCTCTCTAACCCTTTACTAAGATGCCTTCCTATGTGCTATATTCAGGAGTCAAGGGGAGAAATCATAATGAGCCCATGTTTTCTTTTCAACTAAAGTTAATAAAATTGAGCAAACAAACCTAAATGCAAGTCTTAAGAAGTAGCAGTAGGGGCTGGGGTGATGGCTCAGTGGAATAAGCGTTTCCCTGGTAAATAGCAGAACATATCATGGCAGTTTGCAGGTGAAGGTAGCACAGAAGTTCCTGGGATCTGAAACCTTCTGACAGGGCCCGACAGGCCTGAGCGATTGTGGCCGGGATGCCCTGGCGTGGCAGCCTGTGCCACCAGTGCATCTTAGTTGGTCTGGGGCTGGGAGCTGTTGGAACTGGGGACCGCAGTGCTGTATCTGGAATCACCCTGGTGTGTCCAAACATTTCTATCTTCTGTCTCAAGATACTGGATAGGAGATTTGCGAACTCTCATTCATCCCTGAATGTGTTGGAAGACAGAACACTTGGGACCTGGGCCTCTGTGACCATGATACTCATGGTGAGAATGGAAGCTTAACTGTCTCCCAGTTGTCCAGTGGGGCTGAGCCAGCTGCAGGGTCGCCCCTCTGCTCTTGGCCTGCCGGAGGCTTCCCATAGGCGTAGGGTAGAGTGGGAGAGAGGACCTTAGAATGGCAAGGCCAGGTTCAGACACCTCTCAGACACTTATTTATTTATTTATTTTTGGTTCCAGGGGTCAAACTCAGGACCCTGTGCTTGCCAGGCAGGTGCTTAAACTGCTGCTATTTCCCCTGCCCTCAGACACTCTTTCAGCAGTAGGCAGCTCAGGGCCCACAAGGAGTACTAGCCCTCACCTGTTTCCCTCCATAAAGGGTATAAATTCTACCAGGTGTGGTGGTGCATACCTGTAATCCCAATATTCAGGAGGCTGAGGCATGAATACAGGAAGTTCAAAGCCAGCCTGGGCTACAAAGCAAGGCTCTGTCTCAAAACAAAAAACAAAAAAACTACACACTGGCTTCTCATTCCCCCACCCAGGATTCTAGGAGCAGATTTCTCCCGAATGCTGTGTGGCTCTGAGCAAGGCACTTATCCTCTCTGGGTTTCAATGTCCTTCTAGACTCCACTGGCCAAATGGGGAGGCCTGGCTCCCACACACAGTGATTGGATGTTCCACCTCCCTGGGATCCCGTGGTCACCACTCTTTGTGTCCCCATCCCCTTTCAGAGCAGATCAGGACACTGAGCCAGAGCTGGCTGCAGCCTCTGATGTGGTTGCCCCTGCCTTCAGCTTGTCCTTCTAGGTGATACTGGGTCCAGGCCCCAGAGGGAGGCACTTGTGGCTGGGCAGTTCCCCACGGTGCCCTGGGAAGGCTCCAAGCACTCGAGAGGAGACTGCTGCCCTGCAAGGGAGGGGTAGTGAGGGGCTGAAGGTTGCCAGCTTGAGTTTAAGCCTTGGCTCCAGAGCACAAAACCTCCTGGGTGGGGGGCGGGGGTGGGGGGCAGGGGTGGGGGGCTAACCCTGTGGCTCCCACATCCCTGGGGCCAGCTGAGCTGCCCCAAGGGAACCGGCCCCAGAAGGGTCTGGCTGTTGGCTGCAAAGTGGCTGGGAGGGAAGTTTTAATGATACACAACACAAGACACAGGGGGAGAAGGAAGAGGGGGTGGTGGAGGAGAGAAGGGAGGCTGGGGGGAGAAAGAAAGACCTCCTGCCAGGCCTGTTGCCAGGAGACGGCCAGGCAGCCAGAATCAGCCCTGCTCTTTTCACAGTTGCCTTTAAGCGCTGAGAGAAAGCCGGGCCATAAAGGGGGACATGTGTTGCTGAGTGTGTCAGGCGAGCCTCCGCAGTTAGGGGAGCCCCTGGCCTCCACCCTGCATGCCCCGCTCCTGGGGGCTATGCATGAATGACGTCGGGTTGCAGAGCAACTGACAGGACTCAAGAAGGCAAGGTGGTGGCCCTGGTCACCATGATGTCACAGCCACCTCTGGGGTAACACTCACCACACAGAGCCCACAGGAAGCTAGCAGAAGCGAAAAGACAGGGGAATCCAACATGGCTGTCCATGGAGAAGTATTTCTGTTGGCTTTGGCTGGGCCGCTGGGGTCCGGGGCTGTGTAGGGTCCTAGGAATCACCACCACAGGATTCAGGAGGCATGGGTTTAGGAGCTTAGTCTTCAGACTTGTGCTCTGCCCCCTCCCCCCGGCCCTGTCACAGACCCCCTGTGGAGGTAACAGCCTGCTCCAGGAGGTGCCCTGTCATTTCCACAGGCAGTGACTGCATCTGTGTCCCTGTGAAGTCCACATGGGGGCCAGGAGAGTCCATAGAGGGTGAGGAATGTTGGCAAAGTGAGGCCGCTGGTGTCCTAGCCCCGGCTGTTAAGAGGGAGCCACCTGACTGAGCGACTGCGCAGGCGCTCTGGCTGAGGCCTGGACCAGGGGTAGCTGCTCTCGGTGGGGACGGGTCTCCAGGATCCTTGGACTAGGCAGTAGGTTTCTTGGGCTAAGACCCCTGGGGACACATGTTCCTGTGTACCACTGAAAACGTTGCAATTCCTGCTATTTCTTGTCTTCACCAAATTAGACAAAGAACCTTTCCTTTTGATCCTCCGGTAAGCCACCAAATCCCAGGTTCTCATCCCATGAGCATCACCTGCTAGAATCAGAAAGATACACAAGGCAGTCCACCCAGGCCCCTCCTCCTCGGCTGAGGCTGACTTTTCTTTACCCAGCCCATCTGGGCACTGCTGGAGGGCGACCAGAGCTCACACCTGGCGCTGACCTCTGTTTGGTGTCCAGGGCCACCCTGCTTCCTGGCTGTCCTACGGGGCTGTCCGGGTGTGAATGAAGGCATGCGTGTGGAAGAGCACAGGGGAGAGCTAATGCTGGGCAAAATCAGACACAATGTACCTCCATCCTCAGTGCACTGAGGTAGTTCCCCCCTTGGGGGTGTCCTGAAACCCAGGGCTTCCAAGGAGGGAGCAGGATTGTATTAAAGGACTCCTGAAGGAAGTACTGCTTTCTTTCCAACTTCCTTCGCATTTATTCTTGCTGAAGCATGCAGTTTTGCTAGGAGTCTTTCCTGTCTCCATCCTGGGGCAGGCCCCACCCTTGCTTCGAGAAGGGTGGAATCACCACAAGGCTATTGCCAAAAGACACTTACAGTTCTCGGGGGGAAAGGTGCTGAGTGGGAGTCGGGGTTTGATGTCCTTGCAGTGGCTTGAGGGGCAGGTGGCTTCCCTTCCCATTGCAGTGGTTCTGTGGGGAAGGCAAGCTCTGAGGCAGGTTGGGTGCTCCTGGTAATGGTGGTAGCGGTGGGGAATCCAGGGCTGCCCTGTGGGTGACGGGCAAAATGCACTCTGCTGTTCTCCATAGCTCAGCCCCGCTTCTCACAGGGTCTCCAGCTCCATGTGCCACCCATCCAGGACTCCTGGAGTCAAGGCTTCTGGCCTACCCTGCCTCAGAAATGCCCACCACACTGGCCATTGGTGAACTCCAGTCTCAACCCCCTCCTAGGTAGCACCAACCCTTACATGGGCTCCTACTCTCCCTTATTTTATTTTTAAAAATTTATTTACTTATTTTGCAGTATTGGAGATTGGACCTGGGGCCTTTGCACTGAGTTACATCCCAAGTCCTTTTTAAATGTTTGAGACACAGACTTGATCAGTGGCTAATTTGCCCAGGGTGGGCCTGGACCTTCTATCCTCTTGCTTCAGCCTCCAGAGTGTTGGGAATACAAGCATGCACTCCCACATCGGTTCTAGAGACGGAACTCAGGACCTTACAGATGCTGAGCAAGGCCTTTTCCTTATTCTGAAAGGGAGATGCGACCATGAATGGGGTCCCGTGCTCCTCTCCGAGGTCCTTTCTGATTTATAGCTTCTTTTGTGCCTTCTGGGTCCCATCCATAAAGTCATTTTCATCCCTGAGAAGCTCTTGTTGTTCACCAAAATTTGTCCTCATAGCTCAGCTCAGGTCGCCAGGTGTGTGTGTGTGTGTGTGTGTGTGTGTGTGTGTGTGTGGTGTCGTGTCTCCCAGTATGGCATGGAAAGACCCAGCTAGGTGAGTGGCAGGTGAGGCAATCTCAGCCTTGATTCACCCTTGCTTCTTCCACTCTCTTTCTGTACGGTATTCCAGTCTTGACCATGAGATCGATCCACCTTCACCAGCTATAATCTTTCCCCAGAATGATTGCAGGAACAGAGGAGACAGAACTCTTCTCTTGGGAACAGGGTTCTCCCTGTAAGGTCAGGTTCCACCTCTGGGCCCTGGAGGTTTCCTGTACTTCAAAGGGATTGTACCCACAGGCCTGGAAAGCCTGGGAGGATGGTTGGGGTCACAGTTCCACCTGCTGGAGGTCCTAAGAACAGCAGCCAGAGAAGCATGCGTGTGTGCGTGTGTGCGTGTGTGCGTGTGTGCGTGTGTGTGTTAATAATACCTCACCACAAATCTTGAAATTCACCTCAGATATTGAGCTCCCATCCTCTTTCCAGGGGAGAATCACAAAAAAGTCCAGAGTGAACTGGGGACATTGGAATCCCAACTGGAACACCCAGGGAAATTCAGGGTGGGCACGTGATGACACCCTTGGAAGTTGTAAAATTTTTCTTTAGGGCTGGGGAGATAGCTCAGTGGTCTAAGCACCTGCCTATCAAGTGCAAGGACCTGGGTTCAATCCCCAGTACCTCATGCTGTGCCAGTCTCAGAACCAGGGCATGCCAGGCTGGCTACTGAGACAGGGCATGATGATGCATGCCTGTGATCCCAGAGCTGGGGAGGCTGAAACAGGAGGGTCACTAGGATGATCCAAGCTGCATAGTTAGACCCTGTACCAAACACAAATAAATAAATATTAACAAAAACTTTTTAACGTGCAAGAGCAAAGCACACCTTGAACCTTTGCCCAGCCTCTGCTGTGGGCTGAGAGCACTGAAGGGGCGGCACAGTGTGAAAAAAATTTTTCTTAAAATTTCTTTTCTTTTTTTTTTTTTTTTTTTTTGGTGGAACCAGGGATTGAACTCAGGCCCTTGCACTTGCCAGGGAAGCGCTTATTCCACTGAGCCATCTCCCCAGCCCCTAAAAATTTCTTTAATGAGTTACAGTTTCTAGGGATGATTTCTCTTTTTCATGTACCCAAAAGAAAGTCTGAGATTTTTCTTTGAGTTTCTGTGTGGGATAGGGTTTCCAGGGCAAAGAACAAATGCACACATTGTATGTTTTTACGTTTTATTGCACTAATAAGAGAAAGCAAATTATACTGCAAATATGAGTGATTAAAAATGGGTTGAGGGCCTGGGAGACAGCTCAGTGGCATAGGTGGCTGCCTTGCATGCGCAAGGTCCCAAGTTCAATCTCTGGTACTACACACACAAAAAATGGGTTGAGGTGGTCACTGTCATGTTAGCTGATGAGGGAATTGGGAGGGATACGAATGATAATGAATGAAGGCAGTGCCTGGCACCCACCTGGTAACACTCAGTGTGTTGGGCAATCCGTCCATAGAGTGAAATACCCTGTGGACAGAGCAGTTGGCCCTACTGGGGAGCCAGGCTTAGGAGCAGTTGCGCTTGTCACAGGCTGCTGTTCTGGTTGGGCACCACCAACTGACCTCCATTGTAACACAGAGACTGCTGCTTATTAAGCCCTAGAAAAATCAAAAAGCCTGCATGTAAGGGAAGAATCCAGGGGTCAGAATTATGGTTTGTGGATGAGCCCTTTATCAGCTAGGACTCCTGCAAGTATTTCACACAACACCTGTTTTACACCTTCTCCCCTTTACCTGCAGGTCAGACTCCATCTGCATTGACGGGACTTGAGAGATCACCTACCCCAGGAGCTGGGGGCTGCTGTTCCTCTGGCAGAGTTGGAGGACAGATGGGAAAATACTTTAAGGGGCCCTGGTGCTGGGGACTCAGTGGTCAGTGGGCTTAGAGACTTATATTTTCCCCTCATAATCCTAAGTCTAGCCTCATAAGATCTGGTGCCCACCTTGTGCTTCGCCAAGATGGGGCATGTGGGCCAGGGGCTGTGCGACCTAGTCAGGGTCACAGTCTTAGAAAGTGCTTACACTGAAGTTTGAGCCCTTCATTCCAAAGCCAGGAATCTGGGGTGACTTCACAAAGTGGAGGCTGGGTACGCTGGAAGTGGTGGCATCTCTGCCGGGAATGCATGTGGGGGAAGCCTAAGAGAGAGTTGACAGTGGTTGGCAAGACTCAGCTTCCCGTTCATTTGCAAAGAACCCACCTGCTGTACGCCTTTTGGCTGACATGCACAGTTGGGCTGGCCAGTGCGCAAAGATCCTCGACTGAGGGCCAGAAATCTCTGCAGGGGCCATTTTCTAGCAGCTGGAAGCAACAGTCTCAGGGAGGAATCTGCTTCTGAGTCACCCGGGGCAGCCTGGGAGCCTCATCCACATGAGCATCCCCTCTTCTCCCACCAAGGAAGCAAGCAGGCGCCCAACAACTCCAGGCCACAGCTTTGCGCCCCAGTGCTTTGGGCACAGAGGAATCTTCCACACCTCTGTCTCTACCTGAAATCACCAGAGGAACAGAGGGAGAAAAGCCATCCTTATGCCACTGGTCGTGGCTTCCTCTCAGAGCTTCTGGGTGAAGATTCAGGCTCTTGCTGTCTCTGCTGAAGCAGGGGCTCACGACAGTGAGGTTGGGAGGGGGTGAGGAAGGGAGGAAGAGGAGCCCAGTGAGTGGGAGGAAGGGGAGAGGCAGAGCAGGGCTGCGTTAGAAGAGAAGCTGTTGGTCGTCTGGAAAAGGCACAGCACTGACCCTCATACCAACAGGTCAGGGCTTGCAGCCAGCCTGTCCCTGGAGCCCTGCTTGTTGGGACACACGTGTGAGTGTCGCTGGATTCCACGCACATCAGCCCACTCAGATGTGGGTTTCCGAAACTGACACTGGGCATAGAAGATTGTCACAAAGCTATTTGTTTTTGTCAGTACATGTTTATAGGACACGAGGGTTACATTCCTTGTGGCGAGTTGGTACACACACGACACATCAGAAATCTTTTTATTCCCTTCATTTCTCTTCTCTCTGCCTCCCCACACCGCTTGGTCTTTTTCTGTGTGCAAAAGTTCTAACTTGTTAGTTCCTATTATCTAATTTTATTTTGCACTTCATTTACATTTTGGGTTTCTCATATAAGAGAGATCATGTGATATTTAAGTGTGTGTGTCTGACATTGCACTTAACACTATGGTTTCACTGGGCAGGGGGTGCACGTCTGTAATCTCAGCACTCAGGAGGCTGAAGCAGGAGGGTTGCTGCCAGCTTGAAGCCAGCCTGGGCCACATACTGAATTCAAGGCCAGCCTGCACTGTGTAGTGAGACCTTGCCTCACGCTAACAAGCAAGCCATATGGTCTCAATGCACATCCGTTTTTCTACAAATGACCCGAGTTTGTCTTTTACAGCAGAATAGCACTCCACTGTGTATAAATACCACAATTTCTTTATCCACCCTTCTGTTGGAGGACATTCAGGCTGCTTCCAGACCTAGCTGTTGTGGGCTGTGCTGCGATCAGCGTGACTGTCCGTGTGTCACTCTAATATGTATTTCACCCTTTCAGGAAGATACCTGCCAGGGAAGCGTCTGGGTGGATCGAATGTCTATGTTTATTTGTACTGGTTTCAATTCCCACACTATGGCTTTAGTTTGAATCTTCTGCATAGGGATAGCCAGTTTTCTCAGGACCAGTTGTTAAAGAGGATATTTTTCTTTTCTTTCTTTCTTTTTTTTTTTTTTTGGTAGAACCAGGGCTTGAACTCTGGCCCTTGCGCTTGCCCTGGAAACCCTTATTCCACTGAGCCATCTTCCCAGCCCTGAGGCTATTTTTCCTTCAATTAATTTTTAGCTCCTTTGTCAAAAGGTCAGGTACCTGAATGTTCCCATTTCCATATCCCATATTTTTCCAGTATCATGATAGTTTTTTTTTCTTTTTTTTTTTTTCGGAGCCGGGGATTGAACTCAGGCCCTTGCGCTTGCCAGGCAAGTGCTTATTCTACTGAGCTATTTCCCTGGCCCCCTATCATGATGTTTTTGTCACTGAACTTTGCAGGATAATTTTTTGGGGGGGCAGAACTGGGGATTGAACTTAGGCCCTTGTGCTTGCTAGGGAAGCACTTATTCCACTGAGCCATCTCCCCGGCTCTTGCAGGATAATTTGGAGTCTTGCACTATGATGTCTCATGCCCTGCCCTTGCTGCCCCATGTTGCTCTTGCTATTTTTTTTCTTTTTTAGTAAGATTGGGTAGGGTTTGTCTATTTTGTTTATTCTTTTTTTAAAAAATGTTTGCTTTATTTCTTTTTTCTTTTTTTTATGGTCAGCTCAGCCCAACCTGTGGGCAGGGCTGGCATGGCATGTGGTGCTGGGGATCGAACCGAGGTCCCTGCATGCTTGCCTAACTAGGTGCTTTAGACCACTGAGCTGTCTTGCCAGCCCCTATTTTGTTTATTCTTTCAAGGATCCAGCTCTTTATGTATTTTGTTTGTTGTTTTTTTTTAATTTTATTTATTTGTGTGTGTGTGTGTGTGTGTGTGTGTGTGTGGCCAGCTCAGCCCACCAGGGGGCGGGGCTGGCTGGCATGTGGTGCTGGGGGATTTGCTATGCTTGTTCTAAGTAGGTGCTTTAGACCACTGAGCCATCTCACCAACCCTTTGTTTGCTTTTTGAGAAAGGGTCTCTGCTATGTAGTTCAAGTTGACCTTGAATTCACAGCAATCTTCTTGCCTCAGCCTCCCAAATGCTGAGAGTTTAGGCATTGCCACCATGTTCAGCTAGAACCAGCTCTTTGATCCATTGATTTTTTTTTTTTTTAACCAGGGATTGAACTCAGAGCCTTGCACTTGCCAGGGAAGTGCTTATTCTACTGAGCCATCTCCCTGGCCCCTGATCCATTGATTTTTTTGAGGAGATTTTTTTTTCCAATCTCAATTTCATCTCTAATCTTTTTTTATATAAATAAATGAGCTCATCTCATTCTTTTTTTAAAAAATTTTTTATTTATTTGTGTGTGTGTGTGTGTGTGCACGCGCGTGTGTGTGGCCAGCTCAGCCCACCAGGGGGGAGGGCTGGCTGGCATGTGGTGCTGGGGAATTGAACTGTGGTCCCTGTGCTTTGCTAAGCTTGTTCTAAGTAGGTGCTTTAGACCACTGAGCCATCTCACCAGCCCCTCTAATCTTTTTGATCTTGATAATTTCCCTCCTTGTATAAGCTATGCATTTTGATTGTTCTTATGGACCTAAGACCTTGAGGTACATCATTAGATTATTTATTTGAACTTGCTCTGTTTTTGTGATGTTGGCATTCATAGCTATAAATTTCTGTCTTAGAACTATTTTCACTGTGTTTCAGAGGTTCTGGTATATTGTACTGGCATTTTTGCTTGAATCTAGGAACTCATTTCCTCTGTTACCTATTGATTATTCAAGAGGGTATAGTTTAATTTCCAGGTATTTGCATAATTTATGCAGTTTCTTTGTCATTGACTTGTACTTTTGCTACACTATGATCTGATAATAATTTTGATTCTTTTGCATTTACTTAACCATACTCAATAGACTATTATGAAGACTATTTTGGAGAATGTCCCTTGTGCTGCTGAAAATTTTTTGTAGCGCTTGGCTTAGTGGTCATGAATGTCTTGAACTTCTCTATGTCATAGAAATGTTTTATTTCGGGGCTGGAGAGATGGCTCAGTGGTCTAAAGCACCTACTTAGAACAAGCTTGGCAAAGCATTGGGGACCGCGGTTCAATCCCCCAGCACCACATGCCAGCCAGCCCGCCCCCTGGTTGGCTGAGCTGGCCACACACACCTCTCTCTCTCTCTCTCAAACTCTCTCTCTCTCTCTCTCTCTCTCTCTCTCTCTCTCTCTCAAATAAAAAAAAAAGAAATGTTTTATTTCTCCATCAATTTTGGAAGAATGTTTTGCAGCATATATAATTCTGCGTTGGAAATTAATTCTTTTCCTATATTTGGAAAGTTTTCTGCTATTATTTCTGTAAACAGGCTTATTTATGCCCTTTGTGCTCTCTTCTGATTTTTCACTTATTTCAATTAATCTTAGACTAGTCTCCTTTGTGTTATCTAGCTACTGTGGGATCCATTCTTTATGTTCTGTTAGTTTTTCAAAGGCATCTTCAAGTAAGTGGTTTTGAAGCCATCCCTACCTTATAATTTCAATATTCGATACTCCCATCAGTTGCTTCTGCTTGATCATATTTTCTTTTCTTTTCTTCTTTCTTTCTTTCTTTCTTTCTTTCTTTCTTTCTTTCTTTTTTTTAGGAACCAGGGATTGAACTCAGGACCCTGCTCTTGCCAGACAGGCACTTATTCTACTGAGCTACCTCCCTGGCCCCTGGACTCTAATTCTTGGCTGAACTGGTCATTCCTGTCTTATGCCATTTTGTTTAACTCAGGTAGCTTTTTTTAGTGTCTTCTGTAAGCTCCCTGATGGTTTTGTTTATTACATCCATTGTCTGCTTAGTCACAGAGCGGTGTCTTAGACCACAAACTTAATTTGTTCCACAATTTTGGGAGAGAAGGCCATGTTTGTGTTCGTGTGGGAAAGATGGCTGCATGTTTGTCACTCTGTGCAGAGTCTGCAAACAAAAATGATTTTTTTCCCAAATGCTTCTGTTTTCAAATAAAATTATTCCAAGCAAAAGCATTTGTGAACCTAGATGCCACTGAATCTTTTGTGATCCTGCCAAGCACCTCACCAGCTCCCTTCACATTTGGCTTTTGTGACTTTTGCTTACCTTCCTCTAGTGGCATCAGCTTGGGGGAGTCGGGAATCTAGGGAGGCATTTAAATTTTTTTTTATTAATTTCGACGAGAAGGAAATAGCAACGAGACAGTTCCAAAACAGATGGGGAGGCATTTTGTTACCTTATCTTCTCACGTTGTTATTGGTTTTTGTTTGTTTTGCTCTGTGCTTAGGTTTATGGTAATTCATTTATAGTGGAAAGACTTTTTTGCTAGCGTGAAGAGCTCTTTAGTTAGTCTGCTTTTTAGTGGTGCACTCAGGGAATGGCTAACTACAGTCCGTTCCCTCCGTCCTAAGGTCAGACCACTCCTCTCAGTTTAGGAGGGAGGGTGCAGTACAACTGGGCCTCTCCAGTTTTCCAGGCATGAACCTCAGCACCGTTAGTGCCACAGAGGCACTCTGGGTAGTTGCACACGAGGAAACCCTTTTGATAGCAACAACCACGTAACCCTGAAATATCAAGCAAATCAGCAACAACAGTATTGTCTAAG